>NC_024311.1:16973742-17044066 GCF_000523025.1 Cynoglossus semilaevis | reverse complement strand
TCCATGTGCGGCCCATGACGCTCAGGGACACTAACATCATCAGGCAGCCTGTCACATAAATCCCACATCCTGTCCGGCCGGTGGAAGTTTGATGACTCCACCATTTGGCCTTGACTTCTCAGATGTCATTGGTCGACTCGGAGCCGCTCACCTTACCTTCGCCTCCCGCTGTAGCGCTCACAGCGCACGGAGTCGCTCTGATTGAGCCGGAGTTAATTGAGTTTCCTGAACAAAAGCTCCGAGTGAGGGGAAGAGGGAAGCTCCAGCAGGGAGGATGACGAAGATGATGATGATGAAGATGAGGATGAAGAGGATGAGGATAAGAATGAGGATGAAGAGGATGAGGATGACGAAGATGATGATGAAGAGGATGAAGATGAGGATATAGAGGATGATGAAGATGATGATGACGAGCATGAAGATGATGAAGATGAAGATGAAGATGAAGATGAAGATGAAGAGGATGAGGATGATGAAGATTAGGATGAAGATGATGAAGATGATGAAGATGCTGAAGATGATGATGAAGATGACGAAGATGATGATGATGAAGATGAGGATGATGACTATGAAGAGGATGAAGATGAAGATGAGGATGAGGATGATGAAGATTAGGATGAAGATGATGAAGATGATGAGTTTGCCTCCGAGCTGAGGATCATATGAACGCTCCTCAGTGGTTTTCATCAGCGGTGACTTGACGTCATCATCGTTGGGAACAGTGGAGGCCTCTACAGGTTGGACAGGGACATTCAACCACTGGGCCTCATGTGACCTTTGACCCCGCTGTACTGGACGAGGAGCTGTGAAGAAACCATAACAGTAAACGGAAATGTATTTTAATTTCAACAATTTGTTCTTCTAGGGTTTGGTTGTTCATCTTCATACCTTGGTGAACATGACCTAATCCAGTGGTTCCCAAAGTGGGGTTGGCGGGCACCGTTGGAGACCGGCAGAACTCCACGACCTGTGAAGAACAAAGGAGCGTTTGATGAGTGCTGGTCCTAAAACCTGAGAGCGATGGCGAACTGTCACAACGCTCTCGCACAACCAGGGAAACAACGAGCCGCACTCGGCGTGTGTTTTGGAGTGTGTGGCGTTGGCAGACGTGAGGACTGTGAGGCGGTGATGTGAGAGCGGCCGAGGTCAGGTCCGGTGAGGTCGTCGGAGTTGGAGTGCTCAGAAGAGGCAGAACAAACAGACATTCTGTCGTTGGGCTTTCGAGAGAGTTCTAAAAACAGACAGAGGGAGAGAAGAACAGAGGCAGCTCGAAGAGCCGGATTATATAACGTAAACAACAGGGCAGGGAGTAAAACAGGGAGTTAACCATAAATGAGTTCAGTTAGTTATGAAAATATAAGTGATTTTAAACAACGTCTTTTAAATCCGATCATTTCCACACTGACGTTGACGCTTTATTTGCACGAAGTGGAACAACAAATGTCACATTCTATTTATAGCCCACAGGAACACGTCGGAGAGAAATGGCGTTGAGCTGTGTCTGCGTGGAAACGTGAGTGTTGACACACGCAGTCATCATCCGTCCCCGTCCCGAGGGAACCAGGATTTTCAGAGGTTCAGCTGTTCTCAGATCAGCTGGATCCACTGGGACTGTGGAAACATCGGAGCTCACGAGGTTCCAGTGAACGGACGGGGAGGAGGCGGCACGTCAACGCAAAAGACACACACACACACACAGACACACACACACGGCACCTCTGCTTTGGCTGGAGATGAGTCAATGTGGGAGGAAAAAAAAAACACAGTCACGCGAGCTGTAACACGGACACCTGTGTCAAAACGCTCCAAAAACAAACAACAAAGAGCAGCGGCACAGATGAGAACCACATCTGCTCTGTGAGTCTGGGAATCAAACATAAGGTTCGCTTCTAAGGCAAGTCCCTCTGGTGTGGGGGGAAAACATGTCTAAACCAAATCAAAATCTAGAGCTAGTCCTGACAGGTGTCCACTGCTGATTTAACTGGAACGTCGTTCAATCATGATGCTCCTCCTGATTGGTCAGAACAACCATCAGGACTAATCCAGAGCAGAGCAACATAATCCCAATCTTCATGCCTTGGAGAACCTGGCCTAATGCAATGGTTCCCAAAGAGAGAACCACAGTCAATAATAATAATAATAATAATAATAATAGTAGTAGTTTTTAGATTTTGGTGTCGGTGTTTATTTTAGCGTACTACTGCGTTCATCAGCTGAGATGCTAGCCTCAGTGGCTGCATGTAATTCCTCTAGACGCCATAGGAGGCAGCAATTCAAGTTAAAGGAAACGGTTCCGCGGTCTAACGCAGCGGCGCTGACGTGCTGCCCACGGACACAGAGCTCGACCACTGGAGCAGTGATCCATTAAAGTGAGAGCACAAAGAAACGAACGACGAGGTCATCGTCAGAAAACCTCTCTCAGCGTCTCTTTCTCCCTAAACAAACGCACTCTCGTGTGTTTTCCCTCCGTGCATGTTTGCTAACAGCCGGCTCCTGTGTGTGATTGTACACGTCTGTTCACATGTGAGTCGCCGCCGTGCATCAACTTAATTAATGTGATTGTGCCGGGAGCAGCCTGAGGTCATCCTCGCTCATGTAGAGAGGCCGTTACATCACACACACACACAGAGGGATTATGGGAGATTTTTTTTTGTGTGCCTTTTTTATCTACTACACGTCCACGGTTAATGATAGAAAATGTACAAATGTCTGAATAATAATGTATAACTAATATACAGTGTGTGATGTTGGATAAAGTTTTACTGGTTTTATCTTTGAGACATTCCTGTTCCTGATTTCCACTGAGGTGGTCCAAGCTGTGGTTCCCTCCCCACTATCTGTGCTCTTGTTGGTTTACAAAAGTTAAGGTGAGAAATTCCAAGAATGTGCACCGTTTAAAAAAACTGTGGGTTGTCTGGACATTTATTCATTTATGTTATTATTTAACCTCATGTATTTGTTTTTATGTTGTTGTTGTGTGAATATATGTGTGTGTACTTGTCATCTTATCCAACTATAATAATAAACTACTGTAAATAAATTATTAAAATTATATTAGTTTCAGAGCACACGTAGGTGCAGAGGGCTAGAGGCTAATATTATTATTATTAAAATTATTAAAAATAATTATTAATAACAAGTATTATTAGTTATTTAAAAATATATACCAATTTTTAAATAATAATAATAAACATTTTGTACTCGCTCCCAAAATATCTACACATTCAGAGGTCAAGAAATAAACAAAAAATTAGAATTATAAAATATGATTTTTTAAAAAATTAATCTAATGGCTGACACACGACAGTCACGCGTCCAAAGAACAGGAAGAAAACCTGTCTGTTTGTGACGCGGCAGCTCCAGTCAACTGGTCTGAAAACTGATCAGTGAACTCCATGACTCTGTGTTTCTGCAGACGATACAATACAAACAGTGTAAATATTTCTGCTCCACCGGTGTTCGTCTGATGGATCAGTGAATGTTTACAGCTTCAGACTCGTGGACGTGTTCTTAGAAAAGACCTCCGCCCTCGGTGAGAGGGCGACTGTGGACGTTTCCTGACATTTATGTGGAAGCTACGAGAAGTTTCCTGAACCTGAACATCGCTCACGGTCGGCTGCAGCGCCTCGTGTGTCACAACGGTTTAGTCTGAGTCTGTGGACGTCGGCTGAGTCACCGCAGAACCCAGTGGTTTATCTGTGAGACGGACAATTAGAGTTCTGTGTCTGAGACAGGAGACGTTCACAAACCTCTTGGACTTCAACGTCACGGCAGCAGAACAGTGAGTGTGTGTGTGTTTTCTATATGGGCAGTTTAAAAAAAAAAAGTACTTAATATGTCGATATGACGACATCTCCACGGATCTCCGGTGCTGAAGGAAAATTCTCAACAACTCTCAAAATAAACGAGGCAGAAGGATGTCATCCACTCCCACGGTCTGTCACCCGGCCTGTCACTCATCTATTAAAGGAGATTATTAAACTCCTACTTCTGAGGGACAGCCAGTGTGACAACTGCTTGGTGTCAGACTGTTGCTGTTATTTATACAATGGTGATTTATCAAACCCCACATCATCAACCAGGCACCAGGCTGTCAGGACACAGCAGACTCTTCAGCTTTTGACTCAATATCAGCCAATCACAGCGTTCAACACAAGGTCACGCCCTGGACGGTCCACCGCTCCGTCACAGACAAACCCCCGTCAACACCCACACTAATGTGTCAGATCAGTCAAGAGTGGACAGGGACACAAATGAGCAGTTTGGGCAGAAACAGGAGCAGTGGTTTTACAAAGTGGGAGCCACCAGGGGGCGCTCAAAAAATTGGAAGAACAAAAAAATGTATATATTTCTATCTCTTTGTCCAGAACCGTACAACACTAAACTGCCATAATGGTTGGATTTTCAGGTACCTGATCGTAGCTTGCATGACGCCGTCATTATCTGGGTTTGTGCACCCCCTGTTATCAAGCTACTCTGCTTCTAAAGCTTGCGTGTAGCTAGTTAATGTAAAATGGACGTGAAAAAGTTTTTGACAAGAAATAGTCCAAAAGAGTGGACCAAGAACTCATGGTCGACCAAAGCTTGGAAACATGAGGCAGCGTAGGTATAATAATTATTGAATAGTGAATAAAAGTTAGAAGAAACACGTTCCAAAAGTCTGAGTTTCAGAGAACACGTAGGTGCAGAGGGCTAGAGGCTAATGCTGTTTTGAAATGTTCGTGAACCCCTGACCTAGAGAAACACCATGCACAACACTTAAAAAAAAGGATATTATTTCACTGACAGTTCTAATTGGGGCTGTTGCCCCCTCTTTTTTGAAGAGACATTTGTAGTTCTAATTGGGGCTGTTGCCCCCTCTAGAGGACGGAGGGTTTTTCTGAGGATTTTTTTGAAGAGACATTTGCCTCCAGGTCAAATTAAGCAGTGAAGCTCAAAAAATGTTTTTTTTTTAAATATTCAGTTAAAAATACATCAAATGCCCCCTAGTGGTGAGGAAGCATTAGACTGATTATTAATGTGTTGACAGAACTAAATTTTATTAAATCCTCTAAGTGTTTTAAGGCAGAGTCTCTACACTATTTCATCTCCTGTGTTTCTGTGTGCAAGGGTTGAGACGGTGACGTCGATGACATCATCAGGAAAGTTATCAGCAGGGCAGTAGCTCCCAGGGGCCACGGGTCACTTCACCGTCTCCTTACTGAAACCGGGGTTGGCACAGTTACTCCACACTGGCCGGCAGCAGGAGCAGGAGCTCAGGGCAGAGGGAGGTGAAATGTCAGGAGTGAAATGTAAATTGATGCTGACAAGCGGTGCAGAAAACATGTTCTGTACGACTCAGGGAACCTTGATATTTCACAAAGTCAAACGAGCACGTCAGCCGACACCGCGGGGCAACTTCTGGGTTATTTAAGAGAAAGCAGGCGGATGTTACATCACAGGCGGCGGGAAATGTTTATGTGGAGCTACGGTGGACGAAGCCCGGCCTTTCTGTGGCTCTGATCCGGCTCCTGCAGGGAGCCTCCACCTGTGAGACACCAGCAGCAGCAGCGACGAACACCTCAGACACACACTGTTTCACATTAGCTTCGTCATGTTGAGGGTTGGACACAGGCCCTGTGTTATCTGTCTCCAGCTCTGGCACCTGCTGTGCCCCCTACAGTCTGAGCTGAGACTGCAGGCTCCACAGATCCTTTACCAACCACAGATCTGGGACATCCTGGGTGATGGCCTCATTTCTAGTTTGGGGCTCAGAAAAAGTGATGCTACACTCAAACCCAGTGGACGCTGACACTCAGGTGCAGCTGCGTCCCACTGAATTCACGTGCAACACAAAACGATTCCCCGTCGGAGTCAGCGAAGCGTTGCTCTGGAATAACAGTCGCATGTGCTGCTCACGGTCAGCGGAGGATCATGGGAATTTAGTGAGAGTCCGGCCTCGGTTCAAGTAAAGACTGAATGCTGTCTTTGTTGTCTAAAAAGGCTATCGCCGACTTCGGCTCGTGAATAGACTATTAGCATCCGCTGGAGCCTCACAACACGGCTCAATATAGAAGCTAATTGCAGCAGGAAACAGTGTATTTATAGGCTGAAGTGCTCAGCCATGCACTCAACACAACATGCAGACATACGATACGGCCATGTGATGTGATGTGATGGCGTCGGGGCGGACATGTGCAGCTGAGAGTGTGCATGTGTGCAGCCATACATCGGCCTAATAACGTCAGATTATTATTATTTTTTTCCTGCAGGTCGCAGCATCTGGAAGTCTGCCTCCTGTCAGCGAGTGGATTGAACTTAGAAAACACCCACAGTGGATGTGACAAACAAACCTCTGCCTGTTAATTCAGGGCTGTCACCGTCCCAACACAGCAGTTTGCATAGTCTCTGATTTAAATCCCTGAGGAGGAGAGAAAATATATACATAGACTAAGACTCGTGACACGGCTGCTAGCAGAGTGTTAGCCTAGCTTAGGAAAAAAATAAAAAAAGCAGAAACTGTTGGATTAAAACAAGTCCATGACAAAGTCAGAGCGGCGATAATGAAGGAACATCACGCCTGAAGAATTTAAACCAATCACAGCAGCCGTTTGGCGAGGGTGTGGCACACCACAGACCAGGACCATTAAATTGACAACGCCCCACGGTTTGATCATTCAATAATAAACCAAAACCAAATAAAAAAAACATACTTTTAAAAGCCGAAATAATGAGTAAAACATCACTTTTTTTTTATCTAAGCAAAAAGAACGCTGCTGCAGAAAACCATATGCCTGACAATGCTGGGTGATTCGAGCACACACAGATGGTTGTCATGTTACCGACCAAGTATGAATTAAGCCAAAAAATAACACAACATAAAAAATCTGCTTGTGTAATCACCCTGATTCAGACTAATTTGTTTCTGTCATATCCTGGCCGGTTGCTGTCACCAGCACAGATCGGTAACTCGTCAAAAGCTGATTAACACGTCCATCCTCCTGCTCCTCCTGCTGAGAACGTGGAGCTGTGTGCCTGTCAGGATTACTGAAGTGTGAACGGAGGAGTGAGGCATCCAGACACCGGAGACTCGGAATTATTTCTCCCTCCTGTCAGCGGCTGCCTCCGTCAGAGCCAAACCTCCAGTTGGGTTTTACATTTTTTAAATAAATTATTATAATTAAGTACTATAAACCACTCTGGTGTTACTGTGAAAACTGGGGGGTGAATACTACGAAGTAAGTGAAGGGATATTAATCAAGATTAATCCACATTAACACATATGACAAATCAAATGACGTGTTTCTAGATATTCACTTAAACTAAAAATATAACAGTGACCTGTAGAACACGTTGTTGCTTCTAGCAATGACTCTAACCCCAAGTTGAACCCTTCGTGAAAACACACTGTGAGAATTGTTTCATTTTAAGCTTGAGATAACGGGGTGAAACCAAAACTATTCCCCCGTGTGTGTAAACAACATAAATCACCTGATTAATAACGGTGGACGATGGAATTACTGGATATAAAGTGCATTACGAGTTAAATTTTTAATCAAACTGAACAAATTTTACATGCTTAATGTGTTCATTTGTTCAGCCCCACTCTTTATTTACACTAATTAATTTTCACTTTTGGACTAAATGTTGCCTCCAGGTGGCGTCTTTTGGCAGCCAGGCGAGCTCCAAAAATACTCCTGTGAACACGAAATGAGCCGCACTTTGAGCCACAGACCCAAGTAGACAAACTGTGAACGAGTCTGTAGATGTGTGTGTGTGTGTGTGTGTGTGTGTGCAGGAGGCTGGTCTCGTGCAGCCGTTGTGCGATGGTAAACTGGAGCTCGCGTGATAGGTCCTGACAGCAGCACAGTCCTCGCCGTGAGCACAAACTGCCTGCATTATGTAAGTAAGGCCCACTCCACCACCGCTGCCGCCCTGTCACTGCCATTTACATTCATGAGAATCACAGGAAATCACGCCCCCAAACAACTGTTCGCCGCAGAAACCCGGGCCAGAGACGGGTCAACCCAGGAGCTGGGTGAAGGTCGAGGGGGCAGCGGTGAAGAAATCGGCCTAAAGACCAGACGCAGCAGATGAAGTGAGTGTCAGGTAGAGAACGGCGCCGCGTCTTCACACCTGTGGGGCTGTGCTGACATTTCCACACCTGTTCATAAACACCTCCGCCCTCCCTCTGAAGACGACGGCAGCAGAGTATTTATAGCTCGGTGGAGGGAGCCGGCTGTGCAGATGCAGAGGTCGTCACGTCTCACTCTCATGATGATCCAAACATGATGCTGACGGAGTGTTGATTCGTTAGATCGGGATGTGCTGAGATCAGCTATATTAGGCAGCCTGTGTGTGTGTGTGTGTGGTGTGTCTGTGTGTATATAACAGAGATCAGTGCTTTTTTGATGATGTGTGCACCTGACAGAAAACAGCAAACACACACACACACAAATATATAAACATATATACACATATATATACATATATACAGTACATACGTATATATATACATACGTACTGTATATAAGTATATGTATATATATGTGTGTGTGTGTGTGTGTGTGTGTGTATATATATATAGTTACATACATATACACATATACATACATGTATACATATATATAAATATATATTTATACATGTATGCATATATACATACATACTGTATATACATGTACATACATAAATATATATTTGTACATGTATACATTTATATCAAAATCCATTCAACAAAACAAGTGCTCCTTTATTTATAAATATATATTTATACATGTATACATTTATATCAACATCCGTTCAACAAAACAAGTGCTCCTTTATTAGGAATACTACGGCTTGAGCTGATCTCTGTAACAACTACTTTAAGGTGTAACTGTGTATTAGTCGGGATGATTAGCTGCGGTGCTAGGCTAACGTTTGAGAGCTAACGCTGTGCTGATATGAACGAGGTCACGACGCCAACGGTGGTTTCTAACGTCAGGAGAAGTTCAATGTCAGAGCAGCATCGTGGGGTGAACAAGGTCAAGGTCTGGGGGTCACACGCAGCCCTGGTGGTAAAGTGAAACCTTGATAATAAAACCCCAGGTGTGTGTGTGTGTGTGTGTGTGTGTCACACACACGTATCCACACACAGTTCTGATGGAATGATTTATTCATAATTATGATAGCATAATAAAACAATTAACATTGAAAGCACTGACAGTCGAGTCCAAGGCCTCTCACACACTGCATGCACCACCCTGACCCCAGCATTCCCAGAGACACTGAAGATTCCCAACGTCAGGAGACTCCTCTTTCCTTAAAGTCCTCCGTTTGATCCTCGGTCTCAGTCAGGTTTTTACTCCTTCCTTCTTTCTTTCTTTCTTTTTTTTATTCCTTTAAATATATTTTGATATAAAAACAAGCCCACATATAATGAATTGACCATGTTTGTGAACTGACTCCTCCCCTTCTCCTCCTGTTATTGTCCTTGTCCACTGCTCCTCAGGGCTGTCGTCGTTACAGAACTGTGACCTCTCTCCCTTGCTGGGCGTACTCTCTCTTTTTTTTTGGATTTTTTTTTTCAAAACAAAAAACAAACAAAACAAAAAAAGGATGGCGAACTGTCGCAGGTGGGAAAGACGGCACAAAAAAAAAAAAAGTTTGATAACCTCCCTTAAAAAAATGTAATTAAAGCAATTTAAAAAAAGGCTTTTAAAAAAGTAATTAAAAAACAAACCACAACGGTTCGAGTTGAACCAAGTGCTGGAGGGAACTCTGAAGACTGGAGGCACTTTGGCACAGAGCGAAGGCCCCACACCTGACACCACGTCCATGAAACGGAGAGGATGGAAGGAAATCGGGGGGAGGAGAGAGGGGGGGGCAAGGGAGAAGAACTCAAGGAAGGATGGAATGACAGAGAGCTCGACTAGAAGTAACGCAGGGCAACGTGGGGAAAAATGGGGAAAACCTGGAATGAAGGAGGTGCAGAGGCATGAAGAAGAAGAAGCACCTGATAATCATGGAGGAAAAGACCAGCCTCCCCTCCACTTAATGGTATGTTCAGGAGAGGAGGAGAAGGAGGAGGAGGAGGAGGAGGAGGGAAGCATAAATTAGAAGGAAACGCAAATCTTTCTGACGGGCAGAGGAGAATTTGGACCAAGTAGAAGAGACGGCGAGTGTGTACAAGGAGCAAGAGAGAGAGCAGCGGCAGGTGAAGGAGGAGGGAAGGTCAGTGGTCCGTCGAGAGAAACAGGAAACTGTCTGGCAAAAAGCTATACATCACAAACAGGAAACAGTCCTTATATGGAAGCAGAGGGCGGCCGCTGGACGTACGAGGTTGGAGAAGAAGAGCACAGTGCAGCAGTCCCACAGGTCAGTAGGCTGGGGGGGTCGGTGGGGGGTGGGAGGAAGACACAGTGGTCCCTCTTCTCCTCCACCTTCCACCTTTGCAGCTGCGCTCACCTGCGTGTCGCTCCACCCTCCTCTCGTCAAGGAACTAAAAACCTCCCCTCTTCCGCTCCACCTCCTCACAAGTAGAGCTCCTTGGCTCGGATGTGCTGCAGCTTCTCCCTCAGCATGCGGAAGGAGGGCCGCAGCACGGAGTCCAGGGTCCAGCACTGCTTCATCAGGTCGTAGACCACAGGCGGGCAGCCGTCCGGGGCGTCCATCTTGTAGCCTTTCTCCACCCGTGGCACCACTTCCTTCAGCGGCTGAGGCACAGAAACAGAGGAACGTTCACTGCCGACTCACGACACCCCAGGTAAAGGTCATCAATCACAGGGAAATCAGCAAATGTGTAAAAAGAGGTGAAGCATGAAAAAAATCATTCTAATCACAATGTAAAGAACATGCAGAGTTCCACGTTCCTTCTTGTTCTCCAGCATTCAAAGGGCAACATGACAGACATTCAGGGACAGAATCTCAGAACAACAACAACAACAACAATTATAATAACAAAGGAACAGTCCTTATATGGAAGCGGGGGGCGGCCGCTGGACGTACGAGGTTAGAGAAGAAGAGCACAGTGCAGCAGTCCCACAGGTCAGTAGGCTGGGGGGGGTCGGTGGGGGGTGGTAGGAAGACACCGTGGTCCCTCTTCTCCTCCACCTTCCACCTTTGCAGCTGCGCTCACCTGCGTGTCGCTCCACCCTCCTCTCGTCAAGGAACTAAAAACCTCCCCTCTTCCGCTCCACCTCCTCACAAGTAGAGCTCCTTGGCTCGGATGTGCTGCAGCTTCTCCCTCAGCATGCGGAAGGAGGGCCGCAGCACGGAGTCCAGGGTCCAGCACTGCTTCATCAGGTCGTAGACCACAGGCGGGCAGCCGTCCGGGGCGTCCATCTTGTAGCCTTTCTCCACCCGTGGCACCACTTCCTTCAGCGGCTGAGGCACAGAAACAGAGGAACGTTCACTGCCGACTCACGACACCCCAGGTAAAGGTCATCAATCACAGGGAAATCAGCAAATGTGTAAAAAGAGGTGAAGCATGAAAAAAATCATTCTAATCACAATGTAAAGAACATGCAGAGTTCCACGTTCCTTCTTGTTCTCCAGCATTCAAAGGGCAACATGTCGAATTAAATACAGGGACAGAATCTCAGAACAACAGCAACAACAACAATTATAATTGTTCTCCAGCATTCAAAGGGCAACATGACAGACATTCAGGGACAGAATCTCAGAACAACAACAACAACAACAACAACAACAACAATTATAATAACAAAGGAACGAAGCCTGCCACCTGCTGGTGCACATACATGATCAGTAATCCACAGATATCTTGACATATTAAAGTACTTCAAGTACTCACAATTCTAGGGTAAGGCACACGCCCAAAGGAGTAGATCTCCCAAAGTAAGATCCCATAACTCCAAACGTCTGATTTGGTAGAAAACCTCTGTTGGAGCAGAAGAAGAAGAAGAAGAAGAGGAGGAAGAAGAGTAAGTAAGGGTTGTCCTTACCAATATGACCAGTAGTATTTTCATTTGTGATACACAGCAGTAGTGACAATACTTTTATGGGTTAGATTTTGAAAAATATGCACTGAACTGGAGGGCAGTGTTATGTACGGGAGGAAACCAAGCAAGAAAATTTCATCAGTTTTATTTAAAAAAAACCAAAATATTCTGTATGAAACCAAAAGTCTTCAAACTGACAGTGACGTCACAGACAATATAATAATAAAACTAAGGATAAAATAAATATGTAAAAATATAAAGAGGAAAACAATTTCTTTTGCATAGTTAAACACAACCAGCTGAACAGAAAGTGATTTTAGAGCAATAATTCATTTCAATAAAAACACTGTCTTGTGTTTTACAGTGAAGTGTCTTTAACCTGAGAACCACGGTGTCACTGTTTCAATAACTTTCTGATGTGAACTCATCTCTGAACTCTGCTGTTAAACAGAGAACAGACTTTAGTGTTTTGGTAAATTGTTTGTATAAAAGAATCTTAGAGAAAGCAAGGTACAAAGGCTGAAGCCCCCGTCCCCGTCCTTGTCCCTATACTATTCCTTCTGTCTCTACACACTGTCCCCGTCTCACCTTCTCTCTCAGTGCCTCAGGCGAGGTCCATTTGACGGGCAGCTTGGCGGTGTCCTGTATGGAGGACGCCTCTTTGGTCAGACCAAAGTCGCTGACTTTAGCGATGTTGTCGTCGGACACCAGCACGTTTCGAGCTGCCAGGTCCCTGTGGACGAAGTTGTTGGCTTCCAGATACTCCATGGCTTCACACACGTCACTGTCAGAGAGAAAAGAGGGTCGGGACGGATGAGGACAGAGGGAGTGAGACAAGTGGACGGAGCGTGGTTAAAAACAGTCCATCTGCAAATTCATTCTCCCAGTTAGCTCCAAGACGGGCGTCTCAGTGAACGCACAAAGAATAACAATGGCTCTGATTGCCATTGTATGATCACGTGTCAACAAAACTGTCAGTCAGTGACGCACACGCAGATTTAGACGCACGGTGAAAGACGGCGGTGACTCACTTTAACTTGAACGCGTCACATTTGCTGAATTAAAAATCAATAAAAGCGACACTTTGAGCCCCTCGACTTAAGGACGTTGCAGCTGGTTATTGAGGCAAACAAGCGGCACGCTGATTGCCTGTATGAACAAATGGACGTCTTTATGTCTCCAGACGAGTGTGTTGACACTGTTGCTATAAAAATGCATCTAAATCCCCTCGAATAAAGAGCCGCGGAGATGGTGCACGGCTGATTGAACATCTGGTATTTGTACGGGGCTCAAACGGTGATGAAGATGACTCACAGGGAGAACTTGAGGAGGCAGTCTCCGCCCAGCACCGTCCGTCCTCGAGAACGCAGATAGTCCACCAGGCTGCCCTGTGGCACAGGTCAGAAAACAGGAGTTTAAAAAAAAGGAGGAGGAGATATTTTTGTGTTTTATTTATTTTTGTTTTGAAAAAAACTATTACCTTAAACTAATATATTTTTCTACTGAATGATGTTGATACATATACATATACATTTCTCTCAGACAAAATGAAGCCACCCACCTTGGCCATATACTCTGTGACGATGTAAAGACTCCCCCGCTCCTCAACAATCACCCCCAGCAGCTGCACCAGGTTGTTGTGCCTCAGTTGTCTGCACACAAACACAAACAGAAACCTGTGGATCATCTGCAGGAGGACGCTCAGGGAGAGGCAGTGTCAGAGGACAAAAAGACAATGACAGAAGACACTGTGTTTCACACAGAGACAGCTTTATTTATTGGGACGCAGCGAAGGACGACAGAGAAACTTACGTCATAACTGAGGCTTCTGCGATGAAAGCCTGCGCCGTGGCGTCGTTTTTGATACACTTGACCGCCACCTTGGTCCCTCTGTAGTCTCCCACAGGTCAGAAAACAGGAGTTTAACACAGGGTCAGGTCTCAGGTTGGTCTGATGTGTTCTTTTTTTTCACCGCCAACTTTGATCTTAATCTTAGTCCTTAGACTAAATCATACCTTAGTTTTATAGAACTAGAATTAGAACTGATTAAATTAGGCCGAGGAAATGAACGTCCTGGACGTGTGACACTGAAGTAATGTGGTTAACCACAAAAAAAAAAAAAAATCTTACCTCCAAACTCCCCTTTGCCAATGATCTGGATCAATTTCAGCTCCTTCCTGTTCAAGGCCCAGCCGCCTGGGGGGTGGGGGGATGACAGCAGAACATGAACCTCAGTAACCTCATTAACACCAATACTACACCGACAAATACCTCCACGACTCATTAATGCTATTAGGACTGACATGATGATGATGATGATGATGATGATGATGAAGCTCTATTAGAAAGGCAGTGAATGCACATTTCCAAACACTGCGTGTGCGTGTAACTGTATATGACACGGTTGTGAGACGAACACAAGGCGCCGCGTTTGCGCCCGTGTTACTGTAGAGGGGTGTAATGAGCTCTTACTCCTGGAGAACTCGTCCTGCGCCGCCACCGTTCCCTCCATCAGTTTGGGTTTGATCAGCCGGGTGCAGAGGCCGTCAGCGTCTTTGGTGTAATGCTGCAGAGGAAGAGGAGGAGGGAAACAAACAGATGAAGAATTAAAAAGAAAAAAAACCCAAAAACCTATATTTTGGGATGCATACATTTTGGTTTCGTTGACAATAAAGTAACGAAGTCTAGACGTTTTATACATGTCTGGAACAGAGAAGTGTTGCTGAAGCTATAAATAGTTTATAAAAAGTGAAGTGAAAGAGAAAATAAAAACCGTATCCACCACAGGATGTCTGAGTACAGTATGGACGCAGTACACACATTCACCAGAATAAAGAAGGACATAAATATCCAACACAGTCACATGCTTTCAAAAGACGGACGTAACACAAAAAGAAGACAGTTTCGTTGTCAATCACTGAAAAAAAAAAGAGCATTTTTAGGCTGACTGATAAAAACTGACTGAAAAAGTATATTTTATATTAGTATATTTTCCAGATAACCAGCTAAACAGAAGTCTTTAAATCCTATAAATTGGGATTCAAACCATTTTTCTTTGACAGTTAAAGTGTCATCCTGGATTTAAGTGTTAAAGTTAATTCCACGCCACTTTGGGGTTTACTTTGGGGAACCTTCACTGTGGGAACCAGCAGCAGGAAGTGTGTGTGTGGGTGTGAGAGAGGCCAGTGTATTTGACCTTTCACCCCTAGAATCTAGAAGAATCTAAACAAAACCAAAATCAATACTTTCACAGGCTAACATTACACAGGCCTGTAGACAGAATGAGATCAATTTATCACCATCTCATAATTATTTCAGTAAAAAACATAAAATGAATCATAAACCTTTACAGATTTTACAGATAGATTTTTATAGACTTATAGTGATTAACGAAATGTGTTTTGGACCCGAGGATGACTTTAAAGAACCTCAATGTTTGCAGCTGGGTGTAAGTTACTTCAATAGCCACCAGGGAGCAGCATGGTGACAATTTATCATTTATCGGCGCTGAGTCTGACAAATGAAACAAAACATATCAAATAAAAACTAAAACTAAAAAACGTTCTCAGCGCTTTTCAACGGTGAAAAAAATAAATGTATTTTTCTATGAGTTTAATTTAATGCATAATAATTATAAATTATAGATGCATATTTCAAAGGTGAAGATTAAATTATTCATATATGTAGAGGAGTGTAATCACGTGTGTATAACGTTACAAACGTCAGACCAAAACATTCACTTTTCCAGTGGGAAGTCGTCACACACTATATATATATGTATAAATATATGTGCGTGGTGTGTGTGTGTGTGTGTGTGTGTGTGTGTATGGAGACTGAAGCCTGTGGTGGAGCAGTAGAAGAGCGAACAAGCCAGAAAAAGACACAAGAATGTGAGGAATCCTTTCCTAAGCTATGAGAGAGAGAGAAAGAAGGGGGTGAGGCAGAGAGGGCCGGGGGGGGCAGACACAGAGAGAGAGAGTAGTTACAATATGCCAGTTATACAGGACTACAGGCAAAAGAAAGGAACAAGGAAAAGAAACAAGGAGGATGGATGGTTGAGGAAGGAAGTGAAGGCAGATCTGTTCCTCAGGGCTGAGAGAGGGAGGGAGGAGAGAGAGAGAGAGGGAGGGATAAGAAGGGAGAGTGAGATTGATGGGTGGCTGGAGATAAGAAGAATGCAGCAGGCATGTGGATGCTCTTGTTGCCAGTTGGCACTTTGTGCCAGATCTACTTCCAACTCCCTCAGAGGCCCAGAGATGAGGTCCAATTAAAAGTGTGACGGCTGCCAATACAGCTCATCTCTTAATCTGAGAGGACGACCCTCTACCCTCCCACCGTGTGTGTCCCCCCCCCCCAGAGCCCTTCGCTGTGATATCCCAACTACATGTCCCCTCCTGCCCCACTCCCGTACTGTGCCAATCAACTTTCAGATAACAGAGAGGGACAGGATCAGAGAGAGTGATGAAAAAACAAACAAAACAAAACAAAAAAAAACTGAACATGAACTTGGACGTCATGTAATAAGACTACAGTAACAGTGAAGGATTCTCTACACACACATGGGTGTAAATATGAGGGTGAAGGTTCCAAGACAAAGTCAGCACCAGTTCTGCTTCTTTGGCTCATTAACAATAATTTAAGTTTTTAGTTTCTGATAAAGTTTTTTATTTATTTTAAGTCTGATCTTGCTTTTGATCATTTTGTTGTGTTGGAAAAAAAAACTTTTCACATGTGAGCCACTCTTCAGTGGACTACAGCTGCTGTGTACTGAACATGCCTGCAGGTGGCGCCCTCACCTCCACCAGCTGCATGAGATTCTCAAAGTACTCCTCCTCGTCAATGGTCAGTTTTCCGTTGTGGTAGATGATACGGTAGTGCTCCACCTTGCCGTCGCAGCTGACGCACAAGGTGTAATCTCCAGGATAGTTGGTGCTCTCCCTCACCAGGAACAGGCCCGTCTCCGGGGGGTTCAGGAGCCGCTCCGCCTGCTCTCGGGTTATTTTCCCGTGAAACCACCTGCGGAGGCAGCGAGGGGAGGAAAAAAAAAAAAAAAAAACAACCAAGTCTTAGAACATTTTTTTTTGAAAAACTTTCTTTTGAAATAATTTGAGAAAAAAAAAGTTTTGAAAAAAAAAAATTTTAGGAATTTTTTTTAAAGAATTTGAGAAAAAAAGTTTTCAAAAAAAATTTTTTTTTGAAAATTTTTTGAAGAAATTTCTTCTTAAAAACAATGTTTTGAAGGATTTCTTGAAAACAAATTTTCATATAAATTTTAGAATTTTTTTTCAAAAACCGTCTTAGAAAATTTTTTTTTTAAATAATTTGAGAAAAAAAAAGTTTTAGGAAAAAATGTATTGTTGACAATTCTGATCACAAACATTGATGATTATTCCTAATATTTCCACAGATGCACAGTGACTATTTAGATTTTTTGTTTTTTTTGTTTTACACTTGTAAAGGTAGAAATTCTTGTCCTAAAACAATGACCAAACCACAGATCAGAATGATGACGTCACTTCTGTTCATCTGCTGTGTACCTGTACTAAGAATAACGCACCATGTATCCCATCAATCTTTGTCACCGCTGGTATGAGATGCTGCCCACAGGCTCCGTGGAGCCCTCCATCCTGGCTGCTGGATGCTTCTACAGTGGGAGCCTTGTGGAAGAGCAGCTTAATATGGCCAGAGTTGATTAGATCAGTGCAGAGAGCTTCCGCGCCGGACGGCAGCTCTTTAGCCCTAACTGATGGTGGGGAGAAAGTGCCGATAATGATTGGTTGGCCCAGAGATGCGCATTATTCTGAGAGGACACAGTGGTGCTTCAGTTCCTGGAAATGTCTGGAAGTTTTGAGGAATCAGATCACACTGAAAAAATGTGGTAAACAACTTGGTGGAGACAACAACGGAAGAGGAAGTAGGACAGCATGCCTTGAGCATCACAGCTCTCTGGGGTCGTGCAGGCGGAATCTGATGGGGATGTCTGCCACACGGGGGCAGCAGAGAGCCAGACAGGCTGCTGGAAACAAGGGAGGTTGGGATTTGCATGGAGCTATGAGTATCAGTCAGTCGAGTGCAGGCATTGGGACAAAAGGCCACAACGGAACCCTTATGTGACCCAAGGGAGAGGGCGAGGTCTCTCCTGTGACATCTGTTAGTTGTTTACAACAAAAAGAAACAATTGCCCCGGGGGTACGGTAGATGCCACCACAGGAACAATATAAAATGTCACTACGCTGCCAGGGGAAGTAACGCTGGCATTAGTGTTTTCAGGAAGCAGTTCTAAACATACGTTTAGCTTAAAGGTCAGAGCAGCGTGACCTGTAATCAGTGGATTTTGGAGTCAAAACAAACAAACAAACAAGACCGAACTAAGACGGTATTTTTTTTAACAGATGGATTTACTGACATTTTACGCTGAACGAATGATTATTAATTGTGTAACCCAAACCTGATATCATGATATACCGGGGACCTGACGTCTTGGTTTATGAACGAATGATTATTAATTGTGTAACCAAAACCTGATATCATGATATACATCTTAGTTTAAACCAACAGGTCACAACCAACATTTTTTGGACGGATACCGCCACCTACTGCACTGGAGTGTGTAGTCTCATGCGTTGACCCCTGACTTTTTGAGATAACGTAGCTGACTCCTTATGCCTTAATGTGTGATTCATTTTTTTATTTCAACTTATTCAAATTGTCAGGCATCATGAATTGATTGTAAACTGATTTATGAGGCGTTGCTGGTTCTTAAATTCGCACATTTTCGTTTTAAGCTCTAATTTCCCCATTCAGTGTTGTCAGTAAATGTAACTGCTTTGATTCAAATCTGACTTCCTTTTTTTTTTTTAAAGTACCCATAAACTCTTAACACCTTTATTAATAAAGTGTGAAATGTAACAGCTGCCTTTTTGCTGCTGGACTTTCTGTTTCACTTCATTTGCATCAAAACTTTGTTTTACATTTTTATTTCCTCCTTCTTTGAAAGAGCAGCAAAGTCAAAGCTACAACACGGTGCACACAGCTGCTGCGGTGCCGCGTGACGGTCAGGTGTCATGGAGTTCAGGCACAGTAAAAAGACAAAGACCACAAGAGATGGAAGTCCCCCTTTGGAGAAATGTGGTCCAAACTACAGGCCAAAACGTTTTGTCTTGATGTACGTCAATTTAAACATTCACACGAATGTCAGAAAACGCATCACGACATGTATCGATACAGCGACTGTGAATCTTTGTGAACTTACGGCATAAGACTGAGTTTCCCTCCCGACTTGACTCCTTCTCTTTTCTGGACATAGTTAGCCGGGATGGTGCCCTCTTTGCCCACCGCGTTCTTCGCCTTGTACCAGTTCGGATCCTGGAATAGAAAATGCACGACAGCGCAGCCTTGAGTTGTACGCTGTAATTTGAGCGTAAATCAAAGTCATTATGAGGAGAAAAAAACCTCAAGGTCGTAACGCAGAGATAAGACAGCGGTGTTAGAAACCAAGGTCGTAACGCAGAGATAAGACAGCGGCGTTAGAAACCAGCGGTCGTCTCCAGACGACATCAGATCCGTGCAGTGCGTGAGCTGCTGCAAACACTGGTGGCTGATGCATTAAAGCAGCGCTGGAGTCAGAGTGCCTCCAGCTAGAAAGGAACCCCACTGAGTGCTGCCACAGAGTCATTTATCACGCGGCTATCCCTGCGTTTCAACCGGGCCACTCTGATTGTTAGCCGCTGACTGCTGAGATATTTATTAGACAGCCAGCGTTGGGGGGTTAGACGGTAATTTTCTTCTAGAAAGCCACTTTGGTTTAAGTTGCTAAAGAGATCAATCAACCTGATGATTGAGCTAATAACTGAATCTGCTCAATGACGGACCTGTTCGCCAAAACTGCTCCATTTCAGCTTTTACTCTGGACGTGAAGATTGATATTATTACACAAGCTTCTGAGACAAATTTAGTCGTTCTGATCTTTTAACTGGATTGTGCAAATTAATTTCAGCAGAATTGTAATTAGTAATATACAATATCAGAGTCTTTGATGGATGAACCCCCTTCGTCTCATCCCATTTAAAAAAAAATCAGAGCCCTCACCCTGGTGACTCCGATGATGGTCAGTACGTCTCCTTTACAGAAGGGCAGGTCCTGGTCATTGGCCGTCTGGAAGTTGTATTTGGCTACACACTCTGTGCCAGATGACCACGGTGCCTGTGTTCACCAGGACAAAGAGAACAATCTGTTAATGACAGAGACAACCTGGGGGGGGCAAGAAAAAGATGGCCGAACAACGACTGTGGATAGAAGTAGATCCAGAGTCCTGAGGAAGAGTCTTTAAAAAAAAGTTGAAGAAAACTCCAATGTCTGACGTGGAAATAATGGTCCTGAGGAAGAGTCTTTAAAAAAAAAAGGGAGTTGAAGAAAACTCCAATGTCTGATGTGGAAATAACGTATGAATTATTACTTTTTGTTGTATATATTTTGTATGTCATTTTCACTCTGTTATAAACCCAAACAGCAGAGCCGTTGAGGCTCAGTGCAGATGAACAGTATGATGGAGCTGTGTGCTGCTGCTGCTGGATCAAATCTGCCAAAACACAAGTACGACATTCATTTTCCTGACATTACTGAGTTCATTCTGGAGTTCATGATTGAGAGCCTCGGCCACTGCTGACTCAGATGGTTTGGAGATACAAAGAAACCTGGTTTCTACACAGTTATTCATTTCCACTTGTGGTCACTTGAACTCCATAAGAAAACACTGGGGGTTTTTTTTTTCCCCGAAAGAATCAAAGGGCCTTTAAACTATCACAGAGAGACTGAACGGTTCCAGACTTTTCTGTGAGGATCTTTTAGGAAGTTTCCCACGAACAGGAATTCAGTGACCAATGAAAGTACAGAGAATTATTGAAGTGAAACTTATGGACATACAGTGGGTCAGGGGACAGAGCAGCTTATTGATGCCACACTTACATGGATCCCAGACATGTTGAGGGGATGTGGGCAGCAGGTGTCCTTGGGCAGGTAGCGGTCACTGTTCAGCTTGTACCATTAGAGCTGTGACAGAAAAGACAGACGTTAGACAACGGAAACTTCCCTCTCAGATGCTGTAATCTTACACTTTAAAAAACTTTGATACAGAAGTACACAGAGAAATCTGACACACACACACACAAAGTGAAAACAACATGCAAACATGTCATCTTGCTGTAAGGCTATAGCACCAACCACTCTTCCCACGTGTGGCCAGAACTTCCTGTATTTGAACAAATCAAACGTTCAAACTAAAATACTCGCTAAACCTCAGTGTAGCTTCTTGAATTTACTGTCGACTCAGCATTTTAAGGTCATCAACAAAAAACCAAAAAGCGCTAAATTAATTCTGACTCCGTAGAAGCCGGTCTGCCAGTGTTTTTTGTGATTTGTTATGACTTGCAGTCACGCTGAATGTTGGAAATGATGTGGCTGTAAATGAGCAGAAGGCATCGCTGTGTCATACGCCAAGTCTGTACAGTCCAGCCACTGTGCTTCTGCAGCCAATTACTAATCTCTTAAAAATGACCTTGATCCAGTGACAAGGAGGAGAGAGGGAGAAGAAAAGCGAGGAGCAGAGACAGGAGGACAGACGGAGAGAGAGAGAGAGAGAGAGAGCATGAAGAGACTAAGATTTGAGACCATGATGATGTGTTTTTATTTTTTTATTTCCATGTGCAGCTGGGTACATGTGCGGTAGAAAGTGTGTATAATTATGTCCAGGGTGTTGGTGTATGTGTGTGTGCGTGTGTGTGTGCCACAGGAGGGTGTGTCACGACATAGTTGCCTCCATCTTCTCATATTTATGTTGCTCTGGGTTGTACTTTATATAGAAAATAAACAGGGTGAATGCTTTCGATGGCCCGCAGTCTTTAGTGAGACTGATTCACACAGAGCTGCAGTAGAAACACACGGATCAGGGCGTGCAACAATCAACCTTAGGGCTAAACACACAGCCGTTACACACACACACAAAAAAAACTGTTGTTCTGTTTTGTTCCTTATGTTTCGTGTCAAGTCCTAAAATAGAAAGACAACAACAACAACAAGAAGAAGAACTTAAAGAAATCTGCAAACGTAAGCAGAAATAAGAAAAGTGCTTTTTGTGCATCTTTGATTAATTGTTTTCCATTTCTGCTCTGTAGATACTATATATACTATATATACACTCAAAAATGTACTCAGTGAGCAGCTATGAGGTTAAAGAAAGTGGACAAAAGTTCTCGCGGTCAGTTTTTTGTTATTCCATGTTCATAACTGTAGAAGAACAGGGCAGTCCGGCCTCGGCCTCCTGTTAAAGTAAGTGACTTCCGACCAGCTCAGACTACAGGAAGCTGAAAAGGACAGGAAGGTAAAGAGGAAGGAGGAAGTCGCTGACACATATTTTCCAGTGTTTCGTATGAGGCTGGGAGGGCGGGCCTGTAGTTGCGCACACACACGTCTGCTTTAGTCACCGACTCCCTCTGGACCGAGAAACTCATACTTAATGGAGTTGGTTCACAACAGATCAATGAATATGGAGAAAGAAACGCCACACACACTGAGAATAATCCACCACTCAATTATGCTAACAGAACAGACCATTTTTAACCTTCACGTCGCTCCAGAGTTGTCCTGCGTGTCTGTGGTGTTTTTCTATTTTAAATATTTATGGAGTCCTTCTCTATTGATGTTTTACAGTACGCTGGTTGTTTTCCTCGATCAGTCCAGAAGAAACTCGGCGTACCGTGTGATTTCTGCTCACTCTGTGACAGCGTCTACGGCCGAGCTTCAACGTACCGCCGTGTCCTGCATTCAAACAGGAAACGCCATAATTGCAGACCATCGCGGAGCTGTATGCAAACTGACAGAGTCAAAAATAAATGCAAGGCCGGGCCGCTGTTGAGAACGGGCTCCATTCTCTCGACACTTTTATTAAAGCCTACAACGGAAACAGAGAAGCCGCGCTAAAGGAAGAGACACCAAAAGGACAATAGGAAAGACGGGGAGAACGACTCCGAGTGCTCGTCAGTGCTGATAAAGGCCCGTCAGTTTATCAAGAGCTGCAGCTCTTCAACTTAGTCGAGTCGAGTGACACTTGGCAGGATCAAAACCAAATTCTATCATTTTTATAAGTTAAAATGTTGAGTCTTTCAGCAGAAACAACTGAAGCTCTGTCCTCCGTCTGCACCTCAGCTCAGGGTTTATCAACTTAAAGTGAGGCAGTGGAATAAAGGAGAGCGAAAACCTCGACTCAATAATCACTACAATCAATATTTACATAAACGCTGGACTAGTTTGGTGAGTGCTCCTCTCCCTACAGGTCCAAAACAGATCGGAGGTTAATTTGTCACTTCAGCTAAATGTTCCCAAACTTCCGGCCCGTGGGCCCGCATTTGGCCCCCAGCTAGGTGTCAGTCCAACATAACCTGACCCTTGATGTTAGTTTTTGGCCCTCCAATAAGATGGCATAAGAAATTATGTCTCAATGTATAATATTATATTATATAATATATTATATAATATATATATTATATTGTATCACAATATTCTCTCTCTATATAACAGTGAATATAATAAACTTATCAGTACCAGGTACTGTATGAGTGACTAGGAATTTATTCTGATTAAATGATACCTCTAACTGGTTAGCAGTAACACCCTACTGGTACAGAGTTACTGTACTGTAGTCTAATGAACACAAAACTAGCATCACAACGTGTATTTATACCAAGATTAAAGATGGACTGACTCATTTACTGCCTTCATTTTAGAGTTCTTAAATCTCTTTACACAGTAGAGGTGACCCATCAGAGCATGTGAGTACTGTTTCAGCTGAGAGATACCAGATGTGCCATACACTGGGGACTCTCACTTCCTTCCTTCCTTCCTTCCTTCTCCACTTCCCTCCTCCTAATTTACTCTCTGTGCCGCAGCAGCTGCTGTTGACGGTGTCATGGCAACACCTCACATGATGCAACGCCAGTCTTTGATGTAGCACATCCCACTGTGCGGCGCTGCCTTCTCCTTTGACATGTCAAAGCAAAGCTGCACTGTTTGAGTCTTTTTAATATCCCTTCTATTGTGTGTCAAAACTAAAACAACTGTTTAACAAAGATCTTTGCACTTGTTTTGATAAAGTTACAGTGAGAAAAAAAAAACAACCTGCAGTTCTGCTCCTTTTTTTTTTAGACTATACCCTGTAAATATACAGTACTGCTTAAGTCGTAATGGTGCCCCCATGCTGCTGTGGCCCTGAGGCACATTTTTGGTATTCTGTGGGAACAGTTGCTGCAGTGCATCAACCACCATCCGGTACTTTTCAGTCAGCGTTCATGGCGAAGCACAGTCAAGGCAATATGACAGCTGTGTGTCTTCTCCACAAAAAGCTGGGAGTGACCTTGGTAGGTACAGTATGTTGGAGATGGTACAGTAGGTGTGAAGGTACGGTTAATAAGAGGAGAAACTTGTGGTCGTTAGCATCTAAACTTTTCTCCTCCAGGAGAGAAACGCCAATCAATTTGAAGCAGCCACAAATAGCATCACCAACCAAACTGCATTTAAAATATGAATAAACTCTGTACAATGTTAGTGTTGTATAGATTGTTTGATGCTAAATTCAATTTATTTCTGTGAGCTGTCAAAGGTGAACCTCCCCCTGACCCAGAGACTGCTGGGATTGGTTCCCCACGAGACTGAATTATTTTGAATACAGCAGAGAAAACAATCTCACATGGTCAAAGGAAACACATCCAGGGAAACTAATTTTCACGTGAACAGACAAAAGTGATGCTGCCTGAATGTGACCTGACCTTTGAAGACACACGTTGGTTTGGTTTTCGACAGCTGAATTGCAAAGTGTTGACACCTACGTCACAGTTATTCATTTCTTCTGTGAAAGCAGATTTTGTTCACTTGGTTTCTTCTCCAACTACTGAAATCAGATAGATTTCTTTTTTGGGAACAGATGTTCTGTCAGCATCCTTCACTCTGCACTGTATACACGAGGTCTGAAGACGGTGGAGACTGCTGCGGTGAAACGGCACTGTATACACGAGGTCTGAAGACGGTGAAACGGCTTTCACGAGCTCTTAAGACGTTTTAAACTGAGTCTTCGGTCTGAGGCTGGTCCAAGGACACGCACAGATTACAGAGCAACCATCGCAATATTTGAAGACATTCTTCAAATTCATTTTTACTGAACAAACTTGGCAAAGATTGGCATCTGTTTATGACAGACCCATCAAATCTCACCATCACATTTCAAGGCAAAGTAAATACAGAGGTGTCAGCAACTTTACAACTGCTGTTTTCTGGGAACGTAGTTTTTACTCAGCACTCAGTACACGGAATTTACTATGAAATGCACAGGGTGGGAAAAAATAAAAAATGGGACTGAGTATGGAAATGTGGCCTCGTGGATATGCAAACACAAAATACATGTGTGCAAAACAACTCTGGTCTGAGAGAAACACAACACAGTACTGCACATCACACAGAAGCCAAACTATTCACTGGTGCTGCAATGCAAATATGGCAGCATAACGTGAGCATTCTCATCCCTGTCGTCATGTTTGATAATCTGCACAATTTGCATTGGACCTGTGACACGTTTAACAATAAGTCAGCAGTGACTAAGAGTGAGCCGCAGCTACAACTTCAGGTTCAGGTAGTGACCGAAGAGGAGAGAACTGTGTGACAAGAACTTATACATCGGGACCAAGTTGATGTCAACGAGCAAAAAAAATAAATTGATGCTTTCGTCAGTACCCAGTATTCAACTTTTTTTAGGTGGATGGATGAAAAGCAAATTATAAATCCATAAAAACATGATCAAATAATAATGTTATTTTTGGGTCATTTAAGTTAAATAAACACATGGGATTTTATCCAGGTATTATTTGTAGGGTGGTTGTCAAAATGGTTGTCACAGAGGTAGATGATTACATTACATGATTCATGTCATAACCCTTAGTCATATATAGTAAAGATTTCAAAAGGTCAAAGGTTAGACACTTAGTTAATCATACTCAATCTTTAGGTCATACCAGGAGACGAAACAATAAATACCATTAACTACTCTGACTGTTTGTCTCCTCAGTAACAACAGAAGGACAGATGGCTCCAACCTTTTAAACAACAGAAGGACAGATGGCTCCAACCATCGTTGATTTAACTTTTAGTGGTCTTTAAAACCAGTGATCAAATATTTAGAACCCTAAAATGCTGCCCAGTGCAGCCACAGTCTCAACTCATCAGCCAACACCACAGGGAACACATTTAAATGTATGTCACAGATATGTTTTTAAAGTTTGTCTCAATATTTAGAGAAACTAAGTCATACAGTCAAGGCATTCACCGAACAGGTTTGTAAGTTTTAAGTAATCACAAGTACAGATTTTTATACAGAAAAATGAGATGATAATTGAGTCAATCAGACAGAAACGCTAAGATGTCATAAAGACATTAATCATTTCCTGATAAATGTGAAATCCTGAAATCAGACATAAAAATGATTAACTTTGGCTACTACTGTTTTCTTACATCTACTTAAAAAAAAAAAAAACAGTTTCAAGACAAAAAGTGACAGTTTTAGCCTACCAGATTTACAAAAGCAGGGAGACAGGAAGTAGGAGGGAAAAAAAAGAAAGGAAAAAGGAAGAGCGCCACCTCTACCTCTCCAGCTCTCGGAGTCTCCTCTGAACTGGAGAAAGCAGAAGGAGGAAGGGAGGGAGGAAAGGAAGGAGGGAGGGAAGGATGGAGGGAGGGAGGGAGGGCAGTGGTGAAGACTTATTGTTCGAGATGTGTGTGCGCGCTGCGGTTCCAGTTTCAGTGCACACTCATCTCGCCCTGACTATTTATATCCTCCAACATCCATGCAGGCGGGGGCAGGCTGGAGTCGTTTCATCACTGCATATATTATGGAGACACTGCATTAAAATGTCTGCCTGCTGATGGGGTGTGTCTGTGTGTACCACTTTTAGTACAGTACACAATATGGAAAGGTCTTTTTTTTTTAACACAACAGATTGATGGGCCACAGTTTATCATTTCACAGAGAAAAAAAAGACAAAGGAAGGGGACACGCTAATAATATCAACATTGAAATGAGAATTTTTCTTCATTGTTAACGCTGCCAAAATATATCAGTGTAAATGAGAAGGTTGGGAACGAGAGCGGCCAACCGTAACTTCAGCAGCGTACGACTGTGTTTCCATCACGTTGTTGGTCTAGTTTGAATCAAAGCTCCATCAACTGAGATATCCTGTAGTTAAGGTTCCTCGGAATGGACTGAGATCCAGAGACGATGCATTTCCCATAATGCATCTCAGTTGTATTCTTGATGAGAAGCTAACACAGCCACCACAGACACAGACAATTAAACAAAAATGCCGTAACTAAAGCACGTCTGATGTTGAACAATGAACGAAAAGAATACGTGTCTCCACATCCTCCACAGATCATCCATAAAACTCTTAAAGTAGTCTTTAATTTTCAAATTAATTCAAATTCAATTTCAAATACTTAGAACGCAGCTGTCGCAAAATAGATTCAGGGTCTGGTGCCAATAAAATCTGTTTGAATGCAAATCTTTTGCTGACTTGTGGTTACATTTACCCTTATGCTGTTGAAAGTGATACAAGGACTGAATCGTCCTGCTGATGGCTGTGAGTCTATGTTAAAATCACATACTGAATACTGAATAAATCACAGAGACAGGATGTCTAAGGATCACTGACAAAATTATACTTCAAAAAAAAAAAGAAGAAGAAGCTGCAAAAGCGGTGTCATGAGATCAGGAGGTGGAGGTTAGGTAGACTTCATGCTGAGTGTGAGGGTTTCTGGGAGGCTCGGTGTTTGTCTGACAAGACGTCTGCACAGCTGCTGCAGGAGACTCTGAGTTCAGCTCTTCTCTGAGTGATGCCTGGTGGAATGTAGAGCTGAAACTTTATAAAGTTGAACTATTTAACAGTGCAATGCACACAATATTGCAAAATAAATGTGTATTCTAGTCATTAGTTCTGTACAGTACAGTTAACCATTTACTGACTTACATCCCCCTGTTTGCACTTGTTTCTTTTACATCTATAGAACCAGAAGCTAACCGTCAACATCAAACATCTCAAGTTTAACAGTATTAATATGAATCTAAACTCATCCCAGGAAAACGTCATGTGTGGGGCACATCTGGACAGGAAACATCATTTTCCTTGGTTGCAAGGGTCAAGTGAAAAAATGGCTGCCCCAGTGTGACTCTGACGAAGGTCCAATATTTGGATATTTTCTTAAGAATATTCTTTGACAACCAACTACATATAAAGTCAGTTTATAAGGTTTGTGCAACAATTAACACAAATTAACACGTGAAACTGATGCGCGGCGATCAATCAAAGTTTAGGTATTTCTAACTTTATAACCAAAGAAAAATTACACTGGCAACACCTGGTTCCTGTAACTGTAAAATGTTGCGTTGTCAAGTCACTGCCCGAGCTCTGCTTGTTCAAAGCACGTCTGAAACAGAAGAGGGTGTGTAACACAGTTGCCCTGGAAATGTAACAAACTGCAACCACAAAGTACAAAGTTTACCTGATTATCTTCCTTTAACTGAATGGAGTTAGCATTAGCTCCAGTCAAGAGCGTGTTTTATGCAAATAAATCACAAAGACCCAAACGGGCAGCCACACCGACCTGTAGCATCTGTGCTGCTGGTTGCATACATGGAAAGTAATCTGAAGTACTCCACAGAGAGAGTACTGGCAAGATGTAGTATGCCCGAGTGAAACATCTGAGGTTGGCGTCTGCTACCACTTTTGCAGCCTCTCGTCCTCCCTCAACAGCAACACATGACAACTCTTCCATTCAGACCAAAGGATGAAGCATGAGACAAAGCACTGGGACGGAGACACAAAGGACGTCACTAGAGGCAGCCTCAGCAGGGGGCTGGTACAATATGGTAGGGGCATTAGTGGTGACTGGAGCTCCAAATCTCCTTAATAAAAGAAGCATTCAGTGGCAGCAGCAGTGGCACCCGGAGAAAAAAGAAACATCAAACATCTCAAGTTTAACAGTACATCTGGACTGGAAACATCATTTTCCTTGGTTGCAAGGGTCAAGTGAAAAAATGGCTGCCCCATTCAGCAACTGTGTGACCCTGACCAACGTCCAGTATTTGGATATTTTCTTAAGAATATTCTTTGACAACCAACTACATATAAAGTCGGTTTATTAGGTTTGTGCAACAATCAACACAAATTACTTATACGCGGCGACCAAAGATATTTAGGTATTTCCAACTTTATAACCAAACAAATATTACACTGGCAACACCTGGCTGCTGTAACTGTAAAATGTTGCGTTGTCAAGTCACTGCCCGAGCTCTGCTTGTTCAAAGCACGTCTGAAACAGAAGAGGGTGTGTAACACGGTTGCCCTGGAAATGTAACAAACTGCAACCACAAAGTACAAAGTTTACCTGATTATCTTCCTTTAACTGAATGGAGTTAGCATTAGCTCCAGTCAAGAGCGTGTTTTATGCAAATAAATCACAAAGACCCAAACGGACAGCCACACTGACCTGTAGCATCTGTGCTGCTGGTTGCATACATGGAAAGTAATCTGAAGTACTCCACAGAGAGAGTACTGGCAAGATGTAGTATGCCCGAGTGAAACATCTGAGGTTGGCGTCTGCTACCACTTTTGCAGCCTCTCGTCCTCCCTCAACAGCAACACATGACAACTCTTCCATTCAGACCAAAGGATGAAGCATGAGACAAAGCACTGGGACGGAGACACAAAGGACGTCACTAGAGGCAGCCTCAGCAGGGGGCTGGTACAATATGGTAGGGGCATTAGTGGTGACTGGAGCTCCAAATCTCCTTAATAAAAGAAGCATTCAGTGGCAGCAGCAGCAGCAGCAGTGGCACCCGAAGAAAAAAGAAAAAAAAATCTCTCTCAGTGGACTAGAAAGAAGGCAAGGGACAAAAGGGAGGCAGAAATGAAGAGGAGCGCATATCTGAGAGAGCAAATGGAAACCCAAGATTCAACAGATTATCGGGACAGTGAATAAACCCAAACTGCAAAAAATAGACTCCAGATTTTTGCTAAAGTATAAATGTACAACTACGGGTTAAAAAACTGAAGGAAAATTAGGTACAAAGCTCAGAAAAAAAACTTCTATTCTTCTTTCACTTGGTCCAAAATGTTTTAGGTTGAAAAGCTTCACTTTTGCCTCAGCTTTTCTACTGCTTCTCATTTTTCCACATCAAAATATTCTCTGCTGAAAACGTTTGTGAAGACAAGCTAGTTAGCTCAGTGTTTGTTCTTGTAAAAGACATTTTGTGCCAGGATAGTGTATGAATTTCAATTAAGACTTCCCAGGGAGGATGAATGAAAAAATGATGTTGTGACAGACACGGCTCAACGCAGTCAGCAAACACTGGGGCATAAAAAATAAAAATAAAAAAAAGAAGAGGAAAATGCAGTAGACGAAACATAGCTCTAGAAAAAGAGAACCCTGGGAAACAGTGACGATCGGGGCTAAAACAGTGTTGAGAACTGCCTGGTTTCTTATATGAGAAAGTCATCTGCTGTTAGTCCCAGTGGCAGCCATGAATAATAGAGGCTCCATCCAGCTGTGCCAGCACTCTGAATTATTAATTCACAACCACTGACTTGCATTAGAGCCCTGTGTGAGGCAGTGTCCACTGGGAGCAAAATAGGCCGTTTTATAGAGGGATTTTAAAAATATGCTTTTTAACACACACATCTGGCAGCAGTTAACGTCAGTGGTGCACGTTCACACTCTTTTTCTGTAGACAATAATTCTTGAGCAAAGTTGCGGCGTTTACAGAACAACAGTTGTCTGGTCAATATGGAGTGAAATTGCAAACTAATGATCATTACTGTCTACAGCGGTACGCCCTGGAGATAATGTTATTGATGGCAATAGTTTCCTTTAAAAAAAGGAAAAAAAAATCTCATTAGCTTGAACAAAATTAGCCCGACCTGCTTAAGGCAAAAGGTCACAAAGTGTTTACAATCAAATGATATGTGAAGGTTCAAAGGTCACTTCTGCGTTCATCTAATTGTACAAGAGGAACAATAAAACTTACACATAGTTAACCTGCGACCCACAGAACTATTGTGAAAGAGTGACTCTGGTACTGGTGTAGCTTTATGACATTTAGTTGGTCCAATAAAAAGGAACTTTAAAACGTCACGTCAAACAGAAGTTCTTCCCTCTTCACGGACGCTCACGGCAGGATCATTTTTCCTTCTTCACAGACAGTCACCTCTTCAGGTTCTCTTCTCTGCACGTGTGCATTCTCTAATATTATAATTTAACAATTTGGTGTAATTTAATAGATGAACCTTACAGTGGACTCACCACCCGCAGGGACATTCAGTGGAACCGGTAATGGATAAGCAGACGAAAATGGATGAATGGATAAAAAGATGAGTGAAAACTGCAACTTGACTTACTCGGAATTTAAATAAAATTTCCATTTGTTACATGTTGAATTTGTGGATGTTCTATACCCTGAGGTACAGAGACACCACAGACGTCTGTGATTCACCGTCACTACACCCGACACTGTGTGTGTCCCTCTTGGTTAAAGTGTCAAACAAACAAGCAGGCTGGAGTAAAGTCTGCCACCAGTGTAAAATAATGCAGGTGGAAAAGGGTCTGGGTGGGGCGGGGGGTCTCATCTAAAGCCTGTTTTCACCTGGGGATGATAATAAGTGATACGGTGGTAGCAGAGGTGTGGTGGTTTACAAACACAAAGGCACTCGAAGGCATCGCAGAGGAGGACTGTGTTAATATAAAGGCAATGTTTGCAGAGACAGATACGGCAAATCCTGCCCTGTAGAGAACAGAGCCGAGAGATTTCTTCTGTAAACACACACACACACACACTCTTTATACACACTGTATGCACTGATAAAACTATTCAGTCTGACAGACCAGCACCAGGACACTGTACTGTACGGAAAATTGGTGTGAACTCATTTTCAGATCGGCCAGATCACTGTATTGTATGTAAATATTCTATTGTACCACAGAGTATTAGTAACCGTTCCCTGTTCTCTGTCATCCCTTTTTGGCAACACATCCTCTTTCAGAGGAAATTAATGCAGACAGGATATGAAAGCAGCACAAACAAGCAAGGAGAAAAAAAAAAAAAAAAACATGACAGAGAATGGAATACAGACTGAGCAGACCAGACAACATAAGGACGTTGCACCTATAAAAAGGTGCAACTTTCTATTATAAGGACGCCGTTTGCCTGACAGTCTGTGAACACATCTCCACAACGTGATAAACTGCAAATCAAATTCGCCTCCTACGCAAGAACCTCTTCCAAATCAGCGTTAGCCTTGTAAGGCACTGATCAAATTTAGGAATCGAGAGACTTTTCTGCCTATAGCGCACAATATGTGCATGTAATTGAGCAAAAAGAAAGGAAAATGGCAGCTGCATTAATCAGAATAATACCCCAGGCTTCAGGGTAAACAGCTAATGAGTGAGGAAGGAGGAAGAATAAATGCCAAATCAAACCATCACCGCTACGTTACAGCGTCAGACAAAAACACAACAACAACAGCAGCATTATTATTATTTCTATGATACAGTATATTGTATTTATTGATGACGACTTGATTACTTGCGGAATACGTTACAACACAGAACAAAGTTAAACCAAGCAGCAGTATTTAACTTTTATTGACAACTTCTGGATATAAGAAATGGTCATGGCATTGGCAGAAAAATATAAAAATAAATTTAAAATGTATTAATAACAGACAGACCCTGTCACTGGAAATGAGTGTGTACTCAAAGGCACAGTTGTCAGTCGGGGGAGGGCGGGGGCCATGAGGGCATTACTATACTATAAGATTGGAGCTTCACTGCATAAACGTAGTGGTGACAACATTTTAAACCTTCTTTGCCAGCAACAACACACACTCCTCCTGTTAGCAGACTGAACAAAGGAGGTTCCGTTAGCGACTCCCTTATGATGATTTCGTACGTACAGTCTTACACTTTTACACATTCTGCCCCTCACATGACACAATGAGGCCAGAACTGAAACGAGCTGTGGAGCGTGCGCTGTGTGCTTCTCCTCGTATCCTAAACGCTCGGTACATTCTTACATTCCCAGGAGACTGGAGATGCAGTTTTGCAGAAACCTGAGCCGGGGTGGCTGCGTTTTCCTCACACACTGACCCTTCTGCGGTCCGCGCAAATGCTCGGACATTGCCATGAACAGGAGATAATCTGCACAAGCGTACATGTGAGGGAGAGTCGTGGTATACGAACGTGAGATGGTATGAGTCACCGAACATGTGTGTCCAAATGTGGAAGCAAATTGACAGTAGTTTGTGAGCAACTGAATAGAAAAAAAAGAAGTATTTACCTACGTAATTATAATTATAACAGAAATAATAATAACTAAGTCAATTATTCAACCTACAAAGGGGGAAATTCACAACGTGAGTCACTGAACTTTGGCTCCTCTGGGTGTCGTCAGACGGGTAGAGCAGGCACGACACTATGCTAACGTGATAACCATTTTATTTCTATATGCTAATCACTAGGGCTAAATAAGACCAGAGAGGTACGGAGCCATATTGTGCCGTACATCCACAGAGAAAAACACCACAACATATAATGTACAAAAACAGGTTTATATGAGTAAAGGTATGTTTAAAGTTGTCAATGTAAATAGATCATTTTAGACCCAAGACAAAAACAGGCTGGGCACCCCGGGCATGAACTAATCACTGTAATGTACTACAGAACTGAAATACTAATATGAACTTCAATGTTCAACACACTACATGGAATAGGAGCACAGCCTGAAATAAATATTTTAGCACAACCTAGACTTTATCAAACCAAATACCAAAATGAAATGAAATACCAATAAGAACAGAAGTATCTGATCTTATTGGTCGATGCCAATATGAAAGTGGATACTTTTATATTTTCTTCGTAAGAAATAATACATATGAGCTTTAATTCATGTTGACTTTAGCAAGAGTTAAAAAAAAATCCAACAACTCAAAAAGTCAGTAAAGAGTCAGACTCCGGGGCTCAGTTCAAATCCAGCTGTTTGTTTTTCCCTAAAAATGATAAGAACCCAAAGCTGTTAATATTCCTCGTGTGTGTGTGTGTGTGTGTGTGTGTGTGTGTTGCCGTTTGTTGGCACACGAATCACACAAACAGCTGCTGCACTTACACAGGGTATCAGCGATGACCACAGGGTGTTTAAAAAGTGGTATTTACAGAACTGTAAAAAAAAATTTAGACTATTTATGTTTGACTGATTAGTGCTTTTGGTTTCAAAAGAACTCCCACCCGCCTTTATAACCCCCCCGCCCACTCGAAGGGAAGGAGCCGGATGTTAGTTTCAAAAGAACACCCCCCCGCCCCCCGTCCCGTCGAAGGGAAGGAGCCAGATGTTGTGAGGGTGAGGGTGAAGGTGACAAATTTATTTATATTTATATTGATATTTGCACCTGTATTGATACTGGTACCACAGCAACACACTGTATATTACAGGAGGGGGTGTGGGAGGTGACACACTATATGTGATATGTGTCAAGGTGTAAGTGTTATTTCTCTCTCCTGGTGTTACATAACGCCAAAACAAGGAGCAGGTTTTCCTTCGTTTAGATGATCCAGTCAACCAATCAAAAGCCTTTTTTTGGTGTGAACCAATCAACACAGATAAATGGAGAATTGACAATTAAAAAACAAAAAAATATAAAACTGAGGGAATGCTTATTTACCTCCAAATTCCATGAATTTAAATCCTGCATCTATGTGACAATAAATCAAAGGCTCCATGGCTGGAGTACGAGAGGCAGCCAGAGATGTAGGCCACGGTGAAGGCTTAATATCTCACTCCAAAATCAGAGCCTGGGGGGATTTCTGCACCTAGATATTATCAAACACACTCGTTTTACTCAGAAAGACACACTGTGTTGAAGCAGACATAAATCAGGACACTTTGCCTTTCAACAACACAGCAACATCATAACAGCAGACCTGTTTGTTCCACTCTATCTTTGTGGTCAATCCGTTGACTTAAATGAGCCAAGTATAATGGATGTACTGATCAGCACGAAAAAAGAGGAAGCAGTGAAGCCACCCTGCTGAGACGGAACAAACCGCCATCCGTTGTCATCAAGTCTATCATTTGTCATCTGTGGTTTAGTTTTTTTAACACGACTCCAACAACAACCACCTCGATGTCATTCTACATTTACATACACATGCAGTGTAGCAGTGCTCCTCAAAGAGTGGGGCGTTCCATGACATGACATTATGATTTATGATGAAATATGACATCATTTGATGTTACTTCAACAAATCTGAAAAAGATTAAGTCGAGAGTGTTTGAGCAACGGGGGAAGGTGGGCCTTGAAAATCTGCCTGACTTGTTCGTGTAGAGAATGACCAATAAAAAGTTTGAGAACCACCGCCGTATGGACACAACAAAATGCGTCGTCTGCATTTCAACCGTCAACCATAACATGCATAACATCAAATTTGATCAATTCTCATTCAAAAGGTTTTGCACTGAGCCGATGATGTCATACCCAGGCAGCACAGCAGCGCCATTAGCATAGATGCTAAATACACTTACACAACTCATTTTTTTGTAACCATGTACCATTGGATAATGACAACACAGCAACAATTCACAAAGCATGGAGAGGAAAAAAAATCAATCAATTCACAAAGCATGGAGAGGAAAAAAAATAATGTCAATCATAAAACTAATGAAATGTTTACAATTGTTATAAAAATTATACTTTGAATCATTCCCAAGTGCAGCATTTGTTGTAAAACTGAAAAACCATGCCTTTATCAACAGTTTTTATGCAGCTTTCTGAGCAAGACAATAACAGAACAATAAGGAAATCGGTCCAACAAATGACCGATAAAAATAGGACAAAGTACAACGGTTAGTTATCAGTAACGATCAGAAAACAGAACCAGTTCAGATTATCAAAATGGAAGGTCATTATTTCTATCCAGGCTGTGGCGGATCCCTGTGACAGCTTCATCATTTTCTCCATAATAAATCATGAGAGCAGAAAATCACCACGTTGGTGTAACGAGTGGAAAACGTACGAGCTTTTCCCCCATTCGAACACATTTGAGACAAATGACTCATTCAGTCAGAATCGTCTCAGAAGTGAAAGCTATAAATTATTTCATATTTAAGAGGGTGCACGCAGATCTGCTGATCCCGAACCTCTATGAAAAGGTCCAGTGTGTGAGATAGAAGACGCGCAGTGGCTGGAATCCTCAGTCACGAGGATGTCACACTGCAGCTCGCTACGTAATTTGATGACATTTTCACTGACACTTCTGTGCGACGAGCTGAAAACAACACAAGACAATAAACATTCTGGTCACTGAGGGCGAGATAATTCTTTTTTTTTTTTAAAGATAAACGTCTCTTGAATTATTTTGAATCGCTTTTCAAAACTATTGACTATTTAAAAGTAATACTCTGCCATCTATAAGCGATAGAAATTGGAGCCACAGCTCAGGAACAATAACCTTCAGCTGACGTGTGGCAGCATTTTATATGTTGGCTTTTATAAAATAAGGAGAGGATACGAGTTGAACAAGAAATGCTGTTTACTTCAGTACACAACCAACAGGCACTTGAACATTTCTTAGCTATGGCATTGGTATTAATAAAAGTGAATACTGTTAAATAATTTGGTTATTTCAAAGTGGATTTGAAAAAAAAGAAAACAACAGCAACTGATTTATGTATTGGCCAGATTATTACACTATTGTTTAATGATGGTAATCATAATCAAATCAAAGCGTGAAATCAAATAAAAGACTCCCATCCCTACTGGATACTGGACAGAATTGGACCGCACTGAAAACAGATGCATTCATTTGGGAAAGATGATTTAAAAGCCATTTTATGACACACACATAACAAATGGAACCCTCTAAGGGTCTGACTGTTTTGCTCAACCTTCAGTTTTTTTTTTTGTTTTTTTGTTTTTACTGAGGCCATTTAAGGTCAGTGCTGGGACGGCCATTAAAGACAGACCGATGTGATGGTCTGCACAGTGGGGATCTCTGGGCACGGAGGCAGGGTGGCCGGTGAAGGACAGGCGGAGAGCTTGGAGCCAAAGCTGGTGACTTAGCAGTTCTGGCTGATTTATGTGTTTGGTCTAAGGAATTCCTCACTCTGCCACTTTTGAACTTTTGCCAAATGTAGAAAATACTAATATGGAAAAGAGAGGCCACAGAAACGTGTGGGGTCGTCTGCTGTTATCTGGCGTACGAGGCCCCTTCACCTGACGTATAATCAGTGAGTCTTCCACACAAAGAGTTCTTAAATAAAATGTTGACTTCGGTCTATACTGCTGAATGAATTTAACATTTTATTGAAAAAAAAAGGACAGAGGTAAAATAAATGACAACGGTCAGAGTAGTTTTTCCAGGATGCAATGGTACAACGATTTGGAGTTGCAAGTAATAACCAAACATCAGACGCAGGAAATTAACTTAAAAATAATCTGTCTTAAGACAAATTAGACGGCAAGATGGCGTTCCATTTCTATGTTTCTGGGGAGGTGTTGGCCGGTAAAACTACAGTCAACAACATGATGTGGTATAAACATACAGTACATTACTGTCTGATAAGTCCTATACTACATACAGGACAAAACAGAAATGGGACAGAACGTTGAGATAATCAAACGTCTCTGTTTGAAGCCTCTGAGGCCTTAGAGGATACAGACGGTAGTGGAGGATAAGGCACATCCTTGGCTTGGAGTGCTGCTCATTGACCACACTGTGCAGTTACTTTGTAGGCGTGACTGGAGAAGCCTCCCACACTCTAAGGAGCTGTCTGACTGACCAGTCACTGACCAGATGGAGAGCGTGTGCATGCAAGATGGCAGCCACAATGCCACTATTCTCCTAAGCCGAGTGATTACCAGGAGGGAGGGTACGAAGGGGTTGCCCTGACCACAGCTGAGCAGGTGCTCAGAAGATTTGAGCCTCTCCGAGGGTGTTTAATTGGCCGTCCTTCTGAAGTGTCTGCAAACGTGTGAAAAATGCAACGGACCGTTAGCACGTCGCAGTTCGGTCCTGCTGCAGAAACCTGTGGAGCTGCTAAGAGGTCTGTGAAGTAGCTACTGCCTCCTCGAGCTAATGAAAGCATTTAACCAAGTTCAGCAAAATAAAACAGCCCTAGGAATTTCCCTTTTTTAAAAGCTGCAGTGCTTTATGGGAAAGTGACTCCTGGTGCATCATACACCAACCAATTCAGGGGCTTTTTTTTTTTTTTGAGGAAGGACTTATTTCAGAGTGAACAAAAACCAGTGTAACCCAGTTTCTTGGGTCCAAGTATTAAATGGAGCTGGTGTGTAAAAACACGCTGCAGTTGCATCATCTTGGTCTGTCTCTATTATCTGAAAAGAGGATGCATACGACGAAGGGCCCTGCTCTGTGGTCTGTGGTCATCTTTTTTTGTTTGTTTTTTTAAAATAATGACCATGTGCATGTGAAGGATGTTTCATGTGACGCTGCCAGAGTAAACTTCCATTGACATTCAATTTGTCAGCTTGATTTCCTGTGACGATGCTGGAAAAGGTCAGTGTCGTCTATTATTGGGCAAAGCAGGTTTAATGTGTTACCAAAAAGAGTAGAAGTAACAAGATAAACTACTACCTTTAACACTACACCAACAAATGCTGTTCATTCAGTACGGCACTAAACACACACACGTTACAATATACAACGTGAACGCGACATGCAGCAAAACGCCAAAGTTATGTGAAGTATAAATATACCATTGGGATGAAAATATTGGTCTGTAAATGCATTTTTATTAACTGGTGTTAGCTAGTTAGTTACTTGGTTTAACAACAACAATTAGATTCATATTTTAATACCTCCTTCAATCCTTAACCAAATTGAAGGTAGCACTCTGGAATTTTAAACTGCTAAATGGAAGTTAACACAAACTGTTGTTAACGCCTCATTTTTCATCTAACCGCGGCGCCTTCAATGTGGAAGAAGAAGTGCTTTATTTATTTATTAATTTTAGATGGACTTGAACCAAAAATACACAGAGGAAATTCGACTGTGACCATCCTCACTAATATTTGGACCCGATATTTGATATTCACCATAAAAGAAATTACAATGAAACTTGTTTTTAAGTTAGTGATTAAAATCTGCGGCGGGGAAGGAAATCCGCTTTGAGGTACATTCACACTAGATTCCATTTGTCTGATTAATTTGCATGTAATTTTAAGGGACCTTTAAAGTGTAATTTGTAACACATTTAATATATCATTGAAATGAAGCTGTTAACTGTAGCTCCACATATGAAATACAACGAAATTCCTACAAAAAACTGCCTCAAACAACTTCACTCAGAAATAGAAACATGACTTTCAGCTCCGACTGAAGAACCAGGCAGTTGAGGACCACAGCTTACTGTGGTGAATAAGTCTTGGACCATCTGTGACGTCCTGTTGCTCACGAGCATCTCTATACTGATAAGCTCTGAAACTAAACACTAAATCTCTGCCCTCGCACTGTATTTGCTCATTAAGGAGACAGTGGACACTAAAATACAAAAAAAGGGGCTGGGCAAGGAAAAGAACCGAACGCTGTCATTGTGTTGAAGTCAGCAAAGGCCTTGGACTGACTTCAAATGTGCAGTGAGATGGTCAGTGTACAGACAGAGCAGTCATTAGTTTCCAGCTGAGCATATAAGACACGCTCGGAGCTCAAGTTAAGACAGTAATGCAGCTCAGCTCTTAGCAGCTTCGGGGATTGACAGATCGACCCTCCGCATAACTCATCGCTGAAAAGAAAGCTGACTCGCAGCTAGGCCTCCAGACTTGGCCTGTCGCCCCTAGTCCTTGTCAAGTTGCACTAAGATTAGGGCAACTGTGATCTAAGCATCCGTCAGTTATTGGGAAGGAGAAGAAGGTCTATTGACAAAACGTAGACAAGCTGCAGAATGAAGGGATTTCACAGATGGGGGAGCTGTACAGTCTCAGCACTCAGACTGGGCTGAGTCATGCTGTGTTCACAGGACGGGTAAACTCAGCTTCTTAATTTTAAAAGATGCACCTCTGGCATAGATGCACAGATGATAAGTAAAGAGGATTATTTGCCAACAATCCCCAACATTGGCCTCAAAGATTTAGGATGGAAATCTTGGCACACTTGCAGTCAGATGGAGACACAGCATATGGACTCCAACATGTTGCTGTCTAACTGACCAGGTTCCTTTGGGGATAATAAATACCAAGCCCCTAGACCCCCCCCCACAGCCCCCCTACATTTTGCCCGAACCAGTCATAGTGACAAATCTCTCTATTAGTAATCCAAACGCTGTGCCAAAACATTTCGGCACTTAATCCAGACAGCGCTGCAAACGACGGTCCACATTTAAAGGTTTTAGTTGGGGAGGTTCGATGTTGGCAAAACACTGGCATTGCTGTTTGGGGTTTTCATTATTGGAGGAAAAATTGATAACAATTCTTACCGGTTTGTCGATATTATTGGACATCGCTAGGTTTAAAATATATTTGCAACAACGAAACCTATAGCCGTCTTAGTAAAGTAAATACTATTAGAATTGATATTTCATATACCTCCGTGAGTGAACTTCCCAGTGTCTTAACCTTGGACACAATACAAAGTCAAAGTGGCTCAGCCTCAAACTGACTGTGGATACCGGGTCAATGGAATTGGTCACCAAATCTGAGCGTCTCAGACTCTCTGTTGTGATTGGTATCATCACACGGGACAAAACCAGACGCTTGTACAAGATCATCACACGGGACAAAACCAGACGCTCGTACAAGCTTCTTTTTTTCTTCTTCCTCAAAACAACTATTAGTTGCACACACATGGTCAATTCACAAAACACTGAAGTAAGTGCCGGGCTTCTACTGTCAAGTCGCAGCTTGCAGTGGTATGTTCATTTCAACATTTCTGACGAACCTTTACACGACCAGAGCTGCAGGGACAACAGGCTGAAAGTTGGTCTGATTCATGGGAACCTCTGACAGAACACGGAATATTATTGTCCCTCAACCTGACACTTGGTTTCACAGTGACACATGCCGTTTAAGTGACCACCGGTCACCGTTCCCCTCACCCATCAGCTTAAGAGCCCTGTAGCTTTACTTGACCTCTGGCCTCCTGTTGTTATTATGCATAGGATCAACTGTTGTGCAGCACACCCATACACCACGGCCTACATTAAGCTGCACCAGAATCAGAGCTGAAGAAAGTAACGACAGTCTGTTATCCAAACATCATCAGGGCAAAGACACTGATTATGTATATGCTCAGGGCAAAAACAGAGCTGAAGCTGAGCCACAGCTCTGACGGTGGCTAAAACCTCTGGGTCTATAATCGGACAGGGTCGTTCTTTCACGTTTGTGTCCCACATTCTCAGCACAATATCACAGCGCAGGTTAACCGTGCACGTGGTAATCATCCCAATGTTAGGTTACATAAACCAGCTGCAGGACAATTTAATTAGGGAAAAGACTAAAAAAAAAACAAAAACAGCGCATCCGTGGTGACACAGTGCTGCGTGATTTCCTGTTTTAATGACTTTCAGCTTCATCTGGGGGCCTCCCTGCAGGAGTCCGAGCTGAGACTGTGCCAAAAAAACATCTTACAGAAGACAGGGAGCGGAATCACAGGAAGAAAGAGGTCACGATCATACAGACTTAACCATGACCGAGATGTCCGACTATGGAAACAGGGCAAAGAAAGGCGATGGGGTGGAGGTCTCTAAAGCTACTGTTAGTGCAGCAAAGCAGCAGCAGGAGAAGCAAAAATGTCAGGTAAAAAAAAAAATCATTAAACGATGCGGTATTAACGACATCGTTTCCAGGAATAACAAGAGGCTTAACATGAGTGGCGTCCGATAATGGATCTCGTGACGTTACATTGTATATGAATTGGAAGCTATGGCTAAAACTCGAACAGGTTTACACAGTCTGCTGTTTACAGTAGGAACCAACGTGTGCCTTAATACGATATTAAACGGCGTTTAGCGACTGTTTACTGAATAACAGAACCATTGATAAACACACACAGGAACACAGCCCTCCTTCCTGCTTGCTACCACGAAGCTCCCCATGCTAAAAAAAAAACATGCAGCGGCAACAGAGCAAAGACAAAACAACGGCAGTTCTGTGACCAACTCACCCGAAAGATAGCGCCGTTGTGTCGAGCAGATGTGCCTGAATATCAGCGGCGATGGCCCATCAGGGTGACGGCTGCGGTCACGGGGCATCCAGCTCCAGCAGCGGCCAGATAAGACAATCCCAAACGTGGCTTGGCTGTGACGGTTGTCCGTACACTGTCTGCATATGTGTGTGTGTATATGTGTGTGTATGTCCGTTAGTGTGTGTGGAGCTCTCAGAGGCCTTCAGTGTTGCTGCCGCTGGAGGAAATGGTCTCCATTCCGTCAACGAAACACGCATGCGCGATGGACCAACGACGCGGCTGGGGCTGAGTAGAGTGTGAGCACAACCGTGTGGCCAACAGGTGTCACCGCAGTGTCAACTGATTGGCGACTTGTTACAGCAGAAGCAACATGCTGCAGCTGCAGCGCCTACCGCAGGCAAAGCATTGACATTACACACACTCTGTTACGCCTAAATATACTTTTAAAGACCTAATTATTGTATTTTTTTTTTTTTTTACCAAACTCCACTTTTACGAAGATGATACTCAAAGCAAAACAGCGGGATAAAAGACATTTTATAGCTTTTTTTTATTTTCAAATAAAACAGCCTAAATGGTTAAAGTAAGTATTATTGACTGGCCCCGAAAATTCTACAGAAAATGTACTTTCTTTCTTCATTACATGCATTTTAAGTCTAAAATTCCAAAAAGATAAACTGTATTCTATTAACGTATAGAAAAAACTGCTCCAGTAGGATACATTTTCCTCTTGCTCTTTAAAGCATCACTGAAAATTCCAATAATTGTTACGTATCTCAGGAGAGGAATTAAAACTTTGACTTGATGATTTAGTTGTTGTCAGTGTTTGTCAAAGACAACCATGAATAATACATATTTATGTTAAAAGCTATATAAAACATGTTCAGGGGATAAAAAATTACCCTTAGGCCAAATGTGATCATGTTTCCCCATACTGACTGAGACTGCGCTTGAAACAACTGAGCACCGCTTGTTTAGTTTTACACATTTGACCTAAAAGAAAATCCCACCTGGTTTCACAGTCTGTCCCATGTTGAAGTATCCTCTCTTTTAACAGTATGTTCACAACAAAGCAGTTTCTCAGGTAAAAGACTTAATATTGTGTACAAATACGTGAGGCATTGAAAATCACTCTCTTATCACATGTACAGATGTTGACTGGAAATATTGATTCTAACAAGGACAAGTGAAGTGTTCAGAACCCTGCCGTGTGCTACAGCTGCATTATTTAAAGGTGCACGGCTGCCAGTTTGAAAATAGAGCTGTTGTATTTGTTCTTATGAACTTGGAATTGTGCTGATCCATTGTTTTCACACAGGATTAGAATGCTGACACAGACACAGCTTGTGTCACTAAATGTGGCCCAAAATAATGAGTAAAAATGTTTAGTAATAAAATGTCCCTGTACCTACTACTGTATGCTCCAGTCTGACCTGGTCCAAGGTGGTGTTGGCGATCAGTGAGTCTAATTTATACCAAGTGCTAACATCCATAATTTAAATGTTTTTCTCAGAGAAAAACTGAATAAATGAAAGTGAATTATTTGTCATTGTGACACAGCACACAACAAAATGTGACCTCTGTATTTGACCCATCACCAAAGTCAGCAGTGCCATGCTCAGGGCACCTCAGTGGTAACTTGGCTGCTGGTGGAGTTGAACCTGAAACCCACCAGACCCAAGTCCACTTCCTTAACCACCAGGCCACCAAATCTTCAATCTTTAACAACCACTACTTGGACTAACTATCTCTAAAATAACAACGTCACATGTGAAACACTGGTTATGAAACGTGTGGCTTGTGATTGGCTTATTCAGATAAAGCTCTGCTCCAGTTTCTGGGGTCTGGTCGAACGCTCCACGTTGGGTCTAAAGGAGGAAACAGGAACTCAGCCTATGCAGGGTCGACTGGTCACCAGGTGAAAGGTCAGAGACAAAGTTAATGCGGTCAGCATTTTGTAAACACACACACACAAAAGTTGCAGAGGCCTTATCAAAACACAGCAAAGGACAGGAAACCTTTCCCTTTCAAAAACAGGAGGTGTTGCACGCAACATGTGGCAGCCCCGAGGACAATGGTGCAGCAGTGGCCCAGATCGGTGCTTCAGAGTGGACCCACAAGTGTCTGTGGATGTGTACAAAGTTTAGAATAGATTGTAAGGAAACTTTATCTCCAGTACAACCAGGATATACGTGACATGAGTGAGGTTAGCCTCGATCAGGGGTCTGCAACCTAGAACAGTGAGATATGACAGTAAGAGCCGCAAACGCATTTCAACCATTCAAATAATGGCTGTAGAGCAGTGATGAATTTGTTGTTGTTTAAGTTGTTTAACCACAGAAAAAAATCAGATTTGATGCCTCAAAGAGACTAAAGAGCTCTCAGAAGGTCAATCTTCTCAGTGAAAAGGTAAATAACAATAATAAAGGAAGGAACACCAGACGCTTCGTCAGTATAAACAACTAGTTGCACCAGTTAAGCATGAATGACAAAGGCAATGCGGAATAATTAAAACACGTAATCAATAAATAAGGAAGCATGAACATCTGTGAAGAGAGCGTTAAATTAAAAAAACATACAATCACTGAATAATAAAACATACAATCCTCAAATAACCTAGATTAGTAATGTTTCCACACCACACACTGAAACTATTGGCAACAACTAACAATACAGACTCCAATTACATGTCTGACTTACATAATGTTTGTCCACCAGAGGGCAACAACCATCTCCCATAAAGTAGCTCCAGTGTGGCCGTATAGCTGACTTTTTAATCACATTGATGAGGTGCCATATACTGTACACTGTTGCAGGTCTCTTGCTCAAGTGCAGTAAGTTTTCTGCATGGAAAATGCCATTAATATACGAATTCATGCTGCAAATTAAAACATGAATGTATTCATTGATAAGAGACATTAATGCTAACTATAATATCTATTTACACACACTGGTCAGATGTACAAATAAGGAATTTAAAAACAAAACATATCTGAAAATAATAATAATGAAGTACTAGACAATGTTTTTGTCTACAACCACACCAACACACAAGTGTAAATACAAATAAATGCGATTAAACTTGACCAGTTTTTACTTTATGTTGATCTTTATATTTATATTTCTCCTCATTCATTCCAATCCAGTGCACCAAAATACCAACGCAAATTCCTTGTACGTGTAAATGCACTTGGCCATAAACTTGATTGAGGTGAGAACAGAGTTCCTAATCTTGTTTAATTCAATGTAAGTTGTATGAAACCCCCCCCCGACATTTTATTGAATGTAGAAGAAACAAGGCCTCTGGTATTCTCTGACCCAGGATCTGTATTGTTAAGGACCAGTTACCGTGCTCACCCGTCACCTAGTGCGGTCGACAGCTGATAAAGAAGACTTTACCTTAAAACACATGAGCAGAAATGTATGTAGTTATAAACAGTGGGCTGTGCAGCCTGTCAGTGAATTAGTAAAACAAAAAACAAAACAAACAACGCCGCGGTGTCTGTGATCCAGGTATTACAATGCAGAATTAAACTTGATCTGAACTCCTGGTAGTTCAAGTGTAAACTTGAGACACAGAAGTAATACAGTGGTACAAAAAGAAAAGAAAGGATCAGAGACAAGAAACCAGTTTGTCATCCGAGCCACTGCACTGTGCTTCTTTGATCTCAAAATACGATTTCACTGCTCATAAAGGTGCAGAGCAACAACAGCCGACAGGGGAGTCTGCAGTCGGCACGTTCTCCACCTGCAGGACGGCCTGGAGATCGGAGCACTGCTGAGAAAACAAGCCCTGAGGGGGGTCAAAGTTAACGCCACCCGACTCATGTAGAAACACGGTTGTAAATTGGATCGCCATAGAAACTGGAAAACAGACGGTGAAAACAGTTGGACAGAGCCGCGCTGATGGCTTTACGACGACTCTGACAGGCACGTCTGACACACCGCCGTTCATTCCTCCCACTGCAAAATTCAGTAGCTGTGCTGCACAGTCCTGTACGTGAGATAGCAGGTCATGATTTATCGGTAGAGCAATTTAACTTGACACGGGAGTTATTTACGCCCGTCAGTGTATGAATTTCACAACTCGGCTTGAAGAACGCAGTGTGAAATTCGGGTCAAATTATCTCATTTTTTTACAAACCTGACAGAGGCTGTAATGAAATATACTGCAACGTAAAGTAAAAACAATATGTTTCAATGAGTACAACTGTCTACACATCCTACATTCTAGTCTAAATACATCACTGACTGTAAAAGTACATCATGAAACAAGGTTATCTACATAATCTAACGCTACTTTCAGAGCGGGGACGGCATGTGTAATAATTCTAAATTAATCAATCAGTGTCAGTCAATCACATCACCATCATTTGAAGTCAGAGGATGACGCTAAATGTGCTAATATTCTCAGGCTACCTGAGATGATCTCTGTGTGTTGAGAAAAGAGCAGATCAGAGAGAAGGAGTTCAGGTTGAGCTGATTAAGGATGGAGTAGAGGTTGGTTCAATGTGCTGAGAAAAGGAAAAGAGGAAGAAGAACCCCAGGGAAGATTTATGAATGTGGTCCAGGTGGATATGGTGAAAACGTTGAGGAGCCAGTAAAGAAGGTGAAGCGATTCGATGTGGCAACTCCTGGAGGAAGCAGGTGGAGGAAGAGGAGCACGAGGAGGAAGAAAGGGAGGTGAGAGATGGTGGGAAAAAATAAAAGATGGATGGATGAATAGATGAATAGATGGATGGATGGATGGATAAATTTGGTGAACAAAACAAATTGATTTTTTACAGTGGAACCCTGCTAACAGAACATGACATCCTTAAAATCCTTTAAGGAGAATGCAGGTGTGTTTTTAAAGTAGGAAAAACACAAGCGTTAACAAAAACAGACACAACTACGTGTTCAGCACCAGAGTGTGAATGAGTCGTTTAGTGGTTTATGAAAAAAAAAGAAAAAAAAAAGACTCTGTGAACCTTTGCCCACATGAGGTTTGTTAATTAAAAAGACACACGGCACATAAAGACGTGCTAACCGTTAGCAGTTACCTATGTTATTAACATTCCTCCACCATTATCAAAGTCTTGTCGAGCTTCTTGCCAAAACCATGCCACTGAACTCTGGCTTGTTTGTTTGTAAACAGATTTTTTTTTCTGCTTTTTTTCTAATTTCTTGCGGCAGCCATTTGCAGACACACACGGTGCCACACCCTGTTGGGTTTACGACAGTGAAATGTCTTGATAACATTATGAACTGTCGAAACAGGGATTACCAGATCTTACTGGTTACTGCTTTCTATGCAGCTTCCTGTAGAACAGGAAACGTGTGTCCTAATAGAATCTCTTGTACTCTTAAATCAGGTCAAACTGCAAATTAACAGCACATTTCAGCAAATTATCTGTACTTGTTCATTAATTAGAGTTCGGAAGCAATTATCTCCCACTAAAAAAGTAATGGAAAATGGACAAATAAATGAATGATGACATTGACAGGGTGTGATTCCAGTTCTGAACTGTTGCTCTTCATGATGCGTTAGACTTTTTTTCAATAGGAGACAGATCTGGACCGCAGGTCGGCAGGTCAAACACACCATCCTGTTCCACTAAAACAGTCTCAAACATTTTATACTCTATACCACATGAGAAAACACTGAGCTCTCTGAGTACCACCATGATGACCAACAGTAGAATTACCCTTGTTCCACGTTCAACTTGCAAGTGAGCCCATGATTCTGTGCTTGCATTGCAGCAAAAAAAAAGTAAATAAATAAAAAGACCAGACATCCTATTTCATAATCTCACAAGTAGCGACACATTTTTTTCTAAATGTTGTATTAATTGTGCACGGTGTTTCAGATTTATTCAACTGAAAATGTAAATGTGAAAATATGAATTTTCCTCACGTACCACTAGAGAGAGCTCGTGTATGTACCACAGTTTGAGAACCACTGCACTAGATTATTATTAATAATACATTTATAACGTTACAAGCCTTCATATCATATTAGTTTATAATAAAGAAACATGATAGAATTAAGTTTGGGTTTTTTTTAAATCAGAAATGACATTTGTATAAGTACGTGTTGTTCTTTTCTGTTCAACTCAAACACAGTTCTGCATTTGTAAATGATGGCTAAATTGTAACACATGTTCATATGCACTGTGTCATTCTGAATCACATCGTCATCCAGACACCGTCATAAACAACAACTGATTAGAACCAAATCCCAGAAACATGACCTCATGAATAAAGTGAACGCTGTTCTACAGGTAAACACTGGGTTACTTCTGCGGCAGTAACACAGATCCTTACAATGCACCAACCAGGACCCCGACTCCTCTGGGAAAAGAAAACCCTCCTCCTCCTTCTCATGACCTGGTCTTGTTCTCGTCACGAAAGAATCTCTATTTCTCCGTCTGTTTGTCACTGCAGTCTACTGCAACAAAGGGAAGATTGGCAGCCTTAACAAAACATGACAAACACGAGGCAGCTAGAGTGAGACGCCTATTCCCCACCGGGACTGAGTTCACACGCACCGTCACATGCCTACTGACCAACCTCCAACCAGGGACTTCTGGGACGAGGCTGCACTGGGGCTGGACTCCCCCCCCCCCCCCCCCCACGGGGGGGGGGGGGGCCCCCCCCCCCCCCCACGGGGGGGGGGGGGGCCCCCCCCCCCCCCGTGGGGGGGGGGGGGGGCCCCCCCCCCCCCCGTGGGGGGGGGGGGGGGGCCCCCCCCCCCCCCCCCCCACGGGGGGGGGGGGGGCCCCCCCCCCCCCCGTGGGGGGGGGGGGGGGGCCCCCCCCCCCCCCGTGGGGGGGGGGGGGGGGGGCCCCCCCCCCCCCCCACATGGGCAGATGTTTCAGTCAAAACACGGGGCAGGTTAGCGTGACAGAAAAAAAAGGGAAAAAATATCACGGTGTTGAACACCTGCACCACAACGGTCTGTGGTGAGAGACTGAGGCATGGGGGTGACTGTGATAAACAATGCTCTTCAGATATGTCTCTAAAACTATATCGCTGATTCATCAACCTGTTTTTAAAGAAACCACTATTTGCTGCACCACCAGTGGAGTGGCATTATTTCAGTTTGTCAACAGAGATTTGTCTCCAAAGAAATGATGGCCTTTGTTTGAGCTTAAACATCTTTGTGGAAAAGAAGATTGTGCTACAAACTACATAATAACTCTTAGTTGAGTTGGAAGAAGTGCTTAACAGAAGCTGACAACATTAATGTCATGTATAGACTTTCTGTAAAAAAAAAAAATTAAACTTTTTTCTTTCTATCTTTGAGGCATGGCGTTTCGTGGTTATGGCGCCATCTCCTACAAATTGATTAAGACTGTCTAATGCCAACATTCCAACATTAGGGGTTAAAACTAACCAACTAGTTGGAATGAAAGGTAAGACACCTTTTACTTCTGTTGGACCCCAGACATTAGATTCCCTTTCTTAAGTTGCACCATAGCAACGGAACTTCAACGTAAGTCGAGGATGCCCTGTTATTAACTTTTTGTACAGACTGCACAATTAACTCGACCCTGTGTTTTCAAAACTTTACTTTAATGTCAATCAATGGGGTCCTCGTTGTCTAAACTGAACGCTTTGCTCAAGAAAAACACCGTAATTCTTCACACACACCTTTGTTCCTAAAGGCTGGTTTTAGTGTGTACGACTGTGGGACGTGAGGAGGGAAATAAAAGCCACGCTGAGGGTACTGCACTGTTCAGGATCCCTTTGAAAAATGAAGCTGCTGGCTGGGAGCAAAATCCTCAAATATCCTCCTACAGATCCGTGATTCAGTAGCTGAGACTTCAGAGACCCATTAGTGTAGACACTCACGGAAACTTACTCAAATAAACACACACACGTTGTTGATGTTGTTGTTAGCATGCTGATAATTCTGAATCATACTTTTGACAAAGTCACGTAGAGAACGCACACGTACATACACACACCAAAACAAAAGCAAAAGCGATAAGCACGTCAAACTTCAACTGCTTCCTCTCATGCAAACCTCCGCTTTGAGCAGCACGCTCAGAGGAAGTGGGAGTTGAAGACTATGCACTAATTGCCTCCAAACCGTCCCACCAGGTGCACTTCCTAATAACTCTTCTTCTGAGGTTGCTGCAACCAAGACAAACCACTTTTTTTTTGCACGCAATGTCCCCGCTGGTGTCATCACCACACACACCCACATCCACTCTCGGTGTAGAGTGAAAACAAAACTCAGCTAACTGAGTTGTATACTAGCTATTACTAACATGAAGCAGCGGTAAAATAAACTGAGCTGGAAGCAATCCTTCAAGCATGACGAGGAAATCAATGCCACTTGAAAGCGATACACGTTGTCTGGATGTGGGCCATGTGTGACTAAGGCTTAGTTCAGACAGTGGGATGAGGCTCTTCGTCTTCTTCTGGTGCTGTACCACAGTCAGCAGTGATACGGGCCACTGGGTCACTACCACACATAAGGAGGAACACATGGTGGAAGTCGGTCAGGAGCCAAAGTTGGTAGTTGTCCAGCAAATCCTTGATGTCAGTTGATCATTTGAACTGATTTTTTACATTCATAATAACTCATGTGACCATCGCTGCTGAAAATGTACCACAGCTTCACGAACTGATTTTTTACATTCATAATAACTCGTGACCATCGCTGCTGAAAATGGTGGACAAATTATAAATTGCAAATGCTCTCAACAACTGAGAACTCGTACCTCATTTATCAATATCCATTTTTTACCTTCATGTCGAGCACAAAGATACATTTGATCTATAAAGTCTAACAGTTCATCTGAATACCAAGGCAAAAAAAAAAATTGCAACACACTGTACTGTGTTTGTTTAGAAGGAAAATTAGTTTCTCTGTCAAATAAATTACGGATGAAAATGCAGCTAGGAAGTAATAAAACTATGACTTCACCGAGACCCATGAGGTCGTTGTGCTTTCAGCCAAAGTAATAATATTTCTTATGAATGACAGCAGGCAAGTTCGAGCAAAGATCAACCAATCACCGATTCAGACATTTGGGAAAAAGCTGTTGACATTTGGATTAGTTGCCATTTGTGTTGTGGTTCAGCTTGTTAGCACTAAAGAGTTTTCTCTGCGCAGCTGGAATCTCTCACAGCAGAGTGAAGCGAGACAAATAGCAGAACTAAACCGACACAGACGGCAACCTTTAGGATAAACAATGCTCTATAGAAACAGGCCCGTAAAAACCCATATGCCCACATGTTCTGACAACACCAACAGACAGCCGTGTGCTGCACTGTGGATCTTTTTGTTTACTTGCAAAGATTTGGGGTCAAGAAAATTTGGGATTTGTTCCTGCTTCTGAGGTGCTGTTTATGTAAGGCTGTGATTACAGAGTGCAGAGGATGGGGATTAGGATGACAGTTCTGGGAAGATCTAGGTTAGATCCAGGTTAGAAGAAAGGAGGGCAAACGTCTGCTGATTGGTAGACGACGGCTGCTGCTGCTGCTGCTAGGCTACAATCACTGTGTCACCACAGGACAAACTGAAACGTATCTCCTACAAATACAACTTGAATTGCTTGTACTGTGAGTCACTGGATGTACACAAACCCCATGTCAACTTGCTGAGTGGCCTGGGCAGGGAATCATCATATCAACCATCCTGACTCTGTCTATCTACTTTGTCAACCAAAATTACCCATAAATGAGAAACATTGCTGAATGTGTTAAATATTGATGTGGGACTAATTGCGGATATTCATTTATGAAGCCTCTGATCAACATCAGTATTATTCTGAGAGCATTCGTTTGATTCATTATGACATCAATGTGCCAAATTACTGTAGTTCATACAGTGGTTTTCAAACAGCAGGGTTGAGATTAACATTTGTGCTATAACGGTAGGCTGAAGGATGGTGAAAAAGAAGTGCCAGTGAAATATTAAAAATGGTTGACACTGATAACAATCTCAGACATTTTTTAAATGGTCAGTGGGCAGAAAATGTCTTGCTGTCGACCAAACACAGGCAGAAAAGTCATTGAATTACAGCGTGTACTGCTGTTTTAAGAAGAAACTAGTAGAAGAGTAATCTCTCTCAAACCTTAGACTCTCTGATCTGGCTTTATTTTTTTTTCCAGTTATGTAAGTTTCCGTGTTCATTATCTCTGTGAGGAGGTGAGGGTTCAACAGCCACTGCAGTCTAGTCCAGAGTTTCACCAGACTTTTTGAACCAAAGATCTCAAAGAATGCCCTTGTCACTGAAATCATTTTAAACCAAAGATTAAAACACAGACCTAAGCAGTTAAACCTTCAGGCACTGGCACGATTGTTGCAGATTTTGAGCCTGATAGTTCCAATCAAACAATGTTCAATATCAATATTAAATGATGTGTGAAAATGTTCAAAAACTAGTACAGTCTGTACACTGTGCCTGTCCATCATAGGAAGACATATTCAGACAAATAACCGTCCAGTTACATTCATGGTTCTGTGGTCAGTTTAGAGTATCTGGATAAACCCAGTCTTCATGATTCTGGACTGTGGGAAGAAGCTGAATTACCTGGTGAATACTTGTGAACTTTCAGGTGGAACTCCATGGAGAAAAGACCATCGGCCACCACCAGGGATCACACTGGTAATCTTCTTGCTGTAAGGCGAGATTAATAAATCAGAAATTTTCTAAAAAGTTTATTTCTCCCAATGTAAAGTAGAGAGTCAGTTCCATTTGCTAGTAAAACTAATGAGGCCATTCATTTAGTTATTGTATGTTCTATTTCAGGAGACTGTTGTTAGTCAGACTGTTTCCATTAACATTAAATAAAACCAAAAATAAAACCATCAAGACTAAATTAAAGATAATTCTTCACAATGTTCATTTTTCCAGCTGAGAGATTGAATATTAAAGGTCACTGAGATCCTCGTATCTCTAAGGACGTCTGGAAACACAATTCACTCTTTGAATCAATACTTGGTAGTTATTCTATACATCAACAACTTATACGCGCTGTAATCCCCACACAAAAAGTTTCTGCGCTCAGCAGTTTCAAATTCCAACTGGATGCTCGGAACTCTTTGTATCTGTCGTGGCTTCCGACTGGTAGCTCCGATCATCCTCTCAGTTACTTTAGCCCACTGAGAACAAAACGCAGATGACACACCAAACACACACAAGTGAGTAGCGCTGAATAAAGTTTACATACATGTAGACACAAACAGAAATAAAATGAAGCCTGAACAAAAAAAAAAAAGGAAAGAAAAACCGGTAAAACCTGGCCTTCAACCCCAATCATCCTGAGCTCTCACGCTAACTGAGACACAGCGAGAGGCTCAGTCACACGCTACTGTCACTCTGACAGCTAAGGTGCTGCGGACTCTCACGCAAAACAGTGGTAGGTTCAGTCACAGCAGGTTGGCATTGGTGGAAGTTGACTGGCCAGCTGTAGGAGGTTCCTTAAAACCTACAAGAGTATCATAATACCACATTTCACAGTCAGTTATACTTCATAACTGATTGCGTGACAAACCAACTCTCGAGTCTTCGCTATGTTGTAACGTGACCAACACGTGGGGTATATGAAAGCCAATATATATATATATATATATATATATATGCTTTTAAAATAAGACTAAATAAATGAACAGAGTGACCACTAAAGAACAATATGGAATACATTTTATTTACCATTTTTTTAGTTGGGCTTTGTGGTCCTACGATGGTGTAATTTACCATTTTATTTACCATTTTTTTAGTTGGGTTTTGTGGTCCTACGATGCTTTTGAAGAGATTTTGTTTGATTATTCTATTTATTTTATTTTTACAACATGAGGCATTAATAATTTAGTCACAGAAATATTTAAATACAGAAGAAAAAAAAAACAGCAAATACGCAAAAACTAAAACATTAATTAGCATTTACTCCTTTAAGGAATATATAACGGTGACCAAAGAAAAGTCCAAAAGTACAGAAGAAATGACATTTTCTGACTATTTTTTAACACATCACATGGTGCAGGTTGAAGAGTTAGGCAACTGGAGGTGACATTTTCTCCAGTTGGAACGGAACTCTTCCACCTTGACCACGACCTGATGACTGAGAGTCTTCATAAATATCACATGGTAGACGTTTTTTTCTCACTGTACGCATGAAACTGTACTCGTTAGTATTTATTGATTGACTGTCTTAATGTTCATGGAGCACAGTGAGTTTGAATCCTACACTATAGTTGACAGTATCTGCCGAATAAAGTTAACTCTATGGAGCTCTACGTTCTGCACACGTTCTGCAGATGTTCTGCAGAACGTCTAGTGGTTAAATGACGATGAGTCAAAAGGTTCTAAGATTGATGTTATAATTACAAATTATTATTATAAATGAGCTCGTATTATTAGGATAATACAACCTGTCTTATATGAATAATGAGATAATTAAGACCTGTTTCACAGGCTTCTCAGTCAGTTTTGACAATTGCTTTCAATACATCTGTTTCAAATGTTGAGCTGTTATGATCAAAAAGCCTCAAAAATGAAAACAAAATCAATATATTTATATATATTTATGTAAGTGTTTAGACTTAGAAGGAATGTAGATAAATCACTTTATTGTTTTAAAATTAATAACTGTCTTGAAACCTTCTGCATCCTTATCAGATGGGTATATGATAGATACTAGATCATTAATAAAGGATCAAAAGGATCCTCATCAAGTGCTGACATTTACAGACTGAAGTGATTTAAGGTTACTGTCAGCTTCAGGGAAGTCGTCTGGGATTATGCAGATGAAGTTGTCAAAACAAAATCTGTGACAATCTGCAAGACAGGGTTTACATAAAAAAAACCATCAGGCTACAGATAATTTAAGTCATACACAGAGATGTAATACTGATGTAATACTGTACTGTAGTAGGAGTCTGGAGCTGCTTAAAGAGGCCTGAAGCTTCTAAAAGGCTCTGCCGCACTTAAAATAGCAGCCCTTAACTTAATTCACATTCTACTCTCCCAGAAAGATCAGTGCAGATATTCAGAAATCATTTCTGGAATCCACAATCTTTTACAATCGCAGGGCCACCCCTGCTTCCCCTCTATTGTGGCCAAGGGGACTTCTTGGGATCATGGCATTGCGTGTGAAAGAAGCAGCCCTGCCCAGGCCACTCAGCACTTTGGTCCAGTGCAATTTGGGCATTAAGTCCCTGACCATCAGCCTGTGAGCTGGAGATTAAAATAAAAAACTGAAAAGGTAAACACTACTTCCACAATTGATATGACTTTGGCCTTGTGAGCACACTGGGACAACACAGCTTCCTGTCACGGATAGGAGTTGAAGGGAAGGGGGTGGGGGGTCGGGGTGGGGGGTCCCGGTGTAGAGAAGGAAAGAGGGAAGGAAGAGAGACAGAAAGAGTAAAACACAGTGAGAAAGAGAGAGAGAGAGAGGGGTGGGGCGAGGGGGGTGGTTCGAAAAGTCACGAAAGCCTGGCTTTGCATAACCTTCTCTTTAGGAGCAAACAGGGAGGGGAGGAGGAATGTTTATTGATCTTAGTCACACCGTGTGGCTGGGGGGGAGGGGGGGTGGGGGGGGGGGGGGGGGGGGGGGGGAGTGGGGGGTCCCGGTGTAGAGAAGGAAAGAGGGAAGGAAGAGAGACAGAAAGAGTAAAACACAGTGAGAAAGAGAGAGAGAGAGAGGGGTGGGGCGAGGGGGGGGGTTCGAAAAGTCACGAAAGCCTGGCTTTGCATAACCTTCTCTTTAGGAGCAAACAGGGAGGGGAGGAGGAATGTTTATTGATCTTAGTCACACACATATTGTAAAGAGGAACTTTGGTACAAGTCTTTAGCACGCTATGGGAATCTTTTGAGGTAGCCATAGCAAGATTGTGTTTTGTCTTGAGATCTTAGATCCTGGGCCACAGGAAGTTCAAGCAAAAAAACTCCAAGTGTGTGCAATGAATCATAAAAGTTCGGACAGACCCTAATATTCACATCCAGGAGGACGAAAGACAAGAATGACTTGTCTTCTTTTCCTTTCAAGCTCAGGAAAAGACAGAGAAAAACGCAGTTAATTTTTTTTTACAACCAGACTGAAGGCTATTGTACAGTGTCCATAAGCTTATCCTAGTGGCCTCTGACTTCTCTATTGTTTGGTGATCCCGAGTGTGAAAGTGAACTGGCTTTAACGGATTCCAGGCAGAGGACACAGAGCTGCTCAGGCAGACATCCTGCTGACCGTATGCTGATGAGAGGAAATGCTGTTTTTAACCCTAATCTTATCAGGAAGGTTAAGCAACATTCACATTTTTTTACAGCTAAACAAAACAGGAGATTGCAAATGTACCTCTTAGCAGCAACATACGTCCAAATGTCCTTAAATGAACGAATTCCACTGGTCACTATAAACAGGAGTGCATTTCGCTTCATTCCATTGGCCATTAGTTTTACTTTGTTTGTCACAACATCCAAAAAAAAAACACATTTAGGGTACATTTGTAATTATAACAAATCAACCATTGTTAATAATCAAGAGTTTTCAACAAATGGACAAAAATACAGAGACTGCATGTGGACAACACCTTCAATATTACTTTATATAGGACTAGAGAACTATAACCAACTAAAATATAATTTAGACAATATGCTGATTACAGCATTTGATGCTTATATGGTGCAAAGATAAATTACATGTAAAAGTCATGCTAAAATGCTTTTAGCCTGTTCTACGCCACCTATCAGTGAAATGCGGACAATGCAGGGAAAAGGCAGAAGTATAATAATAATATAAATTAATAACATAATTGGACAAGTTTGGCGGGCCGGATTAAAAATAGTTTTTTTGGTAGTTTCCCTGAGCCTGGTCTAAATTATTATTATAGGCCATAAGCTGAACGTCTTGTGAGATTTCAGTGCTCAAGTCATCTGCTTTTTCTGCCGAAGTTGGCTTCATTTTGGTCAGACCCTTTGCCAGTGTTTGTTTTTTTTGTGACAAACAAAATCACATAAAAAAAATAACTGACTTCCACAGAGAAGTTTATATCTTTAGGTAAAAAAAGTTCAAATGTATCTACATATTGTTCTGGTTTCAACCATGGTTCCTGTCACTAAAATGTTGTTTAAATGTTAAAGAATATCTACATTAAATAAGGCCAAGCTGTAAGGTAATGCTGCATTGTTTCTTACATTGCTCTGCACTGTCATGCTGAATCTCATCTTACGGTGACAAAAGAAGATGGTTGGGTAATTTCTCAGATGCCTCCTCATTTCCTTATGTCACTGAACAATATCTATTTTATGTTCTTTAACAGAGAAGCACTGTGTGACTATTTGTCGGGGAAGTTCCTATAATGTAACTCATGATTCCAAAATGAGGTAAGATTCCACAGCCCTGTGTGTTGATGTTAAAGACAGCATCACAATGAATAAGCATAGATATAAATAGCCCAAAATAAGACAGCCGTAGCATCTTCATACCACTTATTTTTGTCATTATTAAGAAGTCAGAACAATTGTAAAGAAACTGTCTAATTCTTCTAATTTTTGTTACACCTGTTATTAAAGTTGTACATAAAAAGCATTAACTTCTTCCTAGAGTTTTTAATTCCCATAATGCCTAAAATTTAAACACTTTAAAAAAAAATCTAAGTTAGTAAGAAGAGGGCCCTAGTGGTGGGGAACAGAGAAGCTTGTTTTTTAAGACAAAGTGATTCCTTTCCTTACTCAATTTCCTGTAAGTTAAGCAATTAATTCTTACCTATTTGAAACGGGGGTTTATTTGGAATTTATTTTATAAAATTGTTCATCATTTTACAATTTCTAAAATGAAATGTATGGTGTCATGATATGAGGCTTAGCTCCTTCAGAGCTCCCTGACCAGATCAAGGCTTGTTGACTGCACTCTGGGCATCAACAAATGTAATAGTTTAACTGCACTACAACAATAAAATAAAAAATGGCTAAAGTTTGAGATCAAAAAGCTCTAAACTGTACCAACATACCATATTAACATCCTTTTCTTACAATGTTTCTGGACAATGAGTATTAAAACCATCACTGCTACATCATGGAGGCCTTCAAGTGCAACTTACTTATTTTTGATTAATTAATAATAAAAAAGTATTATAGACACAGGGACCATACAAAAAGGGATGTCATTTACTACCCACATTTAAGAGTGTTCAAAGACAAATAAAAAAGATTCCTCCTTTGAGGATTATTAGGTATGTGGCGAAGATTTAAACATGTAGTCACATCGCATACTTTCGCCCTGACTGTGCCGTCATGGTGAAAGTATGTGATGTTAGTTCAGTTCAGATTAAAATAACCAAGGATTAGTCACAGATTTTAATCTGCATCCCTTGTCCGATGTTAACAGATAAATATTATTTATATCTAACAAAGGCAACTCCTGCTTTAACGAGCAGAACGGCACGTCTCACTTGGTGAAAACGAGAGCTTTGGCGGTATCTTTAAGCAAACCAACTTTTAACTAAAGATCCATGGATACAAATAAATGTTTTACCTCTTAAATGAGAAAAACATGTAGTAACGGTTTTACTTTAGATGTAAACTTAATCTTAGGGCACACATTGAGAGGTGAATTAATACAAATATCATCAGTGTTGACGTTTTTGATTTTGAAGTTTCAGCAGTTTCTGTGTTTTTCTTACCTGGACATGACTGAGGAAACAGGACACTGGGTCCCATTATGATACACCTGTCTACGTCACTCACTGAGAAATTCTCCATGTCAACCAGCAGTTTGTAAACAAACACGTCTCTACCTGGCTGTGGTCTTTCTGTTCACCCTGGCTCTGTAGTTAATTAAAACACAAAAGTAATGTTTAATTTATACCAACTGCAAAAATTACTTGATCATAAACGATTTTTATATTATTATTTGTTCTATTCTATATAAATAATCCTAAATATGTCTTACAAATAAAAAAATACAAGATAAACCCAGTTAATTAGTGGTTAAGTTGTTAAACAAAAAATAAATGAAAAGGAACAGGGCACACCGTTGTAGAAAAAAAAAATTACTATTCATTGGTTTGACTTTATGAGGGTGAAGTGCAATAAACAGCAAAACCAATGTGTTGTAAGAATAAAATGTTTTCAAAAATGTTTCAAATAAAGGCTAAGTGAAAAATAAAAACTGTAGTTACAAGTGGGAAATGGAAAACGTTTAGGCAATACACGGTGAACATATATACTGTATATATAGTATTATATTAGAGCTAACAACGTTAGCTTTAGTTCTGTCACCGTTCTCTCACGATTTTATTAACGGTAACACAATTCTTTCAGTGTTTGCTCATGACAAAAATACAGTCTGTCTTTAGTCGAACGAAACTATTTGTAAAAGGTTCTACCTTGGCGCAGCTAAACTTGTAGCGGTGTCAGACAGAGCCGTTACAAGTTCTACCTTGGCGCAGCTAAACTTGTAATCACAGCCGTTACACAGTTACAGCTGTTGAATGTCTGTGCCGCGTTCCGGGTTGGTGCGTGACGTCATTTCCTTTAAATCTCACGTGGTTTTGTTGTGATTATTTACACACTTATTATGAGTGTCTACATTCAGCATGTGTTTCCAAATTCAAAAATTACTAAAAGTACATCTTGTTTTTTGTTTCCTTTATTTGTGCTACCGATTTAAGGACGCACCAATCTGATATAATTACATGATAAACAATCGTTCATTTATTTAAGAAAATAATACAAAACCATATAGCTTACTAAAATTTTCCTGGTAATCCATGGATATGCACAGGCAAAATTACCATTCCAATATATACACATGTGGAACATAAGAAGAAATACATATCACTATAAAAAGAAATCAATATAAACATAGAATCACATTTGGGGATACTATCTTCAGTGTCTTATGTTGACATTGACATTTTTAATCAGAAAAAAAAGCTTACAAGTATACAGTATGTGTGTACGATAAGGTGATATATGTTTTTCCTCAAACATTTTTTGCAATGGCCTAAATGGCAATCTCCATCCAGTTAAACATACAAAAGCTGAACAAGGCAACCCTCTGTTTGTTCTACAACTTCTGTGTGTAAACACTTTAAGTCACTGGACACCACAACAGAGAACCATACTTCACGGAGAGGCATCCGGCGTGTGCAGGAATATCTCTCGTAGAGCCAGAAACATGACAGGAATGTGCTTACATGAACCCTGATCACATTTGACATTTAGCAAACGTGTTTCATTCATTTGCTTCATTGACATGAGTTCTGAATCAAATCTGACACTCGGTGCCCTACATTCATAAAAAAATGCTTCTTCCACTGACTCCTAACATGGCTGTGACCTTTACAGTTCACTTCTTGCTCTCAAGGTGGCCTGTAAGTGGCACCGTTTGTGCTTCATTGTCAACCCATACTCAGGGGTCAAGTCCAGCAGCTCTCCTGGTTTTGTACGGAACTGAAGCCTCTGGATAAGGATTGCCAAGAAAAGAAAGACTTCATTTCGTGCGATGACCTCGCCAATGCAGCGTCGCTTTCCAAGGCCAAATGCCAAGACCTTCTCTCCTTCCAGCTTGTTGACCTCCGTTCCATCAGAGCTAAGGAAGCGTTCTGGTTGGAATGAAGACGGGTCTTTCCACAGCTCACTAAAAATGTATCAATAGAAATTTTTTTTATATAATATTATTTCACATATAAACTTATTTAACAGCAATCCCTCAATTCAAGACGCATCAGCTGACTGTGTTTTATCAACTTGCAATAGAGAAAAATGTCAATATAAAGGAAGCTGCACACGTCACCCTTAATTTCAACTTTTGGATAAAGATTTATTGAAATCGAGTAAAACAACTTACGGATCGTGGTTGATCTGCCACTGATTAATGAAGACACACGTGTCTTTAGGAATGAAGTAGCCGTTCAGCGATGTGTCTTTTGAGGTACTGAAAAAGAAAAGTTTGTGTTTCCATTTTGAATTCTGTAAAAACCATTCTATTAAACCATTCTATCTTTTTTTCACATTCAAATTCTTCCCAGATACTTACCAGTGTGGAATAGTAAAAGGTAGAAAGGAAGAGTGACGCAGCATCTCCAGGAAAAAGGCCTCCAGTAAAGGTAGATTGTGTTTATCTGACAGAACAGGTGAGCGGTCCAGGCCGATGTTACTCTCTGAAAAATAAAGAAGGGCCGGTTATTTTCAAGAATGAGGAGTTTCACTTTAGTCCTATAACTACTTAGCCCACACATGCAGTGTGTGAAACAGATGAACTTACCTATTTCTTGAAAGAGCCTCTCCTGTAACTCTGGATTGGTCACTAAGTACATCACTGACCATGATAGGGCAGTGGAGACAGTGTCAAACCCTGTATGGTGGAAACATGACCTCTGTTAGGACGTCAGTGTTATCTTTTGCTCACTGATTAATAGATTATCATGTTGACCCACCAGCTCCAAACAGGTCATTGACAATTCCCACTATCTTCTCGTCTGATAATTGGATATTGGAATTTTCATCTAGTTTCCTGTCCTCACAGTGATCAATGAGTGAGTCTGTAATGTCACGGATGTTGTCCTGAAGGAGAGAGATAAAAGATCAGTCTCAGCAAAGCTTGAACAGACGGCGAGAGAAAGAACAGTGGGATGGACTTGACACGAACTCATGAATGTGAAACATACCTTGTTGAAGGTGGCGTAGTGCTCGCTGACTATCTTTTCCACAAACGCCATGAAACGATCGTTGATGCTCAAAAACTTCTTCATGGTGGTGCTGGGCAAGAATCTCAGAAGAGGGATAAAGTCGGCGGGGTTGCCGCTGCCCACGACCTGAACAAACTCATCACTCAGGTTCACTAAGCTGAGCAGCTCCTGGTCATTGTGGTCATAACGTCGGCCAAAGCACATTCCACAGATCACATTAGCCACCGAGACAACAATGTATCGGAACGGGTCGAAGCTGCCCTCGGCCATCATGACACTGTTGATCTGTTTGATCAGGTACTCTCCCTCTTTGCAGACGTGTTCTTCCAGAACACAGGAATACTCTGGGGTTGTGCCCCGCAGGCTGGAAAACGAGCGCAGGGCGCTGTAGGCCAGCTTTCTGCGGGCACGCCAAACGCCAGCCTGGTCCGTACTGAAGGCCAGGCTCTTGCCGTTATTGATGAAGCGAAAGCTGTACAGGTCAGGTCTGCCTGCGAATTCCTCCCCTTGCTTGATGAGAGCCTGTCGCACCACATCACTGCCACTCAGCACCACTACAGGACGCATGCCAATCTGGATCTGGAACACATGGCCGTACTGCTTGCACATAGCAGTAAGGCTCAGGTAAGGTTTGCTGCCAACCTCCAGCACGTTTCCAATAATGGGCAGGGGCTTAGGTCCAGGAAGCCGACGAAGCCCCGGAGGAATCTTGGTTTGGAAAACTTTGAAAATCATGTAGACCAGACACATGGTCGTCATAGCTACTAAACTCTCAGAAACCGACACAGCTCCAATGAGTGGTAGTATCATTAGCGCCATGTTGATAAATCTCTTTTTTTTTTCTGGCTTCAACACAATCTGGAAATCAAATAGGTGGGGCATTAGTGTGTGAGGCAGGGAGGTGAGGAGGAGTTGTGCAACATGTTGACGACAATGCACCACAAAATTCAGAGGTAGCCTTTCTATCTGCTGCCGTGAAAACAAGTTTGATTTTTTTTCTCATTCTATTTTTTACTCGACTCATATGCATATGCGTTTATGCAAAACATTTTAGAAGATTTTGCAAAACAGTCTTTGAAAAAAATTAATCTATTCAAAAATTCAAAAATTATTAACCGCTTAAAAATATGAACTAGAAAACAGTAGAAATGTCCTTTTACACATGTCCAGGTTCACTGAAGCTGGAGGTGCAAAGAGCAAACTCACTTTTTACACGTGACACTTGCAAAAGAATCACTACTCAGCACTTTCCTGCACCCTGAGCATGAATCAAATCATGTGCGCAATTTCACTCACCTTCAAAGACACAGTCGAGGGAAAAAGACGAAGAATATTTTTGAAAATTGCTGGCAAAACAGGTAAGAGAAAAAACAAATAGTTGCCGATGTGCAAAGTCGAACTTTACTTTCTTGATGTTCCAAAAACAGGGATTGCGCTCTGACTTTATAGAGCGCTCCGCCACTTCATTGGCTGCTGTGCATGACGTAATCTCTGTTTCTCTCAATGAAGTTTAGAACAGGGAAGGGGTGTGTAGGTGTTTGTGTCTGTGGTGCGTGTGTGTGTGAGTGTGTGTGTGTGTGAGTGTGTGCGTCTCTCTCTCTCTCTTTGTGTGTGTGTGAGAGAGAGATTTTTTGTGTGCGTGCAAACACTATTTTGCTATGTGTTTTTCGATTTTTTTGTTATTGACGCAAATTGTTAACATAAATATGACTCATTTTTCTGTTCTTGTGGACAGAGGTCACCCTGAGGTTAGTTTAAAACTAATAATTAGGACTAAAATAAAATGAACAACAGGTAGGAATGTAAAAAAATAAAATAAAAATATAAGTAGCATTCATGTGCATCTTTAATATTTTTCATATATTTCAACATAATATTCATTAAAATGTTGCCATAATGTGTAATTCTAGGTGCATTACACCTGGGTGATGAGGCGGACGTCGTGGTTAAATAAATGCCTTTGACGAGATGATGGTGTTTGTAACAATGGTAGTTTGTCTGAGGTCACCAGAATACACGAACACTCTCAGTGCATATGAAAAGATCAACAATGCTCGGCTTGGCTCCGTGAAAACGTCAGTCTGTCACAGCCGCCACACGGCAACCACCCAGACTGGTTCAAGTTCCGATAAAACACTCAAACGCTATTGCGTGCAAGTACCTGTTGTCGGCTGGAGTTAAAGATTGACCAGTTGCGTGAGAGCGCATGCAGTGATCGAACCTCTGCCTTCGAGGAGGATGCTGCACGGGGGAGGAGGGAGGGAGAGGAGGGAGGTGGAGGTAGGAAGTGCACGCAAGGGGGGGTTAACATCGTGACTCTGACCATTTCAACATCTTATTACTAAATTTTAGATGTGTAACAGACGAGATGCGAAATACTAGGATGACGTCATCTGATCTCGGTCTAATGAGACAGAATTGATCGTATTGGAGTTTTGAATACGTCACAGGTGAAGCACGCATATGTTCAATCATCTCATACACATGTGTGTTGCATTGATTTCACTTGAATACCTTTAATGAGAATAATGCAAAATACAAACAAAAACACGTGAATTACTACAGTAATGTATATCAATAAGAAGTTTTACTCTGATCGTCATCAAAACTCCCATAATGATCTCAGTTTAGGAGGAAGATTATGTCCGAAATTGGGACGCGATTTGCAGGAATAGGAATATTACCCAGACGTTCTTCATGTATTGATTAATCTGTTTTATTATTATTATATTATTATTATTATTATTATATAATGAACTTTTCCATAAGTAAGAGCTACAGATGTGACTGTGACCTGATGCCCAGTTTCAGGACACTGTCCTCGTTTGACATCCAACTGTCCTGTACATGAATTTAAAATGAAAATATTGTGGATGTATCGTTAAAGATGACTTAAAGAGTGCTAATAATAACTTAGATTTCTGCAAATATAATAAATATATAGAGTAAATATATTTAAGGGAAGACGTCATCCTTATATATATATGTATATATATATATGTATATATATGTCTCAAAAGATGAGGTGCACATTAGTCTCATTATTCCCCCCAAGTCAACGTTTTTCATGGTCAAGTGTGTCTGTTGGAATATTTAAAACTGACCAAAAATCACTTCAAACACAGGCACGGTGTCTGGGAATATAAATAGACAAAACTCTGGCATCGAACTTCTCCTGGGCTCTTTGTGAGGGCTCCACGTCCAGCTGCTGTGTCGTAATGAGCCGCTAAAGTCACGCAGGTGAAGGGTTTTGGATGCTGGCTTCTTGTGCGTAATTCGCGCCGCGGCGCTGTGCCGTGCGGATCCGCCGCACTGCGTGTCGATTCCCGGGAGACTCTCTCTCTCTCCGTGCGCCTCCACGCTGCGCCTCTGGTGCTGCAGGTTGCGTGAGAAGCGGAGCAGCCGTCCAGAGGGGAGGGTCTCGGTCTTCTGGACAATCCTAAATCTGCTTGGTCAAGTCACGCGAAGGCAGCAGCCTCTGGAAAAGACACAAGGGTCTTAAACCTGCAGAACAAAGAGCGCGGGACGCCACAGTCCCTTTCCCCCGCGGCCGGGGCACGAAGGTGCACGTACAGTGTTTGCGCGCAATAGCTGCCGTGAATGCGAGGATCTTGGGGCTTTGGAGTCATGCAATCTGCCACTCAGGCTTCGTTCTCTGCAGTCATGCAACGCGGTGTGGGCCTGACGGATCAGCCTGAGAGGACCGCGAACCCCCTCCAAACCACGAAAACAAGTTACAAAACTCAAGCCTTTAAAATGTGTATGTAAAAGAGTTACGTCTCTCTCTCTCGCGTGCGTGTGAAGCCCGGAGCTTCAGGGAGTGTAGTGAGATTTGATTTTTTAATACTCATCAATGCTGACATATGTGTGATATACATTTAACACAACAATATATCAATTTACAAAGAAACATCATACAATTTATGCTTTTTTTTCTTATGGTGAGTATGAGTGACGTGAACAACCTGTCAAACTACGGGTAAAAGTTTGAGTCAAAGTAATTAAAAAGATTTAAAACTTCTTATTATTAGACCTAAACTGACCTCAGGGTGAACTCTGTCCACAGAAAACGGGAAGTTTTTTTAGTCAAAATTTGTGTTAATATTAGCGGAAAAATACAAACAAATGACAAAATGGTGTGTGTACACGCACGCACACACACATTTCAGTGGATCATAATGAACCACAATAAACAGGTTATTGACAGAAGAGCTGCACCTATGTTCAGGTAAAGTCAAAATAAATAATAACTAAAGAGAGAGAGAGAGAGAGAGAGAGACTTATAGTGAATGAAACTGATTAAAGATGAATGTGACTGTGTTATTTGACTGTGTTATTTGACTGTGTTATTTGACTGTCTACGGTGAGAGCCGGTCCAGATTGCAGGTGTTTAGCTCTGTGTGAGTGTGTGTGCAGCAGTCATGGTTCCAGATTGATCAGATCTAAGGATTTGTCTCCTCCACTGTGAGAAAGCTGAGATGTGTGTCAGCAGGAAGTTTTTTCTTCTGGATCAAAAAAAAAAAAACAGCTTCCTGTTCTGGCCTAAAAATGAACATTTGTGAGAAAAACTTTTCCTTATTTTGTCTTGGTTCAAAGCTGCGGCTGCTTTATTGCATCATCGAATCATCACAAAGAAGACCTGTAGCTTCTTTTTCTCAACCCTCGGCACAAGAATCACAGAGTTTAAACATGAGGGAGTTTTTAAAGGTTCAACGTGTTAAAAACTTCTGTTCCAAGTTCCAATAACATGAACTCTACAAAAAGACAGAGCAAAAACCTCCAGACGTCTTACAGCCAAAGATTTGTCTGAATGAACTTGTCAAGCAACACAGTGTTAAATAAGGTGAGCATCTTTTTTTTTTCTTAACTTCTTAAGAACATCAAACAGATTAGAGTCTGTCACTGAAGGTAGATGGAGACGGCAGATAGAGCTGGACAATGGCCTGCAGATGTTTGCTGCTCGCCGTGTCTCATGTCCATTTTATTAGATTGGAAAAGTGGAAAAAAAAAAAAAAAAGGGAAAAAGATATTTAGCCCAGAGCCATAAAGCACTTAAAGAATTCTTGGACATAGAAACAGGTGTAATGACTGTGAAGGTTGTTAGTTTCTACTCACGCAAAGGTTGTCACGCACACATCTTCAGAGCAGGTGTGTACCTCCGCTCCACAGTGTGAATTTCTTTCTGTGCATACCGCCATGGTTTGAGGCTTGGATTCTTTTTTTTTATCTCACAGAATTAAATGCAGCACATCTGCCTTTTCTCTGAAATACAAACATTACTAAATATAAAATTAAATAAAAAAAAAATCCAAACAGAAATGAACATAGTTCTTGTTATTTAAAACTAACTAAATATAAAATTAAATAAAAAAAATCCAAACAAAAATGAACATAGTTCTTGTTGTTTATAACTGAATACAGGAAGAGAGATTCGTTTTTAACTTCAAGGAAGTTAGAAAACTTCCTTGAAAAAGTTTCTCAGTCATGTATTGACTGTCAGGTATCACATGCATCACACTGGTGCCTTCAGTGCTGCAACAATAGACCACACTGTGTATGTGTTCCCAGGACTCTCAAGGCTGAACTCAAAATAATAAAACATTGTTTTTTTTTAACCAAACAAAAATTATTTTATAATGATACCACAGCAGCTACCATCTGTGACAAAGTAGTACTACTGACTTTGAGGTTTTACTTGACTTACTACTCTACAGTTAGACTGAACAGGTTGAATAGAAGTACACACTAAGAAGGAAAGGTGTTATTTATGAACTTAATTTAGTCAATATGATCTTAAAACATATAATAATAATAATAAGAAGAAAAAGAATGACAAATATAATAATTTTCAATAAAGTTCATCAAACATTCATTCTTTCTCTTTGTTAAAGATTTGTACAGTGTTGCTGTTTTACACATGGGGCAAAGCACAAAGAAATGTTTCAATTATTTACCTGTGTTAAACTTTGTTAAATCAGTTCAAATAATGCCGCCATTTTCCACCCTTAGGACTGCAGTGTCAGTATCAACAATAACAATAAATGAATAAGGTGAGAAGAAGAAAAAGATGTTTGGTCAAAAAAAAAGGATTTGAGCTGCCCTTTTTGAAAAAGATAAGGCTAAAGAAACTGTCATATATATAAATAAAACGTACTGATTTTAAGCCCTTTTTGAAGCCAGACCTACGTTAGTGTGGTGACACTGTCCTTCATTCTTTTTGTACTTTTGTACTACTATACTCTTGACTTCTGTAAAATCATCAAAGTTCTCTTCTTAAAAGAAAACTGTTTCAATAAGAATACTGTACAGACACTGTGTGTTTGCTGTCGAAGTGAACAGTGGCCTGTGTGGCTGGGAGAAACCCAGTGAAGGTGAACAGGCCCCAGCTCTTGCGTGTGTCCAACTAAGCAAACGTTAATAGGATTATTTTGGACTGTGGGTCATGACACTTCACATGAATGTTGCCTGAGACTTAATACAAACTTTCAGAAAGTCCTACTGACTACACTGTGGGGGGTATTTTAGTGGGCAGATTGGCATGCTTTAAGCTGAAAAATCAAGAATAAAGTTGTTGTTGTTTTTTTTTTTGTTGCTCACCAAAACTTTAAAAAGACTTTTTTTTAAATGCCACGTGTAACAGAAGCTGGCATTTGGTGTTACATTACCAATACCCAGAAAAGATTCTCCGAACAGAATTGTTTACTTTTCCCAAAGGCCAAATCAACAGGTGTTTAAAAATAGCAGGATGTCGTGTGATCTGGACATCTGCTCCCCACAGGTAGTTTTAGCTTCCACTGAAAAGACCGAATGATTGGACCCGTGATAGTGTAATGGGCCTGACCTCAGAGGGTCCAAGTACAAGGCTTCGCTGCTGCTAATGTGTTCAAAACCAACAGTCCATGTGCGTCTGTGTTGATAACACCCCGAGGAAACGGACAGTGATTGTAGTCACGAAGGAATGTGCCTCAAAGAGGATGCAACTTGTCATTCAAAATGGCTGGGAAATGTTCAAACAAAGCCTTTGGGCCGAGGCAGGAAAATGTGTTCATTGAAGTTTGAGAAGTTTGAGAAACTTCAGAGAGAAATATTAATACATTTTTTTAAAAACATTTTAGTTTAATGTTAACATGTTAATGTTTAAACATTCTAGGTTAAGACAGAACAGGGAGAAACCGCCCGTCGACTACTGCAGGTCTGCAACCTGTGGCTCCTGGGCCTCAAGCTGCTCTTCAGCCTCTTTGAATGTGAATGATCACATTTGACTGAGGCATGAAATATTACGGTAACACCAGTTTTAAATGTGACACTAAATGACAGCACATCAACTTACTGTCACTATGGCTCCTCACATACGATCAGGTGTGCAGTGTTAGGACAGGTCACCCTCAGGTCACCCTCAGGTCACCCTCAGGTCACCCTCAGGTCACCCTCAGTGAAAGTAGTTAATGTGTCTAAACACTGAGTGCTCCTGTGTGTGTGGATTAATTATTGCCGGCAAGTGGAAAGTTTTTTTGTTTTTTGTTTTTCTGTGGTGCAACAGGTTCAACAAAACTGAATTGTCATCTTCCTGTTTGTGCACTATTCAAATATATATACATACACTTATATACTTAGAACTGCAAATACAGATATTTTTAAATTTAATTTATTTGGTTTACAAAACGATTTTAAAAAATGTCTCTTTTGGTGCAGAGCCGTAACGATAGTTGACAGATTCTTTCAGGTTCCACTGCGTGTTAGCATTTCAAATAGCAGTTAAGCATTTTTAATTTTTTTTACCCATACCAACAGCAGGCGGTGACGTATTTGTGACAACACTGGGTGGTCAAACAGAACGTATGTCAAAAGGCTGAAAACACCCAGAGAAGTCCAGAAGCAGAGGTCAAAGGTGAAACAAAATCTAAAGAAAAAAACATTCAAGAACAAGTTTGATTAAACAACAGGTGGGTGTTGGGGGGGGGGGGGGAAGGGGGGGGAAAACCTGGTCAGTTGACCTGTCCATCAACAACCGTTCTTCTGACTGTAAGACATGAGCAGACGACTTCACAGTTTGGCTCAGATTTATTTTGCATTTTCATCTGAGACGGTGCATTTTTGCTGAAATAATTAAAGAGGAATTTAATTAATTTATGACCACAATAAAATTCTAAAGGTTCTGATTGGACGTGTTGTTGTCCAAGATGTTTCCAATCTGTCAACTCACCAGACCAGACCAGAGGAACACAGATCTCAGTCAGAACCTGTGGCTGAGGAGGTCAGAGTGGGTCACCACGTAAGAGCCTCAGGATCACCTGCTATTATGACTTTCACACGCAACCGTGAACTCAATAAAGATAAATGAGGAGGAGGGAGAAGTATTATTGTGTATTTGCATGAGAGGAATGTTACGTGTGTATGAGTATGTGTGTGTGTGTGTGAGTGTGAGTGTGAGTGTGTGAGTGTATGGGTGGGTGGGAGCAGGATCACCTTCCCTTCCTGACCAGGCGTGAATACC
>NC_024311.1:16973329-16973680 GCF_000523025.1 Cynoglossus semilaevis | reverse complement strand
CACAAACCTCTTCTGTCCTAATGCAGGCCAGTGTTTGCGCTCCGTGGCAATAACAATAGTTGCGTGCAGAAATATCTCGGTCATCCATCTTTCTGTCACCTCTCCCTCTCCGGCGGAGCACGAAGGTGTCATAACTGCGCTTAAACAGTCGGGGCCAAGGAGGGCGAGATCATAAAGAGGGGAACCCCCGAGGATGCGTGTCTGCGAGGAGTCATGACCCGCACGCTGTGCGTGTGTGAATATTTGTCTCATTTTCAGCCTAACACGGAGAAAGGACATCAATCAAACGATGACGCTGCTGCTGCTGCTACTACAAATACTACTACTGCTAATACTGATACTACTGCTAAT
>NC_024311.1:16960172-16973283 GCF_000523025.1 Cynoglossus semilaevis | reverse complement strand
CTACTGCTGATACTACTGCTAATACTGATACTACTGCTAATACTGATACTACTGCTAATACTGATACTACTGCTAATACTGATACTACTGCTAATACTGCTGTACCAGTTCAGATGTTAATACACAGTGTGACTGGAGTGGGTTATTATGGGAGAGCGGACATGAATAATGTATAAGCATTTATTTATGCCTATATATGACATATACATATGACTAATGTATATATGTACACAGTACTTATATACGTAAATAATACAAATTATTATTATAAAAAATATGATTGTATTATTTTTTTTATCAGACACTTGTTAAGTTCAAAGAAAATCGTCTTCTTTGAAAAGAAAAAAAGAAAGAAAACGATTGAACTTTAAAGCGTCAGTGAAACCAAAGCAACATGTATTATAATTAAAACGTACAAGTAAAAGTACAAGGTACTGGATACCTTGAGTGTACTGTAGTAACTACTAAAACAGTAGTAACTTCAGATGTGAAATATTTTCCAGTTAAAATAACATTTCTACTCCTTGACTCCACCGTTTGTTTCCATTTGTCAGACAGACTTTAGAGTCACGGTGACTGTCACTTGTCTCAGGCATCATGTTGTAGTCACTCTCTACAGAATAAATTACTGGTTAGTTCTGGGTAAAAAAAAACTTTTTTTTTCATCGGTAAATAAGATATAGATAAGCTTGGCACGCAAAACTAGTCATGCATTATGGAAATTAACCCTTCGTGCCCCCTTCGTGCACACACACACACGCACGCGCGCACTCCCTCTCTCACTCTCTCGAACCTTCACTGCAGTGTAGTCTGCAGGACTGTCACCCAGCCCGTCATTTGGGTTAATCCACAGAGGCTCCTTTTAGGTAAGAGATCTCACTCCTCAGCTTATATGGAGCACCGCAAAGAACGGGGCATTCTGACGAGCCACGCGATAACTCCAACCACCCACCACTGCTTTAGCCATGTAAAAATGTAACATAAAAAATAAAAATCAAATTATTTTCAGTGTTAAAAAAGGAATGGTTCAAAGTTTAGCGGAAACATTTTCAAAAAATACAGAACAACTTGCGCGCGTTTTCCAGGAAGCGAGGAAGAGCAGGTCTGTTATTTTAGCTCCGGAGTGAGAGCTCCTCCAATAGACGATCTGTGGGTTAATCATTGTGCATTGCGTGCAGACTGTGTTTGCTCGGTCCGAGCCAAGGGTCTGGAGGTTGTGTACAGAAAGAGCAGAGGGAGGTATCGGGCACAACTTTCTATCAAAACAAACAACCGTTTTTTTTAGACAGCACGCTAAGTTGTTGTAAAAGAGGAGAGAGAGAATAGTTAAACATTTAAAAAAAGATGGAGTAATTTGCATTTCGTGCTAATGTCTGGATGTTCCTCACGGAGCTGTGCTGCCCTGAACTGAAACATTGTTGACGTGTTTTAATACATAAAAATAGAAAGCTGTAAACCAGGGTATCACAAAGTCTGGAAATTCTAATCTTATAACGTAGACATTATTTTGTAAGAACAGAAGAAAAAATCAGTAGAAATAAAATATACATAAACCAGCCAAAAAGTCTGCAACAAACTCTAGAAAAGCTACATTTACTACTAAACTCTGTTTCCATGAAAGTCAAAACTCCTATTCTCTCCTAAACTAAATAATTGGTTGGATTTGTTACTTTCAAGTAATAAAAGAACAAATATTTATTTTTTGTTAACCATGACATACACGTGCATAAATGACAAGAATGAAGAAAAAACAGCATCTGGTCTGCAGCATGTATGTGTATATATTTACACACACACAGACACATATATAGACATATATATAGAAATACACATATACTATTTACACACACACAGACACATATATAAACATATATATAGAAATACACATATATGTCTATATATATATATATAAATTTGCTAAAAATGTAAACCAGTGTTACACATCACACAAAATGTTTAAGCTTGTTTGCCAACAGCAAAACTACGTACTGTCACTGTCTTTTACCGAACATCACGTGTTTACTTCAAGTTACTGCAGGTGTTCGGGGTAAGTGTGACATATAGTACTGAATACTGAATACCACTGTGTTGAAATTGATTTTTGATATATACAGTATTTGCAAAATACTCCATTCCTAAAAAGCCTAAATATAATAGTCAGCCAGACTGTTAGCTGGAAGAAGTTAGAGGGCCACATCTGGAAGATGAGAGAAGAAGTAGCCCTGTGTGTGTGTACATCTTCAGGGATGTATTTCTTCCTCCAGAGGACGTGTTCAATTTGTTATCTTGTACAGTTTATTTACCATCCTGTGCAGCTTTTCCTGCCAATCTGGCTGTTCCACTTCAGGGCAGAGGCGTTCTTTGCTTTCCAGAAAGTTTTCAAGTGTTCAGGCATGCAAGAAGACAGTTTCAGCAGCACCTCCCTCCTAGAGAGCCACTGCAGCGGCAGCACTTCCAACTAAGTCATTTTGGCTCTTTCTAATAATGAAGAGAAGTGCTGGGGGTTCACACTCCGTGCCCTTACTTTGTTCACGATCTGAATGACAGTGTTCATTAACCTTTGTAATGAACATTCCAGAGGAAATGTTAGAGCGCAGCGAGCCCCTTCATGTCCAAAACTTTCTTCGCTGCGACCTCTTGGACATTAAACAAACAACTGCCGCCTCGCTGATTTCCTTCACTTCATTGTTCAGCCTTTTAATCGCTGCCAACTTTATCATCACGTCCTCGATCCGTCTCTGCAAAAGGAGGCATGTCCCTGAATTCCTGAATGTTCTCAAAGTCAAAAAGGTGCCCTGATGTTTAAGACATATATGGCATAATGACAGGATTCACCCCTGGTGTAATGAAGAAGGTTGTGGGTTTGAGAATGACAACACATGTTGTACAATCGATGATAAAAATGGAATTTTTCTAGTTTGGTATTTTCAAGTAGATGACACTGATTAAACTTTAATCTTAATCTATTAAAATGAAACAGTCGACGAAGCTAAGCTGCCTTATACAAAAGGTCAAAGGTCACCAGTTGTCAGGTAGTTTCAGGCGCTAGCCTCGTCCTGAACTCGGGTCACATGACAGCTTTTAAGTAGTCGACTACTTCTGAATACGAGACTCAACGCTGAGGTAAGTGTGCTGTAATCCCCTGAACTCTTGGGGCGCTGCGGTTTAGTGTCACAGACATTTTACATCAACAGACATGAGGAAACTTACTTTTTTGTTTTAAAAAAGTAAACACTATATTTGTTTACTTCCGGAAATGGAATTTACTAAAGAAATCATAAAAGTCACATGTACGAGTTCACTGTTTTTTATACAGATACTGTAGTACATTAGTGAAAATAAAGAGTATTAATAAGAAAACAAACGTAAATCTCACACTGACCACCAGAGAAAAGTACGTTGGATTGTAAGGAACTGAGTGAAGCCGGCGTGAATGTCATTGATTATTACCACCTGTTAACAGACCCTCTCATAATGTATGATCTTACTAAAGCGTGCCATGACTGTGTGTAGCCCCCGGGGGCACCATCAATCCTCACATTGAACTTTGTCCACTTGGCTGCAGTTTGCAATCTGACTCTTTAAAAGTAGTTTTGCACGTGATGGTCATGGATGTAGCACAAAATGTACAATTTAGGGCTTTATGTCTGACCTGCTTGAGTTGATTTCAAAACCCAGGGACTTTTTTTAAACATTCACCAGTGAGTGATGACTCCATGTAAGAATCTGAACCCATAATTCCCTGGTGTGAGGAAGCTCTTGTTCTGCAGGTACGTGGAACACACAGGCTTTTGTGTGCCAAGCTGTATCTCCTAAATCAGTTCTCTTTGCCACTCACGTTAATCATTTGTGCACGTCAGGGTTCAGACACACCGGATTCACTGCACACTTCAGGAGAAGGGAGGCAGGATGATGACGGATAACGCCCAGACACACCGGATTCACTGCACACTTCGGGAGAAGGGAGGCAGGATGATGACACCGCGTCGGATAACGCTGCTTTAGCCACTAAACGGTGGCATCACACACCGCAATGAAACAGTCCTAAACGGTGGCATCACACACCGCAATGTGGTGTGTGATGTGTGGGTATTTCAGGAAATTTAATTAAGTTAATTAAAATTTAAATTAAATCTAATAAATAATGAAATTATGATCAGGTTTGTCCCGACATGTTCTCCTCTGCCGCTCAGTGAGTACGAAAAAAAAGAGGGAAAGAAAAAGGTGATTTTTGTTGTTGTTGTTGTTGTTGTTGTTGACAGTGATCTGTGTGTGGTCGTGAGGTTTATTATTAGCCTGCAGTTAAATTACACATCAGTTGCCGTAATGCACCTACGTCAGCATGTAAACATGATGCAGTCCAGACAGAGAGGGGCTAAAGTGTGGTGAGGTGAGTGAACACTGGCTGCTGTGTGCTGAGCTGGCACCGGTGATAAGAAGAGGCCGGAATCCAGCGGCGTGTTAACTGACAGACCCTCACGCAGAAGGAGGTCAAACATGTTGGTCATGGTACGGGAATGTTAGGAGAACATTCTTATAGTTTCTACTACAACAACCACTGTGGTCGTACAGAGGTTGGGGCTACAGCAACCGTACAATAATTATATTATATTATATTATATTATATTATATTATATTATATTATATTATATTATATTATATTATATTAACTTGAACCAGAGCTCTATTCTTCTCTTGTCTTTTTAAACTATTTATACTATTCCCTAAAATATAGGGAATCCTTGCAACAAAAATATACATATATATCATAATTGAATAAATAATAAATAAACAAATTGAATTCCATTATTTGTCCCACAAATGGGAAATTCATTGTGTGTGTCATTGCAACGCACACAGACTGCCACAGGAGGCGCCATTATGTTCAATACAGATTTTCTTTAAAAAAAAAAACAAAGGAAACAAATCAATTTTTATAAAAAAAAGTTTTTATAATTAATCACCCACACTATCAAACTTAATTAAAGGACCACAACACAGTTGTAATAAAACTTGTGTTGACAAAATGTATTTATTTATTAAATGTCATGTATTTATAATGTCATGGTTCCACTCAATGAAAGTAGGTAAATAATTTTGCCAATAGTTTAACCCACTTGGAAATTTACAACCGTGACATTAAACAAGGGCTCTACCACCCCTAGAGGTCAGCAGAGTTACTGTGAGGAACAATGTTTTTTTTTACGTTGTGAACCTATAAATGTTTTTATTTGTTTTATATCATTTGTAAATCTTAGTGATGAATGTAAACTGAATTTTGAAGACTCCAGATTTGGAACTTATTCAGGTGGTGAGGTTTAAACAGTTCAGTATTTATTTTACTCCAGACAAAACAGTTTTTTATGAATAGAAAGCAACTCGTAACAACACGTGACCTGTACAGAACAGAGTGAAGCCACGTGGCCCACATACAGAGATGAGCTGAGATGATTGGGATCATTACTGCGTCATCACTGTCAGTTCAAAGTAGGCATCTGGTAGGAAACCAATCATTAATATCAATCACAAATTAAAAGTCAGATGAATTTCACACATGACAGATCAAGACCTCCAATAAACTTCATTGAACTTCCAGTAATATTTTAACAGTCAAAACTCAGTGACACCATTAAAACACAACCAACCATGGCGTCTGTGTGCGTGTGCGTGTGTGTGTGTGTGTGTGGGTGTTCACCCGGGCCGTGTCATTTCATTGCCTCATTGCAGTAATCTCTCCCCGAACGTTGGACCAAATCCAAACATTTTATTTCCTATTAATCATTTAGACACAGACAAAAAAAGAAAAAAAAAATGGGAAACAGGTCTGATGTTTAAAAATACCACAAACATCCTTAAAAAAAAAAAAAAAAGACAGCTGCAGGAGCCGCCACACCTGGCACAGGGTGTGTGTCGCAACACTCGCTGGTGCATGCGTGCGTGCGTGTGAGCGTGTGCGCGTATTGGTTGCAGTTGGTCTGTGCAGAGGTATGGATGAGAGTGTGGAGCAGACCTGACGCTGTGAGACAACGACAGATTCCAGCTCTTTCTTGCCAATGGGTGTAACCGTGATTGAATACACTTCGATTTCTGCAGGGCAGTCCTTCATCACATCCACCCAACTCTGGGAAGTAAACATCTCACCGACATCCACCCAACTCTGGGAAGTAAACACCAACATCACGACCAAAGTCATAACAACTCTCGCTTCACTACACACACACAGACGGTGCTGAACTGTCAGTCGACCAATCGGAGAACCCCGTTTTCAAACGAGTGTCGATTGATCTGGAAATCCCATTATGAACTTTGGTAAGAAGTGGAAACGGCGTCGCAGAGGACCATCACTTAAAGAATGTTTACTGATGTCATTTTACAAGTGGTGACAGGATGTAAAGTTCACACAGTCTTCCTTCTGCTGCCACATCAAATGAAGATACAAATAGACCTGCCAACAGTCCATCACCCGGCCTGTCAACTCAGACATTATTGTCATTTGATCTGGAGCCAATTCTCAGCTTCCCAAAGTAATTTATGAGCAATCATAACTGTAGCAGTTACAAAAAAAAAGAAAGAAAAAATCCTGCCTGGCCTCAGGTGAGTGTAGTGTAGAGATTTACTGTCGGACCAAATCTTTGATGTTCATTTGCTCAGCCGTAATTAAAGCGTCCCCTCGATGAGTCCGCGAGCCCGACCGCTGCATCTGGAGACGGAAGGTGTCGATAAACGGAGGTGAAGGTGGATGATCCACTCTCTGGGTCAACGCCTGGTTCGAGCTCTCGCCTCGGAGCAAAAGATCACAGATTAGATCTCGGTTAATAACCGATGATCTCTCCGTATAAAGATAGAAGATTACACTAAACGGAAATTTGATCATTTTTGTAAAGAAATAAATAGCTTGGAACCAGAAGAATCAGCTTTTTTTGCCAAGTGTGAAAACAGACTCTGTTAGGCTTAAAAAAAAACAACGACACAGGGCAGGGCCGACCACAGAGAGGAGAAATAAAGAGCAGTTATCTTTGAAACAATTCTACTGCAGCTCTGGAGACTTGATATTGTCGGGAGTCAAGGTTTATGTGCTGGGAGTTGACCAGAGTGATGACCGGTGGGAGGGAACATTCCAGTAGCTACGGTACACACAGTTACCTTTATTCTACCTTTTTCTGCCTGACACACACCCCACAACACACACAGGTTTCAAGCCCCCCCCCAAAAAAAAAATTAATTTTGTTTGTCTATGAAAATAATGCAGAAACTCAAATCCATAAAAGTCCAAACATTGACTGATCAAACAAATCCATGAATCCATGTTATGTTCATTAAATACTTTGGAAAAGCATCTCACAGATGCCTTTCTTTCTTGCCTCCCCCTGAGGTCCTCCCCTGAACCCCCGCCCCTCCCTTGACCCCCCTCCAGCACAGCCACGCCTCCCACTTTGAGAACAACAGATCAGCAACTGGTTTTTAAATATTCCTCTTTTTTTTTTTTTAATGTGACGACCTGAAAATGTCCACCACAGCGAGCTGCACGGTCTGCAGTCGCTGCACGGTCTGCAGTCGCTGCACGGCTTCATTTGTGAAACAAGGCCATCACATGTAACTCGGTGTACTGTACATTGTGTGTTCAGAGGGCAGTAAAGTAAGGTAATAAAGAGAAAAAATGTTAAAGCGCGGGTGTGGCACCAACTATGTCCTCGCTCAGCATACGCCTCAGTTTCTTGTATATGCACAAAGAAAAATGAGTCAATGTGCAGGTATGTAATTTCTGCACAGACGTCGATCTGAGCCAATGGTCTGCAAAAAAAATATATACATGTCAGGGAAGCGTTCGTCCCGTGCACAACTGTCAGGAGGACATGCAGGTGAAACAGAGCGGGGAAAAATACACTCGGTGCAATTACCTTTAATCTGCTGCAGTATTGTTGGGAGAATATAGTAATCATTAAAGTAAACAGGAAGGAGAAAGATTAGCTTGTAATTTTGGTTTGCCATGTTTCGCAGCGAGCATGTAAACAATCTTGGAGACACTCCCAGGCACAGATGAATGAAAAAGGTTTTTGTGAATGACAGCAGCAGCAGCAGCTTGACAAAGACTTCTGTCTCTCCGTCATTCAGGATCTCTCATTCTCTGCACTCGCTGTTGTCTTTGGCAGTCGCAGGTTAAAGGATCGATCTGCAGCAGAGGCCTGGGAGACAAGCTTTAACGAACCAGTCCAGGTGGTTTGGTTTGAAACAGTGGGGGGAGGGGGGGTCTCTGTATTTGAAATTATTATTATTATTGTTGCAGCATCAGATACAAACTCAGTTATTATTATGGGAAAGTAAAAATTAGGCCCGAAAAAAAAGTGATTCAAAGACGTTCTAAATTTGAAGAATAATTCCGGCTGAGACGAAAAAGAGTCGGAGAGTCTGTCAAAGAGTCGGTCACTAATCTGTTATAAGATTATGGAGTTTAGTGAAAATTTTTCAAATTATTGTTGACATTTTGTTGTAGAAAATAATTTGGATTTTTTTTTTGTCGACTTCAACTGAACAAAAATGAGAACAGCTCAGTAAAATGAAGTTCTTTTTACAAGAAATTTAACTATATTTTTATATTTCTTTTCCACTTTTTTGCCACTGCCACTTTAATATCCATTGACTCCTTACTGCCCTCTGTCTACTCTGAGTTTATTTTCAGTAACTCTGTAAACAATTCCGCCACTTTATTGAACACTGCTAATGCTAATGCTACTTAAAATGTTTATCTTTGTTATAAGATGTTTGTTCTGTTATGTTGTTATGATTGATTACATCATCTCATCTGTCTTATCCTGAACCAACTGAGAACCAAACCACAACTAAAATTGTTTCAAAACTAAGACTTAATCAAATGTAGCGGTCAACGTTAGCACTGCTAGCACTTTGCTCACAGAGTTTCGCTGTGGTAAACAATGCCGTGTCTGTAACAGGTGTATCGTCGTCGTTGTTTGACAGACTTCACCGTTCCACAGCATCGCAGACGTAAGTCAAAACTGAAAGTAGAATCGACATCTTTGTCCCTGTTCATAACAACCGGTGGTAAATGTTCCTGACTAATGGACGAATGGAAATGAAATGATGTGCAGAAAAATGACCATCTACAAGACAAGTTAGAAGATTGATCAAATTCTCAGCGCTCAGTAACTGACAGAATTGTGAGTAACTTCTACCTTGTGAGTCAACAGTGAGTGCGTGTGATTCACAGTTTGCAGCGGAGAAGCAGAGACACTGGTGAATGGAACCTGTTGCTGTCTAGGTATTTGTGTTTCATTCCTACGCCCCGATCACTGCGGGACACCACACAGTGGCTGAGTGGGGAACAACAGCGAAGAGAGGGCGAGGTGCAAAACAAGCTATGGAGAATCAGGCTTAATTACATACTGTTTTATTGACAAACTGTCACGAGCGTGAAGGAAGTGCTGTGTCTTCATTACAGGTGTGGAGCGGCACATTCTGTCTCTGCCTCCCTTATTTTTGTCTTTGTGGAATAAAGAAAGAAAAAAAAATAGAAAAAAGAGTTAGGACAGTAAACAGTCACAGTGGTGAGGTATCTGTGCAGCAGAGAGAGAGTGACGTCACCGGATAAACAGAATGTTGTTGTTTTTGTGTCCGATAGGAAGAAAGATTAAGTTTACAAGTTTACATCTACTGAGTAGTTTACACATGATACTCCATGTGTAAACTGTACTACGCAGATGTAAACTACTGAGTACAAAAGTACTCAGTAGTTTACATCCACTGAGTACTGTAGTTTACACTGTTTCTCTTAACATGCAAACATAAAATGATGTCTGGTGTTTTTTTTAAACATAACTACCTCCAATCAGCTTCCTTCTTATAAAACTGTTCTGATAGATTAGTCCAGATATTGGTCCACTGCAGGGGGGGCATTAAAAGGAGGCTAGGATTTGGTCCTGCCCCCTGCAGGGAGGATTTAAAAGGAATTAAATTAAATGAACTTCATCATGAAGATCTACATGGAGGTCTGGATGTTGTTTGTCTTTAGTTAATATTTACTTTATTTCTGTCGAAGGTCAGTTAGATGTTACTGTTTCTGGACTGTCTGGCCATTGGTCACTTCTGATCTACAGCTGAAAGGAAACTTTTTAAGAATAACTATCTAAATGATACTTTTACTTTTGTTGTTGCAGATGATGGATGTAAGACGAAGACTTTTTTTTTTCTTCGAAATTCTAGTGAAATCAAATTAAAGCTGCAGATTTATTTGTGTGGAAACACAACGATTGTTCTGCCTAGATTAAAGGATTAGATTTATGTAAAACAATAATATTAGTTTTACATGTGTGCTGACACACATCAAAATGCAGTGGATTTATCCCTCAGGATGTCATCACTGCTACTCAACTGTGGTTTGGCTCCACTCTCCAACCAAACCCTCAGTTTCACACAACAAACGAGAGAGAAGCGCAGAGAAGATTAAGTTTGGTTGCCAAAAACTGTTGACAGGAGATGTTATGACTTGCTTCTGCTTTAAAGAATGGAAACACTGTCGGAACACACGTCATTGAAGCGATATTGTTATTTTCTTAACTCATAAAACAAGCCAGTGTAAAATACTCCCATTATGTTGGTGACAGGGAAATGACTGACAGGCTGCCATTGTGAAATATGTGGCAGAGAGAACAAAGCCGTCAGCATCATGAGCGCAAATGACATGGTGAGGTTTGGAGTCGGAGTCAGAACGTACTGAGAATGAGCTCCAGAACAAAGATCTGTTCTGCAGAAGCTGCCGTCACATGTGTCAAAGACACTTCTCTCTCTTTACAAAACAACACTTCTCATTTCAACAAAATCAGTCACAGTCTGCGTCACATCCTGAAGTTTGGGGACGAGGCAGAACAAGGCTGCGATGTCATGAAATAGTTCCAGAAATATTACGATGCTTCACTTCGTTTCAGGGCATCGTGTTGATGTTCTACAGCACATACAGAAAAGGTCAACACAACACAACTCTGCATCAACTCAACACCGACTAAACAATTAAACATCAACCAATTAAACATGAATGCTGATTATATGTCACACATTATAATTAAACTGACTGTTATACAGAAACACAGCGGAACCAAGACGATGTATAAAAGGCAAAGGAAAATGTGTCAGTTTTTGACAGCATGGAGGGAAAAAAAAAGAGAGAAAAAAAGATCGCTGTAAAACACGGTTGCATTCGATAACGTAGGAAAAAATAAAACTCACACGATAAACCAGACAAATGTCACATTAACCAGGGGAGTCAAACTCAGTTTGATTTTGATTTCAAGTCCTGTCCCCTGGGAGGAGACCTAGGGGACAGAGTAGGGAGCGCCTTGGTCCCCCCCCCCCAAAAAAAAAGAGCTGGAGGAAGTGTCTGGGGAGAGGGAAGTTCGGGTGTCCCTGCTCAGACTGTTGCCCCCGCGACCCGGCCCCGGATAACTGGACGATGATGGATGGAAAAAAACTTCAATGGAAAACTTAAACAATTGGTGTTAAAAACTAACTTTAAAATCAATGGCCACAGTGATAAAGACGTACTGATCTATTCAGAGATTTTGTTTCTTTCAAAAACGATGTTCTTCTTCCTGGGAGGTGATGTTCAGTTCACAGCACGGCACAGCGGAATGATCTAGATCTATCTATTACACCTGCTGTGAACAACAATATGAGCAGATTCACAAACTGGACTTCACTGAGTGAAGAGAAGACGTTCACAGCTCTTTGGATCTGTTTATGTTCTTCTAAATATATACTCAATACATTTTACATTTTACATTCATGCATTTAGCAGAGCATTAACATTATCAAGCATGAAATTCCTCTGGGAATCTAACCCAGGACCCAGGCCACCCTGCTAATCGCTACACTATGGAACCACTGAACCGATTGATTTGTCAAAAATATAGAATATATATATGTATATATATACGTATATACAATTTTTTTGACACACATATATAATCATGTAAAAAAATTAGAATATGAATATTCTAAAGTTTATTTAGTTGACATGATTTTATATATATGTATATATATATATATCTTAAAGATGATCATTATAAATTAGAATTAGTAGAAACGTTTCTTTCTCTCATTTTTCACTAACCAACTTCTCCGCTGCTGCTGCTGTTTGTGCTGCTCACAGTTCACAGGATCATCCCTCAGGCTCTGGTGCAGTGATTGCAGTGTGGAGAGAGAGAGTGTAAATGTTTACACTTGTCAGTGACAATGAATATGTGTGCCTGTGAGCATGAAAAAAAAATTGAGGGGAAGACACTTTTAAAAAATGCTGCAGCCACAGGCCAGGTCAAGAGGTCGACGGGACTGAAGTTATGAAGCTGTCGTCCTCACGCAAGGCAGTCCTGCAACCAGAGGCACGGCTGTCCTTTCCCGAAAAAAGACTAGAAACCCGCGGACTGGCTCGTCCGGTTTTTCACACTCTTGGCTCTGCTGCACGCATGCAAACAGCTTGTCAATGACAGAGGAAGCCGAGGTGTATTAAGAGCGAGCGCCTGAGGCCTGGGGAGTTTACACAACGTGTTGTCATTAATCCGCCTCTCAGATTTTGCTTTCCGATTCTGCTACAGCGATGCCATTCATATGCAACTTTCCTGCGAAGTTGGTCAAAAGCTTTTGGCAACTCTTTGATATGAAAATATAGCCAGACATGACATCCTATACCGCTGCGGTTTGCCAAGTGGCACTAAAGTGGAGAATCAAGTCATGTGTGTTCTCAGCAACGCAACTGAATCCAGCTTCACAAACTGTGAGAAAATGTGGGGAAGCTGAAGTGTTTGTGTGTGTGTTTACCTGAAGGTGTTGTGTGTGTGTTTGTGTGTTTTGGCCATGTGTTTTACACACCAGGCCACACAGAGTGTGCACTGGAGCCTCTGAGGGATTTGCACCAAGAGCCGCCTGCAAAAAGAAGGGGGCTCAGATTAGGGCTCAGAGCGTCTGACCGTGGAGCTCCTCAAACTGACACCTGCAGCAGCACACATAATACATACTGATCATGGGATTGGTGGCAGGCCTGCCTTTGACACGGCTAATCAGTCCATTACTCATCGCACGAGCTGTGATTCTCAGGCCGCTCCGCAGC
>NC_024311.1:16942068-16960129 GCF_000523025.1 Cynoglossus semilaevis | reverse complement strand
GCCCGAGACAAGGACTGGAAGAGGCACAGTTTTACAGAGAGTAATCGAGGGCTCTTAGCTCTCAGCCTCAGGCATGTAATTCAGATTTAAGAATGAGTTAGCGTGTCAAGATAGCGTGTCTCGCTGCAGACCACGCCTGCACCTGTCAGGTGTTCTGTGGCATGCCTGTGTTCCGTGAGAGAGATCATGTGTGTCCTGGTGTGTACGTGCGTACGTGTGTGTGTGTGTGAGTGTGCGTGAGTGTCTATATGTAAGATGTGAAGTCGTGTTTACACGCGTGTGTGCTCCTTCCTTTTTTCGGCACGCAACTTCCGAACCCCAGCGATGACGGACACCTGCGATTTACACAACACATGCAACGCTTTCTGATCCCGTGGTATTTGTTCAGGTGTGCAGGAGTTTCCCATCAGTTCTGGCTGACGCAGGAAAACTGTTTTGATAAACTCCGTGCCGTCCGTCAAAGTCAAACATCTTAATATGGAAAAATCAAATCAGTCCAAGTCGTCTGACAGAGACGCAGGCGGTTCCTGCCTCTTGAAAACAGCTGTGTTCATGGAGTTTAACAGTTTTTTTTTATTTGATTTTTGATTTTTGTAATGGTATTCTAGAGCACATGTGCCAAACTGAAGGCCCGGGGGCCAAATTCAGCCCACTAAATCATATTGCACGGCCGCTGGAGCTTAAATTTGATAGCATTTGATAAAGTCCAGCACGGGAAGTTTCTTAACCTGATAAATTAAAAGTTGTTTTTTTTATTACACATCAATGATCAATATGTGTAACTTGAATAAATAATAATCAATTGCAGAAACATTTATTACTACTTTATGTTACAAGTTACAAACTTCGTGACCCAAGCCAATAGATATTATTCATAAACTTCTGCGAAACGTGTTGACAGACGACCCCAAAAAAAAACTCTTGTGAACCACCTGAGGGTCGCGACCCAGTCTTTAGGAAACAATGCCTAACGGAGTAGTTACATCTACAGTCTTCCATTTACAACCAAGCCCTCAAGGGGAACTGTGTTGCTGATGTGCGCCCCCCCCCTGGTGAAAATTCGTTTTTTTTTTCTCCTTAGATGTTTAAATGTGGAGAAAAATAAATAATAAAACTTTTCAGAATCTGTATTTTGTTCTGTGGACTTTGAAAATGACTTGTTTGAGCGGAGGTTTGATTCTGAATCCATGTTTGTTTGTTTGCTGTTTGTTCGTCACATCCTTAAACCAATCACTGATTGGCTAATTTTGGAGTTTATGAACCCAGTCGTATGAAGTCATTTTTTAAAAATACAACCTCACGTTTTTACCACATGTTTTTTACCTTTGATCCACGGCCACGTTCTGTTCACACATTCTAACAAACGTTTACCTGTGTGGTTGTCCAAGTCTCCGTGAGATCACTGCTCCGACATGTTCAGGTAGAAGCTCGGCTCTGGTTGGTGCCGAGGTTTTTCTTGGCTTAAAAACGTCACATCGGTGTCGCCGTTGCCTACAGAGAAGGAAACAAATGAGTGAAAACAAGAAGAAAGTGATGCAATAACATAAAACACACATCGAGGACATAAAAAATAATTTCTGACAATTAACCAGTCAGAAGATTACATCTGACAAGCTGACACTATCCACGAATGGATTGTGAGAGACTGTTGACTTAAGTATCGACTAAAATCCATCAATCAATCAATGGTTTAACAGCCCATAATATTTAGTTCATCCATTTTCAGCCTGGTACGTAGTCCAGAACAGTCCAGATCATGTTACTGAGGACGACACAGAGGAGAAGCCGACCTGATTCGTGGTTCAACCTAAGGAGAGTTCAATAATTAATTTGTGGTTCAACCTAAGGAGAGTTCAATAAAAAAATTGATTGCTGAGTTTCTACTGGTCGTTATGAGAAGAGTTTTTTTTCACGCCCATTTCAGATTATTTGAAACCAAATTATACGATTTATTTTCTCACAGAACTTGGAGAAGAATTCATTTCTCACCTTCTTCCACCGTCTCACTGAAGAACCAGCCTGTGTCGGAGCGGCTTCACTGAAGTTCTGAAAACAACTGCTCTACAAGACACCGTCCAGATTCACAGGAATGATTCAAATCCACCGACTCTGTGGAGAAGAAATGTCGAGTTATTCTGTTGCACGTTTTCTTGACATTTCCACGTTAATAATAATTCCATCTTTTGGATCAGTCACGTCAGGAGTGAAATGCTGACGTCGACCGGCTGATATTCGTCTCTCATCTGATCCAGGGATTTACAAAAAAGATTTTTGTCATATTTAAGAATGTTGATTCACCACGGCTAATCTGGATTAATCTAGATTAATCTGCAGTGTTCCTCTGATTATTCAGATTAGAAAGGTTTTCACAGCCTGATGTTTTTGTTTCAGAGTATTATTACTGTATTATTCAGTGTTTGTTTGTTGTTTTGTTTTTCACCTTAAAACAGAACTTTAACTTCTGGATTGAAGTCAATGCAACGTCCTCTCCAGCTGTTACTTCTCATTCCTGGCCTGACCTCCTGACCTTCTGACCTAAGGGTCACATTTGACATTTCATCCACACGCACGCAATCTCTCTTCCCTCCTGGTTCATCTGTATTTATTGTTTTATTTCATCTAATAACTCTCTCCTCTCAGTCTGTGGTGGACGTTAAATATTAAACACGGATCATAAAACTGCAGTCAAATAAAAGTCGGCTTCCTTCAGAACACGCTGGTCTACACACCACAGCCGCCAGTCAACTTTTTCCACGCCGACATGCACTGTTGACCCCGTCTCTGCTGCCCCCCACAGGCAGAAAGGGGAAGCCCCCCCCCCCCGTGGCATGTCAAGTGGTGAGGGAAATGATCTAATCTCTCTCACTCCGCTGCCTGTCTCTCACTGACATGCTTCTTTAAATTGTTTCATGTTGTTTTTCCTGATTCGCGTTGCCTTGGCAACGGCTGCACCGTGAGCAGTGACCGCACGACAGGGGGCGGAGCTGTTAGGTGAGAAGCCTGTCACGTAATAAAAAAATAAATAAAACAAATACCCGCACACACGTAGACACACAGTGAAGATCAAATTAACCCGGAGCCGTTTGTCAGGATCAAAGAATCAAACGCAAGCGATAAAGAATGAAGAATGAAGTCAACCACAGGAGGATCAAAAATAGACTCCCTGAACGGTCGTGGGTACGAGCCCAGACTGGTCTCCTCCAAACAGCCAACAGTCTATAATTATCCCTCCAGCTGTTTATACCCAGGCATCTGACCTCTGACCTCTGGTACTACACTCATAATCACACTCAGCCACGCTACAGTCCAGCGGTTTACGAGGATAATGAGTAGAGGGGCGTGCGTTCGGTACGTAAATGCTACGATGATTTACTCTTTTTCACGACAGTTGCGTGTTTGGAATATTCTACCATATTTTACAGGCGGTGAAAAGGCGTCATATCTGCGTTAAAAGAGCTGTGAAAACTTACACGACAGCGTCTGTGTGACCTTAACGCGGTGCCACAGGTGACGCTCTCCGTGTGGATTAGCTGTGACTTAGTACCCTCTGCTGGTGGCACCGGGTAAAGACGTCATCTGCACTTATTACTCAGTCAAATCCCTGCTCAGGGGCATGTTCACAGTTCTTTTCAAGAGGGTCTTAAATTTGAATTCTCTGACATTTAAATGTCAAATAGTTATTTTACAAATGTGCAAATGTGAATATCTAATTAGATGATGACGTATGTTTTAAGAAATTACACTCCTACTGAATACAGAAAAATACATTAAAACCCCTTTTGATTCTTTTTTGTATATGTGTGAAGTCTCCAACAAAGGGATAGAATAGCGCCACCTATATTGTAGAAGTTGTTTGTTTTTCTTCTGAAACAATTATTTAGTTTCCTTTGAAATTATAAGCAAGTTGTTCTCTAGAAAAACATTTATTTGTGGGTTGTTTTTTTTTTTTTTTTTTGGCACAGTGAATAAAATATCATAAAAATCCTTTCCTTCCTCGTGTCTGTGCAACATGAAACAGAATGTACCATTGTTTCTGCTCAACCATTTCCTGTAGGGAAGAATATACAGCATCTGCAGCCAACTGTCTGGTTATGAATGGATTATAAATCAGGGTTTTTTTTCCTTCTCACAGATATAAGATGTGAGAATTATATTTCGACAACTGCGCTGCTGCAGTAACTATTTTTTGGTGAGTCTTGAAGAGGAAGTGTTGAACATGTCATCGTTCTCGTCTGTTTTTGTCCCACACGTCAACTGGATTTTGGAGGGTTGTCTGTACGTGTGAATCCCACGTAGGAGTTTCCACAGTTTCTGCCTGAGAGAACAGAGCGGCTCAGACTGGAGGCCCGGACGCCACAGTCAGGTGCAGGGGAGGCTCAAAGTGCAGCTCCTGGGTTTTGTGCCGATGCCCTGCAGGCAAACTGTCAGCGTCTCCAGACGGGGGAACAGGAAGAGATGAAGACGATAAAGTTCACCGTTTGAAGTGGTTCAGCTCAGAGGCACAGCTCGGAGACACCAAGGCTCACACTGTGTCTCCTCTTCTCAGCGTCCCGCACGCACATCACCTTGACTCACAGCACAGCGTATGAACAGAGTGAAGACGGCAAAAAAACGTTTGTTTGTTTTCAGTTTGGTTTTTGTTTTTGTTTTTTATAGAAACATCTCGTGGTCCTGTTTCCTCCCAGCTTTAGTTGTGAAGTTTTATTTACACGTCACCTCCAACGTCCATCACCTGTGAAGACTGCGACTGGACCTGAGCCTCAGTGGACACGGTCAGAGATTCGGACGTCAGGTGTCCACCATTAGACCCCCCTGTCCAGAGCCCCACTCTGTGAAATCCACCTCCCCACTGGACTGAGGGGGACTGTCCAGGGAGAGACCCCGCCGCTCCCCAAACACCTTCTCCTGCAGCTCGATGATGTCATTACGGATGTCCGCCATCATCAGCAGAAGGAAGTCGAAGGAGCCGGGGGGGCCCTGAGGACAAAAGGGGGGAGAACCGATTGTATCGAGCACCGACAGATTTAAAGGTTAAAGAGTAGAAAAAATATATTTTGGTTGTTGAAGGAATTAATAACGAAAATCTACATTAGTTTGACTATTTGACAGTTTCCATTGAAAACTTACAGGTGGACCCCTGGAACCTGGAGCTCCTCTCTCCCCCTGCAGGCGACAAACAGTCACAACAGCAGAGTTTATCATCATAGAAATGAAGCTAAGGCTGAAATGTAAACACTGATTCAGTTGTTTAAAAAAATGAGATATTATCATTAAAATATATTATAGGTTTTTTTTAAATAACAGAATTGAAAATATTAGAACCACTAACACCACAGGAAATTGTCAGCCTTAAGTGGTTGTGTTCAACAGCTCTGCAGACACTAGAGGGCGTCATTTACACAGAGACGCACAAAAACTGGATTTTTACCATTGAAGAAAAATAAAAATAAAATAAAGAAAACCTATAAAATAAAATATAAATTATACATTACAGAGACCTTTAGTCCATCTCGTCCTGCAGCTCCAGGTGGTCCCTGAGACAGAAGATAAACAAAAGTAAAAAACACCTACTTTTTTTAAATTTTATTTTATTTATTGATTTCTTTGTCTAGTGTTAGTTACTATCTATAAACATTCCATTGAGATCATCAGCTTTTTTTTTAAATTTTTTCTTCTCACCACTGGACCCCTGCGGCCTCTTTTAATATGTTTAAGGTCCGGTTCTGGACCCATGGGTCCCATGTCACCCCTGGGACCTGGCAGACCCCTCTCTCCTGGATCACCTTTTTTTCCAGGTTCTCCTGGGTGTCCTGGAAAAAGGACGTATTGATCAAGAAAGACAGTATAAGCAGGTTGTTTTTAACTGCATTCAAGGATTTATGTAGAGTTAATAAAATTCTTTTAGTTTTTTTCAGGAAACGTGTATCTACGCCTCCAAGACTGAACCGTCAACATTACCAGGGACTCCTGGAGCTCCTGGTGGCCCAGGCAGACCAGGTGGACATGGGCTGTCAGAACCTTTTCCTGCCCTCCCCAGAGACGGTTTATCACTGCTGTTCGCCAAACCAGACACCTACGAACAAACACCGAGACTGGGAGTAAGTGAAGTCGTTACAGTGACAATTTGTCTGTTAATGAGTCACGTCACACAGAAGATAAACATGTTACCAGGTTCGGTGACTGTGCGTTGCCCAGCTTGAGTTTAAGTTGTAACAAGCTGTTCTTCATGTTCATAAAATCCTGACACGTGAAGGAGCAAGTGCCAGCGCTCATCAAGGTGTCGGATTTCCCAGATGTACTCACTGCAGGATCAAAACATTTACAACGTTAACATTCTTCCCTCATAGATTCAGACAGGTCGTAAAAACACTCCGGTTACCTCGACCGCTTTATACGAGCAGACTTCATGTTTGACATTTATACACACGGTACACACACACACGTATGAATATCTGATTATAATGAATGATGGATATACTGTACATATATTTACACACACACACACACATACATACATATATACATAGATATATATGTAAATATATACACATATATACATAAATATATATAAATATATACATATACACATATATACATAAATATATACATATACACATATATACATAAATATATACATATACACATATATACATAAATATATACATATACACATATATACATAAATATATACATATACACATATATACATACATACATATATACATAGATATATATGTAAATATATATAAATATATACATACATACATATATACATAGATATATATGTAAATATATATAAATATATACATACATACATATATACATATACTGTATATACACACGTCACATACACTGCTATTGCTGCCCCTAAGGGGCGCTGAAACCCCATTTAAAGCCCCTGACCATTCATCTGATGCCAACTCCACCTCAGCTTGAGCCACATAGAAACTCACGGTTGTGCACAGAGATGCAGGAGTGATGGTCCGGCGCCAGCACGTAGCCGCTGCGACAGCGACACTGGAAGCTTCCCATTGTGTTGACACACTCGTGGTCACACACACTGCTGCCAGGCTGCTCACACTCATTGACATCTGCATATGACACAGTCCATTAAATCAACTAACCATCTGTATTCATGACAGAGATGGAGACGAAACAGGTGAATAGAAAATTAACAGGCAAATAAACAGAATTTATGAGGCTAATTTTTGCTAAAAAAAAAAAAAAAGTAAAAATATTGATCTATTTTTACGTTAAGTCTCTTTTAACAGATCTTAAATTGAGAATTGGTTTCGCAGCAGTACTCCTAATTATCATAATGACAGAGACTTTAATTGTCCACTGACCCAGACAGTAGGGAGATTTGTTGCTGCGATGTCTCTCTCTGTCAAACCTGTATCCAGGGTAACAGGTGCAGACCACGCGTCCAAAGTTGTCCGTGCACTGCTGCTCACAGGGCGACTCAGCGCACACGTCCACACCTGGGGACACGGGGACACGAGGTATTTATGTGTCGGGGTTCAACTTTTAAATCAAAGCAGCTGTGGCCCAGCGGGCACGGCACGTCGTCTACCCACAACAACGTCGGCGGTTACAGTTATTTGTCAGTTATTATCTTTGTTTACAGACAAAGTGAGTTCAGAATTGACACAAAGTACTGTGTACGTCATGAATACGATTTCTTGTCACTGTATAAAAACCTGACACAGCCTTCGTTGTCCATTTGTGTTTTAACTAACCACCTGGTTGAAGTCCACAGCTGGGAAGTGACCCAGGAACTTTTTTTTATTCTGGCCTTCAGTCAAGACAAAAAACACTCTGATATGTGGGAGTAAAAACAGTCCAGGTGTAAATAATAAACAGAATCCAGCTGTTTAACTTCCAGGTCAGAGGTCACGGGGTCCCTTCAGTAAAAAAAAGACGGCCATTGTTGAACAGATTTAAAACCTGCTCCAATGTCACTGACAAATTTTATTAGTTATTATTATTATTATTCTTTTCTGTAAAATAATAAGTAATTGTTGAAAAAAACATATTTATTGTGTTGATTAAACACAAATAAACATATACATACACTACACAATATATTTTGAGGCATTTTCGGGACAATAGATTTAGTCTAAATGCTTCAGCAAGTTGTAAAACAATGCCCTCTAGTGGCCACTATGAGCCAGAGTTCCTGTGCAGGTTTGTTTTGGGGTTGTTTTTGTTTTGTTTTGTTTTGTTTTTTTACATTTATACAAGTAAAAAAAATGTGTTATTCAAAACTTACAAAAATAAGTCACAGTATTAGTTTAGAATGTGGATTAAACACAGTCAATTTTTAAAGTGTGCTTGGTTTACCTACTTTCAGGGATGCACTGGCCCATCACAAACCTGAAACCTTCACAGCATTTCCTCCTGAAAAACAAAGAGACTTGTTAAAGTAAATACTTCATTTGAGAATAATTGAAACAAATACATTTGGACGTCCTTTCAAAGTTAAATGGAAAAATACTACAGTTAATCTTCGGATCATTTTCATTAACTGTTTTATCAACAGTGAATGTGTTTTATGTGTGTTTGTGCACATTAACTTAATTGTAGCCCTAGTAAAATACTGTAGTAAATTATAGGTATGAGAGTTGTTTAGTTAAGTTGCTAACACACATCAGAACACTGTTGCTTGGCTGTGTTTTTAAATTCCCCAGTTTGAGTGGAGTTGGAACAACAACAGTAACAGTGGTTATGACAGCAGGCAGAGAAAACACGTAAACCTCAGACCACGAAAGACTGAAGCTAAAACAGCAGAATCCTAAAATAAGGCCTCGACTCGTGAAAACACCCCACACTGGTGCAAGTCACGGGGAAAATGTTTTGTTTTTTCTTTTTCCCGTACGATACGACGGACCTTTGACCACATCAACCGAAATGACCGATCAATGCTACGAGTTCAACTTTGAAATCCATTTCCTGCACAGCTACCGACTCTGTGGCGTAACCTCCAGACGTGGATTGCAACACGGGATTTCGCAACGAACGCTGGGCGAACGGCTCCTCCTGCAGTTGATAGATGAGCCTTGGCAGTGACACTCATCCAGACATCCCACAACAATCCAACACATGCTACAGACATTACCAACGGAAAAGCAGAGAGGAAATGGCTCAGAACCTGCAGCAGCACGCAACGAAATCCAAATATCACACACACACACACACAGACACACACAGACACAACAAGTAACTGTCCTGAAACTCCGTGTTAGCGGCGGTGACTTGAATGCGCCGCCTCATTCACGATCCCCTCAGGGCAACAAGTTGCTTTTATTTTCTTCCACTCTCCATGCAGTGTACCCTAAATCACTCTCAGTCTCAGTCCCCCTCACCCCCCCCCCACACACACACATGCCTCCACCTCCTACATGAGTGAAAAATAACCTATAAAAAAGGCTCGTTGGCCCAAACTGATGAGATCCAGATGAGAGCAGCTCCAGTCTGAGGTCTGCAGCTGAAGTGTTGTGACAGAACCCGAAAGAACCAGGAACGAAGCTGAGGTGAGACAGAGCGTGGAGATGAACTGCATCAGTCTGTGAGTCAGTCTGTACCTCAGTCAGTCAGTCAGTCAGTCAGTCAGTCAGTCAGTCTACAGCAGAGACGGTGTTGAGACTCAGGTCTGTTTGTAATAAGTGAAAAGTTCTACTTCACAACAGCAGGAAATCAGAAATCACCTTTATTTCTTGGTGCCTGTACTCTTTGGGATGTCCGATAATATTATCAGCCCAATATTAGCATAATTATATAATATCTGTAAGAATTGTTATCGTTTTTTCCTCTATTAATGAAAACCCGATAACGCAATGCCTGGGTTTCATCAAATGTTTCGCCAACCCTGACCCTAAATATAGTTTTGGGGATAAACGGCTGTAAATGAAGGTAAAAGTCACTAGATGGCAGTGTTGCAGCTCATTTATTTAATCTACTTTAATAACCTGTATACAGAATGCTGGTGTCAGCAACTCCTAAAGTAAAAAAGTACAGCGGCCATAACTTAAAGTAACAAAAAGCGTCACGTTGCCAGCGTGCGTCACCAGAACCGCGTCTCGTCGTAGCGTTTTCCTCATAAAGTCCCTCATTCGCACCTTCCTCACGTCACAGCAGAATTAGGAGCCGTGTCAAATCCTCGCCGTTTCCTCCACATGATGTGGTAATTGGTAAAGTGTGTGGAGCTGAGAGAACTCGGACACATTTCATGGGTCCAGACGGCTGCGGCTGGAACGACCTGTGAACACGCACCCTCATCTCCCGCTCTACGTCTTTTCACTACAGTTTAATGTGAGGCCATTCATAATGGCTCTAACTGTCTGGCCTCCTGCTGCTGCTGCTGTTACTGCTGCTGCTGCTGTTGCTACTGCTGCTGCTGCTACTGCTGATGCTGTTACTGCTGCTGCTACTGCTGTTGCTGCTGCTGCTGCTGCAACAGAGACATTTCAGCCTGAGGTTTTCAATAACCAAGGACTGACATCTGTAGGTACAGACCATCTGTCAGTCCAGATCAGCAGCTCTCCCCTGAGTGTTGGTCAAAACCTGGACAGACAAGAGGAGGCTGAGGCATCTGGACAAACAGATGAGGGTGAAGAAGAAGAAGAGTCCTTGCAGCAGATCTGCTGTTAACGCAAGAATTTCCTAAAATACTGGATCAAAGTTCAAGTTTTTTTTAGACATGCATCCAAATCTATACTGCACTAAAAAACAACCTGAACAAACTGAACCCAATAAAACCAGTTCAAAGATTCTGGAACCACTGACCCCAGAACCAGACACCAAATAGAACCACATTAGAAAACCATAAATGGAATTCTGCTAAAACTGAGACAAAGAAGGACAACAACAACAGGACACACATCCTTAGAGTCCAAAACCAGCCATAAGAACACACACACTGTGTATGTGAGGGTGTGTGTGTGTGTGAGGGCTGGGACGCCGTCCAGTGATTGGGCACAGCCTTTCAACGTCAGTCAGTCTGGATTAGTGAGAGCGACCCGTGATGCTAACAAGACGTCTTCTCTCCGTCTCCTAACGTTTTCACGTCCCCTCTGTGCACTTCGCTGCCCCACGTCCACGACTCCAAACCACTGACATTCAGGGGCATTATGTCAGGCCTCTGGTTTCACCGTTCTCCACTGGTTGACTACACGCTGACATCACCTCCGTCTGCCTCTGCTCCGCTCCCGCTGACATGTTGTTGGCTCCAGGCTCGTCCTGCTGCCCACCAAACGATGGCGGTTCATTTTCTGCCCCCTGAACATTCTCAATCCTCACCTGGGACGCACTGATACCTACGCTAGTATCAAGTAGTATTCAAATACTCTTAGCAGTACGCACCACGTGCCGGTCCAGAGACTGGAAACTCCACAACAACCACAACTACAACCAGCTGCTCAGAGTTCTGTGTTTCTCCTGCAGTTTCAGTTTCAGATTTTTTTTTCAAATGTGATATTGGTGAAGAAGCTCTGCTCACTTTCTGTTAATCTGGCCAGAAGACACGTGGTATTTATGGTTTGTTTTTTAGTATTTTTTTAATTTTAGAAATGTTTAAAATTCAAAATAAAAAGTTGGGAAGTCACCTGTGTTCTGGTGGTGAAAATGAGGACGTAGATTTCAGTTGGTTTAGATTGGCATGACCTCAGAAAAAAAAAACCTAAATGTGGTCGTTTCAACATTTCACATCAGATTAAGTCTGGATTTAAAAATGAATAGAAAGCAGACGGGAGAGGACGGGAGCTGGACCGACTCTCTGGGCCAACTCTCTGGGCCAAAGCAGACGGGAGAGGACGGGAGCTGGGCTGACTCTCTGGGCCGACTCTCTGGGCTTGTGCTGACACACTGTTGACGTGGACCACCAGCAGCTGCTGCCATTGAAGGTCCGTGACATTTAATTTAACACAGTTTTACCCGAGGAGGTCTGAAAACCTCAGAATATTAAATCATTTTTCAGGATCATGGGTTCGTTGGTGAAACATTTGAACTCATATCTTCTCTGTCACTTCTTTTATAGAGTTATAACTTGTATAACTTGGTCACCTGATGAGCTCCCAGCCCAGTGCGGGGCACAGCCAGGCTGAGTCTTCAGCTGCTGCTGCTGCCAAAACCAGCACAGGGCACTGGAGACACCGAGACAGGGTCCAGAGGCAGACCTGAGCCGGGATCACTTTACACCGACGGGTATGTACTTTCACATGGGGTCTCCATTCAGAGGAGGGGGTGGAGTGGGGTGGGGGTGGGGTCACTGTTCTGACTTCACATTCAGCGTTACAGTGATTTATACCTGTATTCACAGAACAGAAACCTGCTACACAGACAGGATATTGACTGTAACAACCACAGTAAATTTAACTGCCCTCTCAGTGCCCAGGCTTGACAGTGGAGGAGGAGGGTCTGGGGGGGTAACTGGACCACGCTGCAGTCAGTCTCCATCAGGACTTTTGCAGCATGTCGGTCCGTCTATTTCCTTACAAGAAATATTTAGTATCGAGGTTTTTCACAGTCATTTTTCAGACACTAGATTCAGCCAATTCAAACGAGGAAGTTCCATGTTCTATGGTTGGAATCTCTCTGACGTCGCACTGTAGGAATGAAACTTGGACACAAGCCGATGACCTTCTTGTTTATGGCCAAACAAGGTACCGTAGCGGAGGATGGAAATGTCACAAAATAAGAAATGAGGGAGGACGGAGACAGGAAGAGGACGAGGAGGACGAGGAGGACGCTCAGTCACGGACGTTCTTGTCAGACTTTGACAGTTTCCTCCTGGGAGTCTGCTGGGAGGAACAGGAGGAAGTGAAGCTCAGTGGAGTTCAACAGATCACTGGCACAGACAGACTGAACGTGTGTGTGTGTGTGTGTGTTTATCCTATCACTCTGATGGATACTTCGTACTGACGTGGCCCACGTCTGTGGATCATCATGACATCATGTCGGAATAATCTGCAGAGTTAAACGATGATCTGACGTCCTGACGTTCCACCTCTGAGTTTGCTCTTCATCATCAGGTGTGACGCTCTTGTTCGCGTCCATGTTCAACACATTCATCACAGACCAGTGACTGTGTGTGAACGTGTGTAAGTTTACAGCTGTGAAGCTGTCAGTTTGCCGAGTGTTGAAGCACCGTCTCTCTGTTTATTTGCTCTGCTGGTCCACTTCCAGGACCGGGGTCTCGGGGGAAACATCAGAGCTCCGGTCAAACAGAGAAGGCTTTGACCGAGAACTGAAGAGGTCTAGAACACTTCCACCACAATACGACCAAAACATCGCTCCTCCTCCTCCTCCTCCTCCTCCGATCCTCTTGTTACGCCTGATCTCCATTAACTCACATCAGCTTTTTCCCATCATTTCTCCAACCACTGTCCAAACTATCCTTCAAAAAAAAGAAATCTTGGCCGGGGTTAGAGTTGGTGACGTCTGGTGATAACACTGAGTAACTTTCACAACTCTCTACAACCTTCCTGTGTTGGTGGCCCTGCATGCAAACAACTGCTGTCCCTTCATCTGCTGGTGTCATATCATAGAACTGACATTATATGAGCTAAGTCAAAAAGTTCTAAGACAGATTCCCGCCCTCTAAAATGTAACCAATAACATTGTAATCGGAACAAAATCTGGTCAAATTATTGATCAAGGCTACAGATAAAGAGACATTATTAGAAAAAAAAACTGCAAAACTAAAGTTTGTTTCCATATGAAAATATTTTACATTACAGATCTGGAGAGAAGGGAAAACATGAGCAACTGCCGTCACTTTTTCAATAAAGTTTAGACCCGACTTCGTCACAGTTTTTTATTTTCCGCTCTAAGGAAAAGGATTAAGGTTTGGGATAGAGAATGCTTTCTGTCTGTCTGTGTGTGTGTCTGTCTGTGTGTGTGTTTGTCCGTGTGTGTGTTTGCATGTGTACAAGTGTTTGTGTTTGTTTCTGACAGGCTCTCTCTCAGTGGTCTCTGGCCTCTGTGACCCAGCCCAGCTCAGTGTCACTGCAGGAATGTGGCATCTCTGACCCTGGGAGAGCGCCCTCTGTGACAGACACACACATGTTCTGCTCTCCCTGCACTGGTGTGGAGACTTCAGAGTTCTACCTGGAACTGGAATGGAAACGATGCGGGGGAGGACGAGGGGAGAAACAGCTACACGACTTTTCCGTGGATTCTCTCCCGCTACGTATATATTTCATCAAAGTTTGAAAATCCTGACAGTTTACAGCGACGTCAATCTCTTTCTCACCACGGACTTTGATTTACCGTCCGACCGACCAAACGCCAGACTTCACTGACTCCTGCCAACATTACGAAACTATCTGTCATATCAACAGATCTCAGAACAGATGTGGTTAGAGCGGGACTTTTACACCGGCCGTTTCACATTCGTACAATACGTTATGTTTTGGAAAAATTGGCGTCAGACAAGTACAAAAATACACAACTTACATCGATTACTGCGCATAAAGCACTGGAACCGATTGAAGTGTCCAGGAGACGGTGATTAATGATCGAGTGTGAAGATAAGGGTGGGGGGGAGTGCGGGGAGGCGAGGGGGGGGACGACGACAGAGGAACCAGAGCGGTCCAGTTAAGTGCTGGATGATGGTGAGAGAAAGCAGCAAAGCTACGTAGCCAAGTTACGACAGATCCCTCAAACGGAGCTGCAGAGATGGGACAGTTTTTTTTCCACTGTTTTTGGTAGAATCTACACAACAGTTCAGTAATCAAACTCCCACTCCATAATATTTCACTGGTTCTGATTCCTTCACTGATATCACTTAGAAATCCTCCTATCAATTCTCATTGGATTAGGAAATAAAATAAAGTGAAAACAGTTGTGTTTGTTTTGTTGCCTTGGCTCCTTGAAGTAAAGTGAGTAATTAATTCAAACAAAATGAAAACTGCATGAAAAAAAAAACCTCAATGAAACTGGACTGTGTCACTGCTTTTAACCCATCACCAAAGTCAACCCAGCAGGGGGCAGTGTGTGGGGACAATGTCATGCTCAGAGCACCTCAGTGGTAACTTGGCAGTTGGTGGATTCAAACCTGAAACCTTCCAGACCCAAGGCCACTTCCTTAACCACTAAGCCACCACTGCACCACTAAATAGAAATAAAAATGACATAAATTGAGCTGCAATTATCAACTTCTGTGAGTGGGAGGAGCCTGAAGCAGCATCTGAATTCCATTGGTTAAATGGACGACAGTGTACGACTAAATGTTTCCTCACTTTTTGGTGGAGCTGCTCCTCTACAAGAACCAGTCCTTGATTCCTACAAGTCAGTGTTTCCCAAACTTTAAAGTCACAAACCTTCACAACCAATCAAATCAATAGACATTATTCATAAACTCCTGGGAAACATGATGTGAGACGACCCCCAAAAACATCTCTTGCGACCCACCTGAGAGTCACGACCCAGTCTTTGGGAAAACAATGCTATAAGTTATTACTATAAGTTCTAGACTGGAAGTCAAAATCTTTATGAGCCTGTGATTTGTCCTGAGGGTCACTCAGGTGCACACTAATCAGAAGAAGATGGAAGATGATGGCTGGGATTTTTTTTTTGCTCTATGACAATTAAGAACCCATTAAACAGTTTAGAGTTTAAGAGTTCTGACTCAAGGGCGTTGTGAAATTTCTCTTTAAGAAAACCAGGTGTGATGAGAAGCAGAGTGAGGGAACTCTGGTTCAGCCCAGAGAATCTCATGTCGGCTGCAAGTGTGAGAAATCGAGCAGGTTATTGTTTACACAGCTTGGCGTTGTGTTGACCGCCGTCCAACGTAAACAGAATAAAAGACGTGAGGGAGAGCAGTGAACGATGGGTCGAATCAGACGTCCCCTGTGGACGAATGGATGTGGTGCAGAAAATCTATATGTCCATCAAATCACTCTGATCCTGCTGGAGGTAAGTGTCAGTTTTTTCTTTTTTTACCCCAGGGGGAAAATTTAGAGCTTTCAGCAGGGTTTTAATGGTCCGAGCCCACGATACGGGGGTGAAAAACAGTTCCGTCCACTGTGTTAATGATGGAGACTGAGCTGCAGACAGAGCTGTCAGTGACTCTTCAAAGTCTCCGAGGATGATTAACGCTCCGAGCTGCAGACGGAGGCAACACCATCACACGTGTGAGAGATTTGTGCTTGAATTCATGGAGCTTTGAATTTCTTCAGGCACTTGAGGGTCACGACCCAGTCTTTGGTGAAGCAATGCTGTAAGTTATTACTATAAGTTCTAGATTTCTTTGGTTCAGGTTATAACTTTGTCAAAACCACACAGTCATTCAGGCTGTACACACAGTGTGTCAGTGTGTTTGTCCTGAGGGTCACTCAGGTGCACACTAATCAGAAGAAGATGGAAGATGATGGCTGGGATTTTTTTTTTTTTGCTCTATGACAATTAAGAACCCATTAAACAGTTTAGAGTTTAAGAGTTCTGACTCAAGGGCGTTGTGAAATTTCTCTTTAAGAAAACCAGGTGTGATGAGAAGCAGAGTGAGGGAACTCTGGTTCAGCCCAGAGAATCTCATGTCGGCTGCAAGTGTGAGAAATCGAGCAGGTTATTGTTTACACAGCTTGGCGTTGTGTTGACCGCCGTCCAACGTAAACAGAATAAAAGACGTGAGGGAGAGCAGTGAACGATGGGTCGAATCAGACGTCCCCTGTGGACGAATGGATGTGGTGCAGAAAATCTATATGTCCATCAAATTACTCTGATCCTGCTGGAGGTAAGTGTCAGTTTTTTCTTTTTTTACCCCAGGGGGAAAATTTAGAGCTTTCAGCAGGGTTTTAATGGTCCGAGCCCACGATACGGGGGTGAAAAACAGTTCCGTCCACTGTGTTAATGATGGAGACTGAGCTGCAGACAGAGCTGTCAGTGACTCTTCAAAGTCTCCGAGGATGATTAACGCTCCGAGCTGCAGACGGAGGCAACACCATCACACGTGTGAGAGATTTGTGCTTGAATTCATGGAGCTTTGAATTTCTTCAGGTGAAGATGTGAACGATACTGTAAACTTTAAATAAATTAAAAACTATTTAAAAAGAATGAATGCTTGCATAAAACGTTCAACTGACTGCTGTTCTATTTTTCTTTTTTAAATTTATTTTTTATTTATTTGGGTTTGTGTTGTAATGACACAGTATTTAATCTCTAATCAATATTTCAGGTACAGGTTATTAGTATCTGTTCTGAAGTTCTGAAGGCGATACATGCCAATAACAGCAGGAAAAAAAACCCCAACCCAGATGTGAAAGTGTTCTGCTCTTTTGTTACTTTAAAGTTAATGAGGTTCTCCAAACAGAAAGCAGCTATTTTTCTAACAAAAATAAAAATGTTGAAACCGTGGAGGAGGAAAACAAAGAAAAATACTGAGAGGGAAAATCAGCAAGGTCGATAAAAGAGAGATTAACGTAGTAGAGACAAGGAGGAAGATGAAGAGGGAGGGAAGAAGAACTAATGGACGTGGAACCAAGAACACGCCGTGAGGAGGAGAGATCTGGTCTGACAAGACAAGGCCGCCAATTACAGGAGAGGAGGAGGACAAAGTCAGCAGCCCGTCTCATGTCCCTCCTCCTCCTCCTCCTCCTCCTCTTTATGGACCTTCACATGGTTTTCCAAGCAGCTCTCCTGCTGAGCAGAGCGCTGAGCCAAGGTGCAGCTTTATTTCATTTGGATCAAATGAAATACCACTGCTTCCAAATCAGCCCCCCCATCCACCCCGACCCCCCCGTTGTGCTGCCTCACTTTTATTCCTTGCCACCTTCCTGTACTCGTCCCTGCGATGAATAATGTTTTTCTGTCATCTTTTTTGTTCTGTTTTCTTTCCTTTGCTGCTCTTGAAGTCCAACCTTAAGCTGATCATTGGGTAGAAAAATATTGATTTAAAGGCACTTTTAACTGGATCTGTAAACGCGTTATATGTTACAACACGAGGAGCTCTAGTAGCCAGTAGGTTCTAGAGTTCACAAAAAAATAACATGTTCTATGTGGACATCGATCTAACATGCATTTATTTAGCAGCATTTCCAGTAAAGGAAACTTTCCTCACAGTAAG
>NC_024311.1:16933443-16941844 GCF_000523025.1 Cynoglossus semilaevis | reverse complement strand
ATTACGTTATAATTATACTTCTCCGGTCCACATGACATCTAAGTGGTCTACAGTCGACGCTGAACAGCAGTCAAAAATAATTTTTAAAAACATGAACAAAGACTGAGACAAAAAAAAAACGACTTTATCTCTATTCCACCAATAGAGGTGTCAAAGAGCAGAGTTCACATGTGAATCCCATCCCTGACACACACGCCTGTAGCGCCTGTCAGTGAGTTAATCAATCAGTGAAGTCGGTCAATCTCCGGTCTGCAGTTTGTTCACTCAGTCGGACGTTCAATCACCCAGTCTGCTCCGGTCCGACGCTACGGCGTCGTTCAGCTCCAGGCAGACTCTCCGTCTCCCAGCCCAGTGTTGTTTTAGAGCTTTAACTGCTCAGGGTCTTCACACCCTCATCTCTCAGGGGGACAATGACACCAGAAATGATCCCCATGTGGTCTCGTCCTGCCCCGTCCTGGGGCAACACTTTCCCAAGAGCAGGAACAAACGGGGAAAAGGTGTTGCTGGTGTTAAAGCTTTAAAAAAAAACTAAGTCAACTGAGGTGACTCCTCTCAGGGCTCCATGGTGCAGCGGTTAGCACGCCTGCATCGGAAGCAGAGAGCAAAGAGTCCTGGGTTCGATTCCCAGAGAAACCTCACGCTTGATCATGTTAATCCTCCCTGTAAGTCGCTAAACTCGTAAATGTAAAATGATCAGAATATGATGACGATCAACAGGAGGATTAAATCTCTGAAAACTCCACACAACGCTGGCAAAATACTGCAATTATGAGGAACGCAAATGAAACGGAACATGTTGTTTACTGCCCTTGACCTGACCTCAACCTTCAGCATTAGCGTTAAGGCTACTAGCCAGAGGCCTGGCTTCTGTCTCGGTGCTGCAGAAGACCAGGCTGAAGGGAGGTTAAAAGAAGGAAGCTGTAGAGTGAAAGTGAAGATGGAGTCCAGACCTGGATCTGAGTCAGCCTCAGCTGGGACTCAGTAATGAACACTTAAAGCTCTCTGTGGGTGACACAGAGGGTAAGTATGGTTTGGAAGGGTTAGTGGGAGGTAAGTACTCGGAGCGTGTAAAAGTATCTACTACAGCGTTTATATTTTCCATACATCCCGACAAAGTACTTAACGTTTTCACTTCTTTGTTCCTGACCAAAGAAAACAGAAAAAATGCTGAGCTTTTGTTTGGCAAGATATTAAAGTTGTGCTTTCAAAGTGCACAGTGGTGAGACCTTCAGACCACAAGAATGTGTTCTCTCCAGACATTTGTCACATCTCTGGACTCCCGTGACCCAGAGTGATTCAATGGTGAGTATAAAGAAAATATTTAAACTCTGGGCGAAGAAAGGGAACGACTGATGTGAGCAGTCGACAAACAAGTCGAATCAAACAAGGAGAGGTCCAAAAACTGTAGACAAAACTCCTCAACACTGGGTGGTTTGATCAGAGAAAAGCTTAACAATGAAGTGAAAATGTCTCCAAACAGCAAAGGTTTGGGGTTTATTTGAAGATAAAATGTCCACGGACAGAACTGTCAATCCATCCATCCATCCATCCATCCATCCATCTGCCTCAACAACCATTCATCCATCCATCCCTCCATCTGCCTTGCCAGGGACTGGAACAAGATAATCTCTCTCTCCCCTTCCATAATTTAGTTGCCCCCCAGGACAGCATTTCCACTTGCCCTCCACCCCGTCACTTATCCATCCATCCATCCATCTCAAGTGTCATTTTTACTTTCTAATTTTTAACTTTACAAACACCCTGTTTTTTTTTACTGTATAAAAGACTGATTTGTTAAAAATAAATAAATAAAAGAACTCTAATTTAAAAAAGAAAAATACTGAAAAATAGAAAAACTTTGTCATGAATCAAAACATGTAAAACGTGTCCAATAGTTGTCAAAACATTCCAGTCAAAACACCACATGTCAACCTCATTATGGTCTGTGGTCTGAGAACCGTGCAGCTCCGTACCAATGTTTGTATCAATCCTTCCTGTGGTTGTTTTCCGTTTGTCACTGGTCGTTGGCGTTAACTCAACAGTTACCAGGTCACCAAAGAACTTTGTTTGACGGGTTCTGTGACACTCGTATGACATGGAGCTGTAAACATATGATTAAATGATTGAGAAGTTACAACAAAAAGCCGCAGAGAAATCGACATGAAGATCAAGAAAAATATCAGATACAGAGAGAACAGATGGTTGAACGGCAGTCAGGAAACCCTCTATGAGTAGAATCGTAAATACAGTAAGTGACTGTGGTAGAAACTCTGTCTGGAGACGAACTCCAGTGGATTTTATTGACAATTCACATGAACTCTGGTTGAAGACTTATTCTACAGTATAACTCAGTGGGTGGGCGATGAGATGATTGGGAATTTGAACATTTGTGGCGTCTGACAGAAACATCTCGTGCCGCAGGAAGAATAAGAGGGGAACACGTTGTGGTTTTAAGCCTCTCACTTTGTCAAACTGCAGTACGTATGTATATCCAGCAGGCTTGGACTCGTCTGTGCCAACCTGTGATTGAGTCCGATTCAGATTACTTCTGAGGGATTCACTGAGGAAACTCTTGAGGTCTGTTATCCAGTTACTGATATCTGCTCAGCAGTCACTGTTTACGCTGGTCACACTGAGCTGGAATTACACCACTGCCAACGTAAACTGCACCTCTCAGCTCTGCCACTTCAGGTTAAAGTCCAGAAGTGCCGGAGTTCAGCCACGGTTCGGCATCTGTGTTACAGACCGCGACGTCTGACATTTGGTCTCCACTCTGCACTGGGAGGAGTTTCAGTTTTGGCTTTAGATGTAAAGAAACGATGCTTCTGTCAAACACTGCACCGACCAGAACGTCAGCCTGTCACATGACCTGCCTGTCAAGGCTTGCTGTCCAATTAGAGGACGGTTTGACCGTCACTTCCAGTTACCCAACAACGTTCTTACAACAGCTCGACAGACATCAGCGCTGAGAACGACATCAAGAGTCAAAAACTCTCTTTTTGCCCCATGTGAATTAAAATACTGAAACATTAGATTTTGAAAATCCACTCTGTGGAAACTGATTTCCACAAACTCTGATCAAGTGTCATAACCTGAGCTGACTAAAACTAAACCAATATCAGAAATTTTCCCTAAGACAATAAATTCAGAAACACACGTTTGTACAGTAAAGTCTATAATTGTACTGCTTCTAAGAGAAATCTCAACGGGTGGGTCGTGACCCAAACATGGGTCTTCAGTGGATCAAGGGCTTTGGTCAGGGCAAAAAAAAAGGGGGGTTGAGAGAAATACCACAGGGCCTCAGCTATTCACATGACCTAACAGTAGGTGGCGATAATACCGCTGTAATTTGACTCGACAACCGACATCTCACACCAATATAAAAAGACGCAGGAACTCTTACATTACAGTGTGTTTTTTTCCAGCGAGGTGTTGATAGAAAATCTGTCAAAAAATTGAATCTTCTCAAAGCTGGACCAGTTAATTTAAAACTGCGTTCACAACAACTTCAGAAAGATTTCTGATTGCAATGCTGTGTTTTACATACAGATTATGTTGGATCTTTGTAAATAGGGAACATTTGGGAATTTCAGGAGAAACAGTTCCAAAAGAAAAGTACTAAACTAAACTGCAGAGGCTCTTCGTACAAACTGCTGGATAAACATTCAGCTCATATGAAAAACCTCTGAATATGATCCGTGTATCCTTGGCTCGGCCCAGAGTAAATCCTAACCTCCAACACAAAGACAAAACAATCACTTCATGGAACCACAAACGTCCCAACAGTCGGAGGAATCACCGTCAACCTTGTCAAAGCCACAACAGCAGACGAGGAGATGAACAAGGATTTACATCTGCAGCTCCACGCTCCAAGCCCGCTGAGACACAGGAGTGACGTATATGCTATAATAACGCTCACATATAAAAACACCACACAGTTTATGCTACTGTGACTTAGGAACCACAAGCCCCGTAATATGGCTGTGTGTTTTTACAGGAACTGGGTCTGTGTTTTTAAGAAAGGTGTGAAATTTTCCAAATGGCTCTTGTGTCAACTTCAATCACAGCTATAAACAGTCTGGATTTTAAAGGTACACTCTACATTTCCTTTATTCTATAAAAATATGTATTTTTAGATAGAAAAAAGAAACAGAGAAATAACAGAAGATTGTCTTGGGGGGGGGCAGAAGAAGATGCTCAATAATTCCGATATACCGATATTGTTCAAACACTTAATTTCCGATTTCAATAGCAACCGATAATGTTTATTTATTTATAGTATGAGATTAATCAAATGAGCTGCAATGCTGCCACCTAGTGACTTTCACTTTAATATACAGCCGTTTATCCCCAAAACTATTTTTAGAGCACACATCATTTGGCAAAGCCCAGGCACTGGGTTTTCATCGAAGGAAAAACCGATACATACAAATATACAATCATACATACTATATATATTTACATACATATATATTTATATCTCAGCTACATTTTTAACTATAACTCCATCTTTGTTTATATAAACGCCGTTTCAACATTGATGAAGCAACAATCAAGATGGCAGAAGGAAAAAAAAAAAAACACCAAGCATCTGGAATTGGGCAGATTTCCAGGTGAACAACATTCACGACTTTCACTCACTGAGTGTCAAAAATGATCCAGTATCCCTATGATGAACATAGCAGCTGTGCAGCTGCTTCTATTATTACCCAATATCAGTCACAGAGTGACAATCGGTGATGGAGAGCAGCGGGGGAGGAAACTGGAAATAACTCTGATTGTCAGACTTTATTTTTAATAAACTACAGGCGATCGTTTTAGTGGATATCTTGTTTTTATTAGTCTTCATGGTTGGTCGGCTCCAGGACTCTGTACTTTGTAACCTGGTTATATTTCCGCTAAGAAAACAGTGGTTGAATTTATGACTATAATCCGCTACATGCCGCATCAACAAACTAGGTTAGCGGAGAGACAGGAAGTCGGATGGACTGGGACAGACTGAATGCTGGAATTGTGCATCAGCGTTCACATGACGGTAGAAGATATCTGAGTGAAACATGGAACAACACAGACATTCTCCTGGTTACCTCCAGTAAACAGCGTTGTGCAACAGGCCGTAGATGTGTATCTGTGTGAGAGTGTGTCCAGACCACAGACTGTAACGTCCGTGGAGTTGTCCATTGGTTTTGTCCCTCTGTTTCTTAACATACATCCACTTTTTCCACTCTATCTCCTTCACCATTCTGGTTCAGTGGTCACGTCTTTAGGTCAGGTCAAAGGTGATCGGACCATAACGAGGTCAAAGGCCTATCCTTACCAAGAAGACTTGGTCCGATTAGTTGGTCTCCCTCACGTTTGTCCAGTTTTTTTTATCCAGACTAAAGAAAGGACTGCACCTATGTTGAACACACCACCTGAGACTGCTGTAATTAAGTCCATAAGTGAGCTTCTGTTTCATCCTTATATCAACCAGGAATGTAATCCAATGAGCAGCGGTACCAGTGTTCTACCAGGACCTGGTCCAGAAGTGTAAAACCTTCATAAGTCGCCTAACCACATATTCAATCTAATGATTTTTCTTGTGGTAATCATTTTACCACACCATCTGTTCACCATAACATCTGAAATCTATTCCGTAATAAATATAATAATGGAATTCTAAAGACCAATTTCAGGATCTGCAAGAAGTAGGCTCATAAGAAACGGGAAGAATGGATCTCACGCCAACGTAAATGGAGTCGGAAAAAGGAAATAAAAAGTAGAAATGTCTTTTTGACTAAATACTCCAAACAAAATGTTTCTTACAAAAGTCTAAATGTTCTGGGATTCCAGGATGAATTAACATGAACAGCATCCAGAGGACTTCTCCAAACCTTTCTCGGGTCAAACACTGCAGCAGAACCAGAGCCTGTTATAACGTGACCTTGACAGCAAACAGATCAAATGTTCTGGCCTCACACCGGGCCCAGCGGCTCATTTATTAAAGGATCTTCTTACGTCTGCAGCCTAATCCCAGCCAAACTTAGGTCTGCAGAGAGATCGTGTAAACGTCAAAATGAGCAATTTACCTTGATTTAAACTCACGTCGAGCGTACGACGCACCGCGGCCCGGGTCTGACATTCGACCGCAATGTCTGCGTTGGATTCACACTTTTCCCTTAACCTTTGCCGACCTCAACGCTCATGTGATATCGAAGCAGACGCTCATAAATTAAAGAGAATGTGCTGGAAGATGTTTGAGGGGAAGAGGAGGACAATTCTGTCTGAGGTAAAAATCTACGACGTGTTGGAACCACGAGACGTCCAACAATAAAAGTTTCTACAAAAAATAAAAGCATGTCAATATCTTTTGTATTTCAGTAAAAATCTAAGAGACAATGAGCAGAGAATGTCTGTAAGATTTCAAGGTTTAAGATTTTGGTTTGGATTTTTTTTACAGTACATCGCCAAGAGTCAAAGGTCGCAGCGTTTTTCCTGGGATGTGTGGCGTTCAATGACCCCGAGTGTTTTCAGTATTTTTCACTAATTAGTGGTTTTCCCAATGTCGTTCATCGTCTTTGATAAGTACAACATGCAGTGTGCTAGCCCGACTTGTCTTGGACGGAACTCTCCCCTGACGGATGACTTCTAATTTTCGGGATATAATGGATGTGTCTGACTCTGAGGAGGAGGAGAGAAAACCCTCCCTGAATAATTCAGCTCTGGACCCAGACTGAGAAGATTCAGTGTTTCTCTCTCACTGGTGAAGTTAAGCTCAGTTCAAAGGGACGTTTAGTATGATTAAATTTTTACAAAAAAATAACAGAAACAAAATGACCATCTGTACATTCTTCCTTCTTATACAAGTGAGTTATTTTAGGAAATACTTTGGAGATTTTGAAAAAATGGCAGGAAGGTTTGGCCGTTACAGAAAGTGTCTCGTGAACGCACGATGTTTTAGTTTCCATTTCCCCGACAGACATCAAACACCACGTGTCCCGTCAGTGTCCCGTCAGTGTCCGTCCGACTGTATCACTGTAACGGTATGAAGACGGACGGCTCGACACAGACACGGTGGAATAAATGATGTGCTGTGACTTGTTTTTGTTTCTGGGGCAGATCTGGTGTCTCACCTGAAACATGTGCTGTTCTTGCCTCCAGCTCTGACGCAGGGATACTCCACGGTCAGGATTTTACTCTCTGGACACTCCGTTCTGAGAAAAGACAAACAGAACAGAACGTCAGCGACCGACCTTTCCTTCTTACCGCGCGGGTGGAGCTGATAAAGAGGGAGACAGAAATGGGGGACGACATTAAAGAGAGGTGTGGGGTTGGTGGTTCATGGTCAGCACATTAACCCCTGCTCAACAGACCCCCCCCACCCCCCACCCGTTTAAACAGTTACACCTGTGACTGGTGCAGAATGTCAAAAGCAGTTTGACCTGAATTGTCCCTGTACTCACTCTACGCAGTACAGTGTACTGCACAGTACAAAGTACTGTACGTATAGGGATTTAACCGAGGTGAAGACGAGGATCGTTCAGTACAGTGTACTACACAGTACAAAGTACTGCACAGTACAAAGTCACGCTAACACATCAATGAAACCTTCATTATTATTTAAACATTAATTCAGATCAGGTTCAATAAAGAGCTGCTGAGAAGTCCAACATTTACTGACCAGCAGGTGGCGCCTTGTGTCAAATGCAGTTGGTTCTTTGCAACAGTCCTGGTTTTATTCAAATATTTTTGAAATCAAAATTTTCAGTTGATGATTTTAAAAGAAATATAATTTATTTTAAAAAAATCACACCGTTTCCCTGGAGTATTTTTAAGTACCGTAAAGGGGACCTTGACCCACCATTTGAGAACCCCTGCCTCATCTCCCTAAAGATACTAGTTGGTGTTTCTTACTTCAATTGAAACAGGATTTTTTTTTTTACCTTAATGTTTTTTTCACAGGTTGTGAATAATAAAAGCAGTGATAATTTAAGAAGAATATGTTTCTCTTTATTAATTATTTCTTATCTGAGGGTTTTTCTTTGTTTTTTTTCTAATTTCTTAATATGAGGAGGTGAATGTGCCTCTTCATCACCTCCTTCCTCACTGACCTCCTCTTCTCCGGGCACGTTAAAAACATCCGTCATGTTTTGTCTGAGCTCAAGAAACATTTGTGTCTCTGCACAGTGACCAATCACAGACGGTTACAGTCTCTACCTAAAAATCCCTTTAGATTAAAGGAGATACCGGGGGTTCATCCGGGGGTCTCCTTATCATTGTACCACTCTCTGACTGTCCACTCTGCAGGTCACACGGTGACCAATAGGGACGTTTTGACCCGAGTTAAAATACTGGGTTGTGCGTCATGATCCAAAAAAACACCAACATCCTTTAAACAAATGACCGATCCCTCATCCAGCAG
>NC_024311.1:16930725-16933407 GCF_000523025.1 Cynoglossus semilaevis | reverse complement strand
CGTCCTGATGGAGCTGGCAGCGGACTCCCACAGGAACACCAGGCACAGGGCGCCAAACGGTAAAAGAGTCGCTCCATAAAGCTGATCCATGTCCCCACTGCGCAGCCGGAAACGCGATCAGTCCTGGACAAAACGCCGTCACACCAACAAAACGTCAATATTTTCCTCTGTCATTGACCCGTGACAGGACCCGTCAAAGCATCACAGCTCCCCCGGTCAGGGATCCCGCAGCGGTGACGCGTGGAGTGCCGCAGAATGGAGAGTGCCGCGCATCCACTGCGCCGTCCCAACTTTACGCACTGAGGCAGAGCAGAGAGCACTTAGACTTCAGACAGCTACTGAGGGCTTCCCAGCTCAGTGTGGTCTCACTAATCCCCCCCGGATTTACATTCCTGCCCCTAAAGAAGAAACTGCAGCCACGAGGACCCTGCTGCAGCCCCACTGTCCACTGATGAGGACGATCACCTGCAGCCCCACTGTCCACTGAAGAGGACGATCAGAATCAAACCACAAAAGCAGAAAAAAAATAAAAATAAATAATAATAATAAAGACTCTTTTGACTAATTAATCATACCTAGTTCATCAACAGACCATTAGTCAATCTCTCTTAGTTGTTTTTAATTCATGATATTCTAATTATTACCATGATCCTTCTGTGAATAATAATCTAAACACGATCAATCGTTACCATAACCAGTAATGATTGATCCACTGATGACGCCTAATTAAACTAACCTTTCAGTAATGAATCTGATGACGAAGTACAAACACCGTCTGTTTGTTCTGTAAGAACTCTGAAGATTCTGTTTAATTAATGGTCATTAATGTGACAGATGGTCAGCCACAGATGGTCAAGCCTCCAACTGGGCCGTGATTGATTACAAATGGAATTCAACTTCATGTTAACACGAGGTTCGTGTGTCAAACTCTGATGGATATTTGATACAAACGATAAACAGGACGATAAAAAAAAACAGGATTTTTTCATAGAAAATAATTTTAAAGAGTCCATAAGTCACAGTCAGGACAACGATCACGACCACGTACGACCATGACGACTGTCTTCACACTGGCAGAGGTCGCTGACCTGTAGCTGAGCTGTGTGACTATGAGCTGCTGAAGTGTGTGTGTGTGCGTGTGAGTTATGATTATAAATGAACACAACCAATGATGTCAAAGTATTGATATCTTGGTCACCTGACTGAACGTCTCCGTCGTTACCAAACCATCTGTCGATCATTTATGTTTCACTTCATCAAAACAAAAACAGAACTTTCAGAACTTTTCTTCCAGAGGTCAATTAGTTTCACATGACTCAGTGATAGTTTTTTTTTTTTTTTTTTGAGGGAGGGCTGGGCGGACAGAAAAGACTGAATATAACGGAGGACAGACAGAAGGGTTTTATGTTTAATGGTTTAGTATAAAATCCAAACATTACATTACCTGATGTATCAGTGGTTTACTCCTACGTTTAAAAATATACAAACCTATGATTAAATATTCACATTAGCAACTAGTTATTAGAAAACATATTTTTGACACAGGAGACGATGGACCGTGTCTCTGTTTCTGAGTATTTAATGTTTGTCACTTTGTCTTGTTTCGCAATAATAAGTAACAAAATAACTGTCTCAAAATAAATGGGGGAAAAAAAGAAGCAGAAATTAAGTTTTAATTAAAAGCAAATGAAGAGAATTGATGTTTTGAATGTTTTGTTTTGATAAATAATTACCCCCTCATTACTCCTGTGGGGGTTGTTAAAAAATAGTCGTAATCACCGTCTGATTGCTGTAGCTGTAGGTCTGCCACGGTTTCTAAAAGTTGGACCGTCCAGATGGTTCTGTGATCAAATCAGAATTTGTATTTTTTCATTACCTGAAACTCAACTCAATTTTCCTTAAAATAAAAAATATAAAAGGTTCACGTGAGTAAAAGGTGTATTTGGTTTGGCAATATTTTTAATTTATTTAACTTCAATGCAACAATCTGTAGCTTAAGGTAAAACACCACTCAGTCAACTATTACAGTGGAAAAACTGTAGTTAGTCTTGGCTGGGTTGCCATTTAGTCTCCTGCAGCTCAGTAGTTCCTTATCTGACAGCTGAGGCCAAAATGAATGGAAAGTTTGATGTTTGACATCTTAAAGTTCTTCACAGAATCACCACAACATGAACCAAAAAAACCCCAAAACTTTAGCTCCAACTTAGTTAGCCAAAAATGATAACTTAAACAAAGAACAAAAGATGCTACGACATCAAATATAAACCGTTGATTGGTTTCTCCAGTATCACCACAAACACAGGGTTATTAACACAACAAGGTAACATCAAATGATGTCTATCACCGTCAAACCTCATCAGACTTGTCCACACCTGTGTATGAAACGTTTTTAGTGACCCCTAGTGTTTATCCATTGACATGAGGCAGAACTGACCAGCAGTTTGGGGACTTTAGGACCGCGGTCAGTGGACGATCCTGACATGTCTGGACTCTTGGACCATCTATTCCCTGAGTGTTTGGCTACAGTCCAACAGAAGCAGCTGGTTTTCTTCACCACGACTAAATCATACAGGCAACACACACACACACAGTGACTTGGTCAAATTAAAAGCTACAATCTGTTTTTGGCTCGGTTCCCAACAGAATCAAAGCCCATCATAAAGCACACAGTTTAAAGCAACA
>NC_024311.1:16926111-16930661 GCF_000523025.1 Cynoglossus semilaevis | reverse complement strand
GACTGTGGTTGGTAGGACCGCTGTCTTGTTTTCCCCTTGTCCCCCCCATAGAGGACAATGTCCCGTCTCAGTGGACTAAGGTTGTTTTTTTTTTTTTTTTTTTAATTTAGTGCTGTTTATTAGTGTGAACAGTGAAAGTCCTCGTCGACGCTCGTCATTAACGGAACAAACTCGTGAAACACGCTAAAGCAGAGACGTTAACCAAACATTTTCCACAGGGATTATTATTATTATTAATATATGTGGAAGTCGAGGCACAGCTTTGTTACCGTTAACGTCTCAGGACTGAGCTGCGGCTCTGCTGTATGTCCAACACATCTGTCCAGGTGGAGGATTGGAGCAGACGTTTTAAAAGTGCAATAAAAACCCTAACAGTACCTGGTAACTCACCGCAGCCTTAACTCAATAGGTAGAGCACAACTAGTGATCAGTCAAGGTTACTGCAAGGTCACGTCCTGAACAGTAGATAAATCCGGACTGCAGGCAGGCCACGAATTTGTCATTTTTGTACCATGGGACCTGGAAGAAGTTTCTAGGTAACATTTTTTAAATTATTATTATTTTGATACAGTATGCACATCCAGATCAGAAAAGGAAGATTTTTCCAATAATACAAAAAAAAACAACTGTGTTTTCCATAATAAACCAAATCACAATCCAATATTTCAACACTGCAGAGTCATAGTTTATTTTTACAAGTATTCCTGGAAGCCACATCATTTTTCTAACCTTTACATTTGACCTTCACCTGCCTGTTTTGATTCACGTCACAACTGCAGTTGCACTGTGCGGCCATTAGCGAGCATCGTCTGTCATAAAACTGACAAGAAGACGTATAACGGAAACGTGGGCTTTGGTTTGACGTCGTCTGATTGGATAAGTTGGAGCAGCTCTGTTCTTATGGCACGTCTGTCGCCCGGAGTCCTGGAAACTGTACAAGTATTGCGTAGCCTCGCTTATCGTAGTAAAACACCTGACTATCGGAGTCAACTAAAAATAAACAGTCCTTCCATATGTCAGAACAGGTCACTTGGAAAAACGTCCTGCAGTACGGTTCACGTTGCACAACACTGGACGTGGTTTGTTAAGAGATTGACATTTTGGCCGACCTTTGAACAAATACTTGGCTCGTTTCGCGTCTCTATTTCACAATTTCTTTTTAGCAATTTTTGTTGTTTTTTATGACACAGTACACTTTGTTTACCAACAACTGTTTGGATGGGGGGTTTTTTTCAGTTACATTTCAGCAGAAGCAGAAGTCAGGACGTCAGAGTGAATGCTTGATTCTGCTCCTCTCCCACTGAGGAGGACCACGTACTGGGGGTCCAATGGGATGAAGTATGTACTCATAAAAGTACATTGTTATCACCTCTTTTTGTTTTATGAAATCTCCGTGGAGCTCCAGGAATGTTGAACAGAAGTGGACGAGCCAAGGGAAAAAAATATTTGATTCTTGTCCGTTCTTTTTTAAGCTGCTGTTCAACATCTAATCACTGGGCTGGAAATGATGGGGTTTTTTTGTTCTTGTTTACATTGAAACAAATTTCATGATGTTGAATTTCACAGATGATCAGATGCCAAGTGGGCTGGACCACTACAATCACAACATAATTACCTATAAATAACAATAAGTCAACGTTTCCTGTCCACCTATAAATAACAATAAGTCTACGTTTCCTGTCCTTTTTTTTCCTAAGTACAAGTACATTAGAAAATAGTCATATGTAAGGAAATGAAATTGGACAAATCATCATTAACATGAAGTGTTTGTGCATTTTGTGTTTTCAAAATTCATCAAGTGGGCCGGACTGAACCCTCCTAGTGGACTGGTTTTGGCCCGCGGTCCATATGTTTGACACCCCTCCTCTAAACAGTCAGACTAATCCCATGTAGTGAAAGTATGCCAATCACCTAAAATAACAGAGAATCTCATTCCCAGCAGACTTTGACTTCGTACAAGGAACGTACATCACTTACAAAAAGGAAAGTTGTGCAAATAAAAAAAAGAAAATATTTTCCATCTCTTATTTTATGTGCTCCACTGCAGCAACAATGGATTTCTAAACCTAAATCCATGTGATCAGCTCGTTTCCTTCGCTGGGCCTTTTTATGTGGAACACGACTCCAGTCAAAACAGTGAGAGATGCTCATTTCAACGTAACGGCGGTGACTTTGTGCAAACGCAGGCCACTGTTGTGGCTTCAGCCTCAAAGTCACGGCTTCGTCTTTCATAACAAATCCAAATCCTCAAAAGCCAGTTCCCATTTTGGAATTTTGTTTTTGTTTACATCTATAGGGGTGCATGATGCAGTTAAGGTTCCTTTTTGGAGTTTTGCCACATTTGTATCTGCGAAACATCCAGCAGGACTTTAGTCTGTAAAAATATTTAAAGCAGAGTTTCTTTTTGGAATTCTTTTCAATTCATGATGGAATTAATAATGTGGAAAAAAAAGTGTCTGATACAAATGGAGCCTCAACAACAAATGATTCCCTGGTTTTCATCATCAACAGCAACAAAAGTCCAAACTGTTCCAAAAGGAAAAAAACACACCAATGTACTCTTTCAAGGATAATGAAGGGGGGGGAGATGGGGGGGGGGGCAATCAGAGACAAACCCCATCTTTGATTCACTGCACAAAGTCTGGACAGACAAATGTGGCAAGTGGGGAATGTTCCTGTCTTTGATTCACTGCACAAAGTCTGAACAGACAAATGTGGCAAGTGGGAAAAGAACCGGTCTCCACGTGCGCCACCTACTGGACTCTACGGTGTCAAAATGTGGCTGATTGAGCAAGTCTGACAGTTTGGATCTATTTTCAGCCACAGCTGGAGGTTTTTGGGTGAAGGTTTTGTGATGACGATGACGACATCGCTGTTACGAAAATCACAAAAATAATCATCTGAACTATGACAAGTTTATCTTCGCTGAGACATGACTGACATGACTGGGAGCACGTAATGCTGGTAGATAAGACCGTGAGTTATGATGAGTTATGATGTTGACGTGGTTAGCAGTGTCGCAACGCTACAACTACTCCCCGATGATCCCTGAAATCCACCTGGAGGCAGAACTTCAGCTTTTTATAGAACGACTTGTGACCTCTGTGTCTATAGTGAATTCATATAGTTATATTATGTAAGGATAACATGATCATGTGGAGCATTCTTAAAGAGCCCTAAACATGATCATGTGGAGCATTCTTAAAGAGACAGTTGAGTGCAGCCATGTTGGGTGGTAATCTTTTTTTTTTTTCTTGTATCCCTAAATGGTTCCATAAAACCATTCAAAGCACCTGTGTCTCTGCTCTCTGGCTCCAGTCCAGTCCATGTGTCAGTGCAACATACAGTACAACACATGGAACTGGAACTGTGAGCTTTCCTTCAGTCGACCAGTCAAGCAGAGAGGAGTCTTTGTGGTGGGCGCCACGGAAGGCTAACTGTGTATGAATTAAGTCCCGACAAGGACGCGACCTGTTATGACCAGGGAGGACTACAATCTGTGGGAAAGGACAGTCTGTCCTCCTCATACGTCCTGTTGTCAGAACTGCTGATTATTGGAATCACGAGGCCACAGAAGACTGGGAGAGTTTGGGATATTTAAGGAAGACGACTTTTAAGAAGTTTTAGGTTATAGATGAAGTCGAATAATAAGAGCTCACACAGCCTGGTGTCAGGAGAACGTCTGCCTGTGGCTGGAACTCGTTGATTTAATTTCCACAGGAAAAATATGAAACAGGAAAATAAACAGCAGTAAAAAAAAAAAATGAGGTCAAACTTTAGTTGTGAATCAGTCAGCAGCCCAGTTTGGGTCGGGGACAAACATTCCTACAAGTAGTAATTCATAAAAATAAAAAAAACTGCATTACACGGCATTCCAGGCTCACTCCAGGGAAAAGGTTAATGTCGTAACTCACGTTGGTCGCAACATAAATCAAAGTGAACAGTGATTTGTCCATTAATGTGTGTTTTTTTTTCCCTCTATAGTTGACGCTGTACAGTAACCTGTCAGACGTCCACAGACGTCCATCACTTCACTCCCACTAACAGGAAAACGATCCTCGGGGCTAATCGTTTTTTTTTTTGTTTGTTTCCTCTTCAATAATAATGATAAGCAGGTCTAATTACAGCAGTGCACTTAATCCCACTGCCCTGTATGTGAGGTCCATGTTGCCACACACACTGTTATAGCATGTGTGTGTTTTATACGAGTGTGGGTTTATTAGACCAACCAAAAAGAAAAATATATATCTATACATATAAAAGACTCAGCGGTGTTCAGAGAATAAATAAAAAACAGCTGCAAAACGCATGGATCACATGCATTAGTCTGACACAGAAACTAGTAAAACACAAGAGCAGGTTATTGCTGGGTTATTTTTAATTTAATTAATTAACAGGATATTTTTTGGGGTTCAATTATACTGCAGGTTCAATTCTCTCACAGACACTTTAATGATCCAGTTTGAACTGGTTCTTTTTTTCCCCCTAAATTTTAGTTTGTATCTCTGTAGCGAGTGAAGCTAGGCTGCAGGTAAGACAGGTCAGTAAGG
>NC_024311.1:16915161-16925841 GCF_000523025.1 Cynoglossus semilaevis | reverse complement strand
GGGGGGGGGGGGGGTGAGTGAAGGAAACACGATAACATTTATGATTATCATCAATCAACAATGACCTTTTTTTATGGCTCATCAAGGACCAGGTGCCCACATATGTCCAGTAGAGGGGACTATAATCAGTGAATAATACACCATATACCATGTACCATGTACCATACACCAACCCCGCCCCCCCCAAATAAAAATAATTAACTTAAGAAATAGACCGTAAGCTATATTGACCAGAGAAAAAAATAGAACTCCAGATCAGTGGTTCTCAAAGTGGGGGGCTGGGCCCTCTTAATGGATGTTGAAGAAAGGCCCTGGAGTGAAGGCGAAGGGAGGTTTATTGGAGGGGGTACAGGGAAGTAACTTAAATTTATTTTAATATTTTATCTCTGTGAGGAAACTGCACTGATTTGTCATTTTATTTCCTCAGCTCATCGAGAAAAGGAGTTTTGTAAAAATCAATGTTCAGTTTTACTGCAAAACATAAGCAGCAAATACAGATTTACCAACATTGAAACTCAGTTTTTTTTATTTTTTTGTTGTTTTATTTTGAATCATATTATTCTTTTACACTCTGCCTCCGTCTGTGGTTTTAACCTCAGTGACAGAGAAAAGTCTGTGGTGGGAAAAATACAACATTCCGCCTCCGTGGCCTGAGTCAGTCTCATCAGAGCGACAGTAAAGCAGCACGAACCACAGCTGAGCCCCAAAATATGAGATTGATGTCAGTTATTAGTTTATTCACCACATTATTCATTGTTTTCAAAGGAAACCATCGTCCCGAACACCTGACCATTATTTCCACAAACTGGAATTATTATTATTATTATTATTATTATTATTCCTCTGGAGCCGTGTGGCTGTGAACATGTGTGAATGATCAGGTGTAATGAAACATAACTGTCACCGAGGCCTGATGGATGTATTTGGTAACACTTTGATGTCGGAGAAATAACTGGGACTCTCACTGTACTGTTTGTGCCTACACACTTCTCAGCCACATTATTACAACCACGTTATTACCATAATTACCCACTCCGCTCCGCCCCGTCATTTATAGCCCCTTCTCAGGCTAAAACTCACTGGAATGTGTCCATAAAATGTGTTTTATGCCGAGGGCAGAGCGGTAAACAACGACACTAACATTTTTCAGATTCTCATTTTACTTTAAATTAAGTTACTTTTATGTAATTTATGAAAGAGACAGGTGTGAAGAAAATGTCCGCCAACGGACTTCATCTCTTCAGAGTCATTTCCTTCTTTGACAGTGTGACATAAATGACTTCTAGCAACTAACAACCAACCAAATCTCCAACCAAATGTAAATACAAGTAAATACATAGAATGGACCAGTGATAAACTGGTGGTTCGTGGGCCGCATCTAGCCCATCAACTCGTTTAATCCAGCCCACGACTGGATTCCAGAATTGTGAGAATCAAAGAGAAAATATCATGTGGTCCCCACTGTTAAAACAACTGAATAAAATGATTTTTATTTCATTTTATTTGAAGGAGACGAAGTTCAAATCAACACTGATTTTTCTAGAGCGACTAAACTGATATCAGCGTAAATACTCTAAAGCGGGGGTGGGGGGGGCAAACTCCATAATACTACTGCAAAATAATTCTACTGCTCCAGAACATTTCTGAAATTGATTATTATTTATTTGACTTACAAATATCGTCCAGCATGGACTTTATTTCAAGGTAATTAAACACTTTTTAAGCTCTGGCAGGCCACTGAATATTCCTTGTTGGGCCGCATTTGGCCCCCGGGCCTTGAGTTCGACACGTATGCTCTAAAGAATATTTACATACTCAAGACATTTGTATGCGTTCCTACTGTGATTCAGTGATTCGTTGCTGTCGTTAGTAGAGTACGAGACTATTTTGAAAATCACCTAAAAAATATGTTGACCTTGGTGATGAAATCTTCTGGAATAAAAAAACAAAAACTATTTAGTGTGAGGAGGAACCAGAATGTTCCAGCCCTGACAGAGGTGCTGATACAAGTGTTGTTGACGGAGACTGTTATCCTCTCTCTCCCTGGTATAAACACACGTCTGCCGTCGTACGACAACGTTCAAGTTCAGTTCGTCCCGACGTCACAGACAATATTCTCTGTACACAGTTCTACTGCAGTAGAACCAAGAAATTAGTTTTAAAGTTTAATAAGTTACTGTGAACTCCACGCATTCATCGTGTGTTACATTACCACCGTACTATAAGGAAACGGCTGTAGTGTGTCTGATAACAGCAGGGGGCAGGCTTTACCCACCACATGTAAACTAATGGAGGTCCCTGTGTTAACAAGACTGTGCGTTACAACCGTTTTTTTTTTTAACTTTTTTTATTTCCCTAAAAGCACCACCGCTCAGTTTATGAGCCATTACCAGTGCGACTGCAGCACATCATTTGCTGCATGTTGTTTTACAGTTTCCTTAAAACTACTCTCCATAATGTCCAACGTGTAGGACAGACATGAACTCCCCCCGTCCCCTCCCTTGTCCCTCGTTATAACATTTACAGGGGCTTTTTTGTCAGATTTACAGGTCGACCCTTCAACAGCCAACACAGATGTCTAAAGTTAAAATCTAAAGTTATTTTAAACACTTGTCATATATATGTCGTATAAATTCAACCTCAGGCAACCAATAAACTTGAAAATGATCTTAAGGACGTAGAGGTGAAGTCTGTTAAGGTGGTATCAGAGTAGACGGGGACACGGAGGTGGACCTCGCTCAGTACAAGTGTTTGCTTTAATTATCTGCTGCTCGTTAGCGTCGCCTCTGAATCTCCAGGAACGTCGTCATGGAGCTAAAATGCTACGAGACGTCACGAGGAAGTTGTTATTAACAAACAATGATTCCAGCAGGTGGCGCTGGGGTTTATTTTATTTTTTACAGACTTGATAAAATAATATTCTTTATATATAGTATGTCCATCAATTCCTTGATTTAGAAGCCGTCTCCTTTTTCCCTGTGTGTGTACGTGTGTGTGTGGAGCCAGAGTGAGCGAACACACATCTGTGTGGTCTGCACTCCTTGTACTGCCCACCCCCCACATTGACACACACACAGAGCAAAGACAGAGGGAGGAGTGGGTTCTGGAGGTTCTTAACAGGATCTGGTTCAGTCTTTCTCAGGTTTAGAACACGTGATGAGACGGTAAACATTAGACACTGAATTTATCCCAAACAATCCACCAGGTGGCGATGAGATGAGGACTTTATGATTAGCTGAAACATTTGACACAGCATCTTCGGTCAAGGTGCCGCAGCTCTGTTGTGAGAATCCTCTTTAGGAGGATTAAAACTGTAATGAGCTCTAATCTGGGATTAATTCAAAATGGCCTCCTGTGTGAAGGCTGCAAATAATTAAAGTCAATACTGCGTGGTTTAGTGCAGACATCCAAATCATACATAAGGTGAAAACATTCACAGCTGAAGGTGTAAACACATCATGGTCACATGATCACCCGACACCCATTACTAGTATTCTCCTTTTAGACTTTTTTTTTCTACTTTGGCAGGAAACGGAAGCAGCTGATGCAGAGCCTGCTGCCTGTGGCTGAACAAAATTATCAGAGAGCAATAAAATAAAAACTTAAATCCTTAAAAGAATCGTCACATTTTGTGGAGCTCAGACTAAAGTGTAAGTGTGCAGACAGAAAAACAACAACAAGAGGAGAGAGTGGAAACACCACCATGTGTTTTTGCTCAACGTTGCCAGGTCCGATGTTTATGCGGAGAAGAGAGGAGCACACTGAGTCCAGCTGTTCTGGAATATTTGGACTCAAGGCCTTTAAACACATCCTCAGTGCAGCTCGGCACCAGCCCCGGCTGCAGCTGCAGTCCAGTCCTGCACCGCGTCCCTCCGACACCACAGCGGGGACTCTTTAGTGCAGTGTTAGGGCTGGGGGTCACGGCTGACTGTGTGTAGTCTAAGGCACTGTTTTACAAAGACTGGGTCGCGACCCTCAGGTGGTGAAGGTTTGTGACTTTTAAAATACAGGTCCCCAGAAAAGGTCGTGCTAAGACGTGCTGTGTTCATCATGAGAGCTTGGCTTCATTCTGAACGTAAATGCTTTAGAAAAACTCTTTAGCAGAATTCTGCAGTTTTCCAGGTCACTCACAAATCATATTAAATTACTTTTTTCCTTCTTTCTACCACCTGAATGGCATCCCTGTCTGATTTGATACAGCAGCCATTTGATCTGCTGCTGATGGACTGGAGACCTCTGACCATGCTGTGATTTCAGGGCCCGGAGCAACCTGAGATGGAGCGTCTAAAGTTCTGAGCCGGTACACGGAGGCGTGAAAGGCCGGTCTAACTGAGACAAAGTGTTCATTAATCATGGTCTCACTGAGCTCGATTAAAGAAACACAGGCTGATCTCTGAACCCAGCACAGCATCGGGCTCCAGATGTTCTCACCCAGAGACACACACACACACACACACTTTCAGTGACAGCATGTACAAACCCACATGCACTCAGCACATGCATGTAACATCACAATCATGAATCTGCCCTCAGATGACCAGATGGTCTGTGTGGGTTTGTTTTAAAATACTTTAAGTAGAGTCAAAAAGATTCTGATTTGTCAACAATCAATAGTTTAGTTGTCACGTGATCAGTTACACACATACAACTACAGTGACGTGAAACACCGAGTCACTTCAGCTGAGCGTCAACTGCAAAGGTGTTTTTATGGCTGTGATAATTGATACAGTACCGTCCGCGTCCACGAGAGGGAACCATTGGAACAGTTTCATTATTAAACATACTCGTCCAGATATTAGATTAAAAAAACATGGCTGTTCGATATAAAGGCATTATTTGATCATGAACAGACTGAGATTTACCTTGTGTTAATTGATATATTAAACATGAAAAAACAGATTAGATAACTCATATGAAAACAATAGTTTTAAAACGTTTAATTTTTAACCTTCTACGTCAAAAGTGGCCGCTCGTGTCATTGGACTGTAATAAATAATAAGTAAGTAATAAACAATTTAAAGTTGTCAGTGAACAAGTGTGTGACGTATTTAATTTCGAGGACATAAATGAAAAAATTCGGTTTTAATTAAAGCAACAGCACCCCCTGCTGCCATATATGATTAGCACCACATATTGTGTATTTCTGAGTCCTAAATGTTAGGAATAATTTAGTAAAGTGACCAATGTTTAGTAAACTATTAAAGGTTTAGAAAATGGTTCAGGACGAGATCCAAGGCTTACCAGCAGTAGAAGAGACGGAAGTCGAACTTCATGTGACGTTTCATGACAGAACAGCATGGCGAGTTCCTTCCATGGAAAGAACACCAATTAATTGTGACATTGATTAAATATGGCAGAATAAACATGTTACAAACTTTTAAACAACTCAGTTCTTAGAATATAAGATAAATATAAACAAACAACCAAAGAAAAACAGCAATAACCCACAGAAAATCCCAGAATACCAAATTAAACATCGTAAACATCGTTAATAGTGGAGGGAAATGTAATATTTTGAATATGAAAACGGACACACATTTCATCAAAATTGAACACAACAAAAATAACATAAAAATCAAATTCAAAATGAAACACAGAAGTTTAAAGAAAGGATAAATCAGCAGTGAACTGCAGTGAACCGCTGCCCAACAACAACAAACAAAAACAGACGTCAAAACGGGTCACGCGGTATTTGGGAGAATTTCCTTTTCTTTTTAAATCATCACAGAACAACACGTACATTACAACACATAAAAACGTGTTTTAACTAATTCTACTGAACAACTGCGGTGTTGACACCAAACAATTCAGAGCACACGTACCTGACAGAGAAACCGGAAGCAGGGGCGGGAATTCCGAGCAATGGCGGTCCGAGCTTATTTGGTGTCCTGAGACAAAAAGATCCCCCAAAACCCCCTCTCCTCTCTGCTCCACCCATCGACAATCCCCATGAGAAAAAAACAAACAAAAAACATTTACGTTCACACGAACAAACTACGAACTTTACACGTCATCCCAAACTAAAACTAAACTAAAACATATAGCACATAAATTATAAAGTTAAATAAAACATCAAAATATATATATTACATACTATATATTGCAGTAAATATTTTCTAAAGGCTCTGGTGTAGAGAATATGGAATTTCTGCAGAAATTCTAATAATCTAATAATAATATATGTGATAAACTAAAGACTTTATGACAGTGAATCTGATGTGTAAGAATTTAGATTGGATTCAGAATTAAAAAACTGTTGATCATAATCAGCGCAAAGTCAGAAGTAAAGAGTCACAAAGACAACATTTTTGATTAACTATTCTACTGAATAACTTTGGTGGGAACATGTTCAATTTCCTGGATATCTGGGTGAAAGTTACAAAAGTTTTAATTGGGACCCCCGCAGTGGTGACCATGTGACGTCCAATCAGATCTCTGGACACTGTGTAAACAAAAGTGATCACACAGTGTTTTGGACATTAAATAATCAAAACTGACACTGAGTTGGACATTGCAAACAATAAAAACAAAATCCAAAACCCTTTGGTCATGATCTCATTAAGTCTCTTCTGCAGGAAGTCCAAACTGGACACCAACTGATGAAACACTGTGTAGGAAGTTGTTTTATGTGGTGTTTTGTGTGGATGAACTGCCTCAGCATCCAATTTAGGAGGACATGTCCCTCCAACCCCGACGGCGGCCCCTGCTGTCTGCTCAGATGAAAGCAGGGGAACAGTGACAGGCAGTAAATGTCAGACCGTGGGTCCAGTGGAGGCACCAAGCACCATCCGTCTTCTGGGGTGAGTCACTGCGAGGATCCTGCAGTGTAGTGACGAGAATATTGGAGAACTCAGAAGATTAGTAGCACCGGAGAAAGACGATGGAGGGAAACTTTGTCACTGAGCATTTGTGCAGAATTTTGAGATTAATTTTTTCTGACCAGACGGAGGGGGGGTACACATGGACAAATGGGCAAATGTGGATCAATAGTGTCTCTGCGCAGACGGATGCCAAAGGAGTCATTCAGGGATGGTGAACACAGGAAATGCATTCACCGTCTAAATAAATTTAGATTTATTGATTCCAAACCACTGCACCGCGGCACACTGGTGTGCTGCAGAAAAAAATATTATTTATTTATTGCAAATGATTTTATCTTTGTTCATCAATACATAGTGAGAACAATGTGGGACTTTCTTCAATTCCTGTGAGTATATCAGTGTTGTCTTCAACTAAACAGGCTGAGATTTTACACTCAGCCTGTTTAGTTGAATTTTTTTTTAATTTTTTATTTATTTTATATTTTTGAATTCACACGTTAGAAGAAAAAAACATACCGTTATTTTTTTTAATTAAAAACGTTTTATTTTTTATTATTATTTAATTGTATTTATTATAATATTTCACACATGTAGCTGCTATCCAACTTATTTTCTTATTTAATCTGAAAAGTTTGTATGAACACATGATTACTGTATATCAGGGAAACATTTAAAGTTTTGTTGTTTGTGAAAAAATGTCCACATCAGCCCACGATGAAGGTGAAAACACACAGAAGTCTGAGACTCTATTGAACATCAGCATTTATTGCCTGTGGCCACAGCACAACTTGACTACAACAACAAAACAAACTGCAAACAGTCATAAATAACAATGTAAATCCCGGCACAGTAATTCAGAATACCACTGTGATACAGATAAGTGTGTTTTATTTTTGTTTTGTTTTTTTTATAGTGTTTACAGCTACACGTCCTGCTAACATTGACACTGACACAGAGTGTTGAGATATAACAAAAGAATAACTTTTCCATGACAGCGGAGAATACTGTGTATAATTCAACAGGAAGTTCTGGTACCACATCACAGATACACATCCTGGACACTTCTCACGGCAAATCTGATTGGATGGTGTGCCAGCGAGCGGTTTCTACCTGACCCCGGCTGCACATCTCCTCCCAGTGAGTCTTCCCTGTCTCAGGAGCAGCACTGCCGATCGACACGCACCCCAAAATGCTGCTCTTCGTGTAGAGACGACCCTGCAGATACAAAAGTTATACAGATGAGAACAGAGATGAAACATGAAACAAGTCCTGGAATAACTTCCTGCTTCACTCCTTCAAAAAACACATCTTTTATGAATAAACTTCTAAGATTTATATTTAATATGTATGTTATCAAAAGTTGTTTTTCTTTTCTCACCTGCATGATGATGAATTCAAAAACCAGAGGCAGTTTGGTGATGTCACCAGCGGGCAGGTCGAAGAGGAAGGGAGCGTTCCAGACCGGGTTCGGTCCACTCACGCCTTTGGTCTCCTTGGTGCAGATGACTTTCCCGTCCTGTCGCAGGTTAATGACGACGTAGTGATCTGTGGATAAAAGATGGAATTACAGTCACCGTGAAAATCTTTGCTTCCTGTTCATTTTTCCTCCTAATCCTGTTTGAAACCTGGACCATTTATTTTATGTCACGTATCCACGGTGTCAAACTAATTGGTTCTGTAACCATTAAGATGCTGCGTGTTACTGTCAGATAAGAATCTTGTGCTTTTAGTTTTCACAGCTTTACAAAAGAGGGGAAAAAAATGTTAGTTTTTATTCTGTGAGACCGGTTCAGGATGTTGTTTTTTTTTTTTTTCGACAGGAGGAATTAAAGCTGACAATATATAAAAACCAGAGTCTTAAATCAGACACAGGGAGACGCAGGGCTGACAGGAGGGGAAATGACACCGGGCTCATCGGTTCCTGATCTGATTAGACTGCAGGCCAATCAGGGAACCACTTCGTCTTCCTCTGGCCGACACACTCTCCGTGTGTCTCCAGGAGAGGAAGAAAGAAAATAATTTTCCTAGATTTAGGTCTCCAGGAGAGGAAGAAAGAAAATAACGACTATATTTTCCTAGATTTAGAACTATGACAAGTCTAATAAAAAAAAGAAAAAGTTGCCAGATTTGATCAATTAAATCAATGACTTTGCCTGAAGGGAAGGTTGTTCCTCAGGAAAGTAGCTATTTCAGAAAATGATTGTTCTGTCCTACGGAGAGTAATAAAAACAAAGTACTTAGCATTTTAATTAAAAGAAAAACCTCTGGAAATTCACTTTTCCCCCCCCTTCACACCTGAATGCGTTTGTTTAGAAGATTTCACTGATGTTTGATCGAACCGAGATCCAGGGAATTTGGAGGACAAGTCAAAAACACAAGGTGGTTTTTATGTTCCTCAAAACATTAATGGATGGACGGAGCTCCAGTAGCTCAAACCAACATGAGCGAGTCTTTGAGATGCAATCGGTCTTGACAGATGACTGAGAGGCACAAGAGCAGCAGTTACAGAGTTGCTCTCACCCTGTCCTTCAGTCCCTACATTATTACAGCCTCATGTATCTTCTAAAATATCTTCTAACCGGTGCCACGACAAAGATATAATCAGTGTTTTTCCCTGTAGTCGTCAGAGGCCACAACGTTTTGTCCATGAGCGTCTGCGTCCTCACCTGCAGCTCCTGGGATCCGTGTGAGCTTGGCCAGATTCTCAGCCTTCCGAACCATCACCTTGACCCGCTGGGCCAGTGTCTGGTACTGCAGCAGGATGAACAGTTGGCCCAAAGGCCGGGGCGTGGCCACTGAGGTTTTTCTGTGATCCAGTGTTTCCTGGGAACTTACACTCTGAGGGTAAAAACAGAAGAAACACAAAAGTAATTAAAAATGTGAATGACTGAGTGCAGCTGTGGTTGGAGGGAGAAAAAAAAAGTCAATTTAATGTTTTCAATCAGCAGCGTTAGGTCCATCCTAAAATAACAGCCAACACTGGAGCCCTGTGGTTGGAGATAACAGCTAATGTGTAAGAGTCGAATCTGATTTCCTGTCAGAACCCATTAACTTGCATTGTTTTGGGTCCAGTGAGTCACACCACGCAAACTGGTTGAGCGTTCGCCCACTGGGGACTGGCTGAAGGCAGGCAGCAGAGTGTGAAGACGATTTCCTCCAACAAGTGAGTTCTCGCTTCACCGCTCGTGTCTGTCGCTTCGTCTCTGCTTCAGCTGAACATCAGCTGCAGTGAATTCGCTTTTGAGGAGCTGTAGTAAGAAACAAGTGATTTGATTCTGCAAAGGACGACCTCAAAGATGGAGAAAAATGTCAAAACTTTGGAATTTGATTGGGTTTCTATAATCAGTTGCAGCAACTACAAATGTCAGATTTGTATGGAAATATAATTTTTTTTTCAGACCCCGTCAGCTGAACCACAATGTTAACTTTGAGGTATACTATAAATAATCATAATAATAATAACATTTTATTTCATAAGCACCTTTCTGTCACCCTAGGACACCTGCACCTTGCGATGAATATTTTATTGGTAACAGCCTGAAAGTTCTGTCATTAGACTGGAGGCTGTTGGCTGTTTAACTCATTTCTCTATAAAAAAACAAAACAAAACAAAACCCATTTGTATCTAAAGTTAGCCCACCCAGGTTCATAATGAGAATCAATAGCACCAATGTGGTGATCAAATAAATGAAGCTCAGTAAAACAGCTCTGATGTCATTCATTCACTTCAGTTGGCACTAATGAAATCCAGACCCAGTTGGTCCATTTACACTGATTATTAATTAATTAATTGGTTGTTTTACTGTGAATTAAGGAAGTGGTTATTTTTAAAAAAAATATTACATTAAACGCCACCTTG
>NC_024311.1:16907900-16914845 GCF_000523025.1 Cynoglossus semilaevis | reverse complement strand
GAAGGATGTAAAAATGTGAGCAGAAGATCTTCAAAGACACGAGAAACGAAATCAAAGAGGACGTCAGTGATTCACCACATCAGATTCACTGAATCTGAAAGGTCCTTCAGTGGACACGAGCACTTAAAGGGACGATAAATAGATTTCTGAATCATCTGAGGGATTGAACATCTCAGATCATCTGAGCTCACTTCACTTCAACTCAAATCTAATCTAATTGTCGATCATTCGTCTTCCCACCTCTTAGAGAACGGCTCAGGGGAGGGGCCTGGAGTCAGTCTTAGCAGTGACTGACAACAAAATGATTATTTACTGGCTGTAAGGCAAGAGCTCCGACCACTTCTCCACTGTGCGGCCCTAATTGTAATCAACTGAATTGTCTAGGTGTTATGTGAAGAAATGTTCTGTGAACATCTGTTCTGACTCATCAAAGTTTCCTTCTATCACAACAAAATGTCAAAACTGATTTCATCCCTTTCTGCAAAAACAAATCAAAATGAATGCGTTAATTTAAGAAATTAATCCGATAGAACTGCATCGTATTTTAACAATGTCCAAATATTTCAACCTCCCTCCAATTATCGCTGCTCTAATATACAGTCAATACACATGTTAGCATATGCACACACTGCCAACTGTCTTTTTGTTTAATTGTTTCCTTGTGTTTGAGTTGATAATAAAACCTTTGTTGGTAAACCTCAAACTCACACTTGTACCTTTTTCAGTTTGGTTTTGGTCGGACTGAGCTGCCTGGTGTACGTGGTGGTGACGTCGGGCTGCCAGTCCATCTGCTCACACGGCAGCTCCACCTCCCCCAGAGCGGCCTCTCTGAGGCCCGAGAACTCCCTGCTGAAGACGGCCAGTCTCAGCGTGCACCGGCGCAGTTCCTCCGCGGAGCCCACCTGCAGCACAAAGCTCTGGCTCTGGAGGTCCGGGCTGAAGCTGCGGCGTCGAGAGGCGATCTGCTGAGGGGTGGGGCAGAGAGGCGGGAGGCTGACTCTGACAGACACCCCGCTGCGTCTTCGACTGGCCCCAAAGAGCCCCAGGATGTTGACCACCAGGGTGCCATAGACGGAGGAGAAGAGCAGGGAGAAGTGCAGCAGAGGAGTGGCCTTCGGGTGGATGGAGGGAGCGTTGGCGCCATACTGTGAGTCACATGGCTGGTCCTGACGGCCCGCCGCTGTCAGTCGACTGTTCTCCCCGTACAGGAAACTTTCAGTGCTCACGGTGCTGCGACGACCCGTGGACCGACGGGATTTGGACACGAGACTCATCTTAGTGATGGAGGGCAAGGAGGCTCTGCCGTGACTCTGAGGTTTACTGAGGGACACGGGAACAGCTGGGGAACTGAGGCGTCGCAGGGGAAAGGACGAGCCCGGGGGCTGTACGAGCTCGGCCGACCCAGTAGAGGTGGGGTCAAAGGGCAGAGAAGTGAGGTCATCCTCTGAGGGAGAGGAGCTGCTTTTAGACGAAGGGAACTCCAACACGTCTCCGTCGAGCTCTTCGTACTGTTGCTTCACGGGCTGTGTGCACGCGGACAGAGTCAACGCCACGGTCACGCTCTCGGACGTCGGACGAGAGGGAGAGACTGAAGCGGCCTCCTTGTCGTCGGATTTAACGCCCTTCCTCCGACGACAGCAGAGGATACAACCAAGAACCAGACAGTAGCAGAAGACTGCCAGGCCCACGGCCAGCAGGATCTGCAGGTGGACTAGAGCAGAGACACAGAGAGAAGAAAAAAAAACACAGTCAGGATTTGAAACTTGAAAGAGGATTTGAGGCTTTTTCAACTTTTCAAATTTTTCAACTCCAAATACGACCTTCAAGTCATAACGCTGACACCAGAGAATGACTTTTGTCTTTCTCATTTTCATGTGGTTTAAAACCATCACGGAAACTTTATTTATTCAATCATTCTACAAACCAAATCATCTTTCTGGTTAAAAAGAACATTTTGTCTTTTATTAAACGTCTCCTGACTCCAAAGATTGATTTTCAAAACTTGAATTTGTCTTAGACTTCTGTAATCATATTTCCCAGTCTCTGATGCTGTTCCACATTGATCACAGACAGTGTTTTTGTTTGGGAGCGATACCTGACACTGTAATCTGTCACCGCGGGGGAATCTGAGTAAACATTATCTCCTCCGACCTTGACTCAGTTAGAGAGGAAATTGGCAACTCATTAATGATATTGTCATTGCTGTGTTTATTTGGTGTGTGTGTGTGTGTGTGTACCTGCTGTATAGGTATACTTGTGAGGACAAAGAAAAAAACAACACTATTGTTGAGGAGACATTTTTCTTTGTGGGGACGTTTCCCCCTCAGTCAGGGTTTAGGAATTGTTAAGGAATAAAGTATGTCTCACAAAATGCAAAAAGAAGTGTGTGTGTTTGTACCTGATTTAGGCACATGTGAGGACGATTCGATTCAATTCAATTCGGCAATTTAAGGCTAGGCTAGGCTACATTAGATTAGCTTGGATTGGACTGAAAGAGCGAGAACATCCATTAATTATTGCTAATTTACTAAATATCAACAACAATTTTTAATATCAATGTATGAAAAAAGGTCACGATTAAAAGTTTTTAAATTTCACATTATTCTCACATATTGTTATTCCCATATATGGGAGGCTCTTTTCACAATGTCAAAAAAATTGTCAATGTTAATAATTTCCAATGTGCTCGATTTACCCCCCCCCACCACCACCACCACCAAAAAAACAAAAAAACAAAAACAAACCACACACCAAAAACAACATCAACATCAAAAGTCAAAATCCGAACACGAGTCGTAGGTGTGAGGAAACCAGGTGCATTACACATCCAGTGGTAAGTGAGAGCAGGCTGTGAACGCTGGACCCCGGTGGTCATATATTCCCAGATAATGAGGGTGTATTCAGATGACTCATGCATCAGACACACTGGAGGATAATGGTGAAAACAAGGTTGCAAAGCTGTGAGCTTCAGCCAGCGACCTTTGCAAGGCAAACAACGCAGAGGAAAATCACTTACTCAGAAAAAAAACAAAAAACAATTTTATAGTAACATTAAAACTGCTGCTGCTATAAACAGCCATCGTTCATAAACTGTTATTACTTCTAAAAGAACACGAAAACTAATGCACACACGCAGACAAACACAGGGTTGAAAATGTCTTCTGACAAGAATAAGTCATTGTAATTAAATCGTTGTGAGGTTTGGAAAGTGTTTCTCCTTAAGTACATGTGCAGAATCAGCAGCACGCAGCCTCCATTAGGAGATGAAAGCACAGAGATCAGCTGAATGCTGCAGCAGAACAGAAAGGAACAGCTGAGGGGTTTCCTCCAAAACATGAGTCAGACTGAGCAGCCAGACAGTGACGATCCCGGGGAAACAAGGAAATACGAAGAATTCAGTTTTTGTTTTTGTTCTTTTTTTCTCACAGGCTGCTGATAAACTGCATCACATCATTAACACAGAATAATTAAAATTTTGTTTTTTTAGTGATGACAAGATAAATGTATAAAGCTCATCCTGGTCTAGAGATTTTATGGGTGTCAAAAAATAATAATCTTTGTTCATACAAAGTTATCTAAAAACAAACATGAATGGATGAGGCTTCACTTTGCTGTTAATTAAATCCTCAGGTGTCAGAGAGCGTCCAGGTTTAACTGCCTGTTCCTGCTCCTGTCCAGCTGCCAAAGTCACCCACTGGATGTATCACACATCTTTAATAAGTAATAAACTGTAAGGAATCAAGCTATGTAAAAAATAGAATATAAAAAAATACAAACGACTAGAGCAGAAGAACGTAGACGTGCTCCTACCTCCCAGCGTGTACTGCGACATGGCCCCACACAGTTGGATGTGAGAGTGGAGTCAGTCTGAAGGCAGTTTATGAGCACAGCAGTCCTCAGCAGTACGCAGGGACATGAAGCCTTTCAGCCAATAGCTTCATCTGCCGACTGAGCCCGCGTTCAGCCACACACACACACACACACACACACACTCTGAGCCTCTGGTGAGATTTTTTATAGCTCATCCTTTAACACTGTTGACAAAACCCCATCATTTTTGACTATATCTCAGCCGTTCCATGAATATTTGACACCTCAGCCTATATGTCCTACACATACATATACAAAAAAAACACATTAAAAAAAAAGGCTACAAAGTATATACTAACAAAATCTGTCATGACATAGTAGGACTTTTTTCCCACAAAAATACACATTTTGTGAGGATTGATAAAAACTGAATCAATTTATAAAAAAAAATCTTTATATCCTTCACTCATCCCAGATGCATCCAGACAATGCAAATGAATATATAAATATGTAAAGTAGAGTAAAAATCACAACAGTCTGAGGGTCATGTGACGGAGCAGAAGGCAATTTCCTCCTTTCCAGGTGTTGAAGCCTGTGTTTATGAACGCTGCAACAACATCATCTTTTACTCCACTCTGGCAAACCTGACACGCTTCAGTAGTGATCAGTGATTACTGACAGAGGAACATGTTCTCTTTGTCTAACAACGTAACGAAGCCTCACTCTGCTGTGTTCCTATAACAGTATTAGTGAAAAAAAGAAAGAAAATAAAGCACCATTAGTTTCATTCACGATGTCTAAAACATGTGCGCCGTAACATTCAGTGAGGTGAAATACATTTGGTGATGACACTCAGAGTGTTGGTCTCATACACACATCACTGTCGTGGCTCCTCCGCCCACACCTTCACTGCAAGGTTACGTGAACAAAAGAGTGAGTCACTCGTCCACTTTTCAAACACCTATCGATGTAACGGTCATTCTGTTGGTTCTGTTTATAGTTTAGATGGCCCTCATTTGAACCATTCACACAAAAGGGCAAAAAAAACAAAAAAACAACAACAACAACAACATTTTCTTTGTTTTAACTGAGCAGCCTTAATTACATGTGTTTAACATTTGGTAATTAAAACCCACAACATACGTTAACAAAGATGAGTCAAATTTATTAACTGTAAATGTTAATTATATTTTGGTTTTATTCATTTTTTCCTAATTATTTTCTTCTATTTTTCCCCACAACATCAATGGGAGACTGACCCGGACCGCAGGCAGGCCAGTAAATATCTGCTTTTTCTATATATGTATATATATTGTGTATATGCATTTATATATATATATATATATATGGTTTTTAAATTGTTTAGATTTAAAAAGTATCTTCGTAGTTTGTTTTCCCAGCAAACAACTAAAACACAGATCCGTCTAAACACAAAACATGTTTCTTTTCATTAGCTCAAACTTCCAATAAAGCGCCAGATTAAAGAGTAAAAGACTGAATTAAACTGTACACTGTGGTCTATGATTTATTTTTTTCCGTGGCATTTTCGTGACTTGACCTAAAGTTTTGTTTATTGTTTTGGCTGGTTTGCAAACTGTGGTAACAGTAACTTATTTCGTACACAAGCAACTTGTGACATCAGTGTTTCCCAACATTTCTGGACCACAAGACACATTTTACATTGGAAAAATCCCATGGTGCACCACAACAACGAAACCTTGACCAAAATCCACATCACAAATCACACTTTACTCACTCGACGTGGAACCTGGACGTGGTCTGTGAACCCGACGCTGATTTACCAGCAGGCATCGAGGGTGTGTGTCCCTCGATGCCTGCTGGTTGATCTTCTGGTACAGCTCTGCTGAGCCTCTTTAACAAGTTGTATTGCCATCTGCTGCCACCTAGTGGAAGAAAAATGAATTAAAACAAATTATTGCAGTAAATAAAAAAAGAAAAACAGCTGTTCAACCAAAACAAATTATTGCAGTAAATAAAAAAAACAAAACCGAGATACTACTATCCAAAAATTAGAATCACATTTAGAAAAACTTTAGTGATCACCGGGGGGCGCTAGTGCCGAATGAGACATCATTACCATTTAAAATTATATGACAGTCAGAAGTTGGTAAAGAGTTGAGCGGATGAATATTGTTAAGTAGTCGTTTTTTGTTAAATGGTGTAATTAGGAAAATTTTTTAAAGACTTTAATGAATTTAAACTTCAAACTTCATACTTGTACTGTTTCTGTTCAACTACTAGTTGATGTCATTCGACACAGTGATTGTATTTGCCGGATTTTAAGGAGAATATAAATAACGTCTTAAGATACCAATTTATTATGGGTTGCAGTTCGTGTCATAGTATTTATCCAACAACTTTTATTATACTGCATATTTCTTTATAAGAATATAGTAAATATACATAAATCATCAACCGACAGTAATTTGTTTTACTGTGATATATTACATATGCAAAAAGATAAATTCTAATTATTATTATTATTATTAATGATGTCGCTGTTATTGTATATGAATATAATAATCACATTAAACAACATTGTAAATCATTCATTTCATCAATTCATTTAATGGAGGCGCTTAATTGGATACAGCCCAACAAGGCGGTACAAAAAAAAAAAAGCCTGGCGGCGTCACTTCGTCTTTACTCTCAATTTGAACAGCAAGTCGAACATGGAACACTTGCATCTCACCCTCTCCATATTTTTATCTTTCCTGATGGGTGTCATGGCGAAATCCACCCAGTATTTACCCAGGATGATTTTCACAGATAAAGGTAAGACTTTTCAACCGTCTTTACTAAGATATCAGTTGGTAAGCATCGGTAAACAACACATGCACCTGCCACGTGGGTCTGATAATTACTAAATACTAATACTCTTATAGGTTGCCCTTGTATAACGTATGTACGTATACATATCTCTATTATATACTGCGCAAAAGTGACTTTCGTGGGCGTTCTCTTTGTCTGTTTCTGAGTTGCTGTTGTTGGAATTCAACGCGTTATCAGTATCAAACACATTGTCGTTAGATAAAAATGCATTCGTATATCGCCTCACTGCACTGGGAAATGAAGACGTAGATGTAGCGGTAGAAATGTAGAACAACTCTTTCG
>NC_024311.1:16897021-16907859 GCF_000523025.1 Cynoglossus semilaevis | reverse complement strand
ATATATATATATAGTGGTATTGTCCAAGGTGAGCAGACATATTCAGGGCGTCCAGTTTGTCTTGTCTTCTGTTTAAATGACTAAAGTGCTGTTTTGGCACCGGACCAGTTCTTCCAGTATAAACACGACCTTCAGATTTAACAACATCAGCTGCAGGACTCACCTAAACACTGCTGTTGTTCTAAAAATAAGGGCCAAGGGCGAATGTGTATCTCAACCCTTTGACACATTATTTCATTTCTAGGACCAAATTGCATCTGATGTAACTAAATTTGACAAAACACAAGTTCTAGTATTGACTGTTTGATGCTTTGTAATACTGTTATGTAACGACTATTTTAAAGTAATCAATTTATAAGCCATTAATAGAACCACATCAGTTCTTCTGACCATAACCAGGTAGTAGTAAACGGTACCTAACTGTGAAACTACAGGTGAACTCGTTATCTCATAAATTACTTAATGATCCAGAAAGATCAGACACACACTCAGAGTATAACATAGTATGAAATATTTCTTTGCATAAACCATAGACTTGTGTAAATTAAATTAATGCCCTTGGGCATTTCAGTTTGTCACTAATTGCAAACAGGTTTTTCCCCTGTGTTTTCTTAGGATTTATTCAGCAAAAATACCCAGCTAACTCTGGACCTAAAAAGTTAAAAGTAACATAAATGGGTAGTAGGTGGCAGTAACACACGCAGAGTTGTTTTTAAATGCCAAAGAAGTACAGTAAGAAGGGCTGTTTACAGAGTTAGCTTAGCACAGCTTATCAATGATGGAGACTCACTTGTTTTACATAACAAATAATTAAAAAAAGACTTTCAGTGTTGCCATTGTGGAACGCAAATTTGATACAATACAATTTAAGAAACCAATGTTGAGTTTTTACCTTGGTGGTTAACAGATAAACTGTGGTTAGCAGTGAGAGCTACAGACAATGAAGCTAATTTTAGCTTTATATGTACTACAGGTGCTAGCAAGACACCAAGACTAAGAGAGAGAGAAAAAAAAATCAATTGACAGTTACTAACAAAATAAATGGATTTTTTTGTCAAAATTAAAGTGAACTTTTTTTTCTACTGCAGACACCGCAGTTAAAAGGTTGTCTTTGAGCGGACACCACGCTCCGGTCAAGATTATCCCGCAGAGGCACCGTGACGCTGTCATAGCTGTGGGACAACAAGAAGTGATTTTGTATGATTTTCAAAAGGTAAGAAAACACAAACTGCACTGAAAAGATTATAAAACTAGAACTTATTTTCTTTTTCTGTTTATCATGCATTAACATCCAACTAAGCATACATGAACAGCTAATTTTTACTACTAGCTTCTGCCTTGGAGAAAATATAGACACCTGAAGTGCTGCGATACAAACCTGGAAATTTCTTTTTTTTTTTTTCTTTTATCAATACCAATGAACTTTTCATCAGTGTATGTTAGAGTGATCATCATCGGGAGTGCTGTTTTTATTGTTTTGTTCTCAATGTTTTTAGTTTCACCCGTGTAAATAATATAGGAATAATGCACTTGTTGTTCATTGGTTATTTAGCATTTAGCATCACAGTCTGAGGGCCAGGGGAAAGAAACTGGTTCTGAATCTGGCAGTTCTGCAGCGAATGCATTGTGTGTGTGCATCATGGGAACAATGCGATCTTTCCTTTCTCTATCAACGTCTGTCTTCCAGACTCCTGTGGAACAAACTGTGTTGTGGCACTGTGGTAACACCTCCGCTGCAGAAAGGGTGGGCGTCACAGAGAAGTCATTGATCACACAGAACTTTTAGCTGTTTGGACGAAGCTTAAAACATTCATTCTTGTCATTCAGAGTCAGGACTGCAGAATCACAGTGTTCCAGGAGATGAACGAGACAGACCTGGTGTTTGTGTGTGTGGCCGCTGACGCGGCGACACGGTGCTGTCAAATGGTAGGACACACTGTGGTATCTTTATCAAACACAAAAACCGGTCGGGCTGCTTTAAGATCCATGTTTGAGACTGATTTATACTGAAAACAAAACACTCTGTGTGTTTCTGTGTTTCAGAATGTATCCTCAGCCTCTCCCTCGTGCACTTCTCCTTCCAAAGTTAAGAAAATAGTCGACAGCATGAAATCATCTGTTACAGCGAAAGTTGAACCGTCGATACTTGTTGGTGAGTCTTCAGGCCAATGTTTTTACAATCATCTCATTCACTGTAATATTTAATATTGACTTTTCTCTTAATCCTTAAGACAATATTGTTCTCCACTTATTAAAGCGCTACCTCGGTTGAACTTCTGTAATTCCGCTCTACAGTTCCTTTTTTAATTGTGGTTGGTTTAAAAATAATAATAATTTGCATTGCTGCGGCCCCTTACATGCCCCCCCACCCCCCACCCACCCACCTTTTGGGAACCACTGGAATGTAATTGTTTTTGTATTTTGAGAATCACAGTTTGTCCGATATAGTCAAGTTGAACACCTTCAAGCAGTCGCTGTTGTATCTTGTAAACTCATCTTTTTCTTTTTTGAAGAATCTGGAGATTCTTCAAGCCTCTATGTGACACGCTCTGGTCAGGAAAATAGCGGCATCTACAGGTTTGGAGAAAAAGTCATCAAACCATCTAACCAAAATAAAGGTACGTTTGACGAGACTGATGTTGATTCTCTTAGAACTGAAGGAAAGTCAAAGCGTCAAATGATCACTGTGCTCGTCTGCAGAGCAACACTTTGTGGGGTTGATGTTCAACAGGAGGAAAGACGACCCCTTACAGAACAAAGTCTACGCCTTCTACAAGGCGAGAAACTGTGAAAACCACCCACAGAGTTACACGTGGACTCCGTTTGTCACTCAGGTTTGCATGGTAAGAACCGCATGACTTCCACACATCACATGTCCACAGCTCTAACACTGAGTTATTGTCCTTTAATAACTTACTGTGTGGTTCCCAGGCAGATGTTGGCGGCTCCAAGAGCAAACTGCAGCGGAAATGGACATCCCAGATGAATGCCAAGCTCTTCTGTGGAAACGCAGACACCAAGCAGTCGTTTTCTGAGCTGGTAGATGTGGCCGTTGTACAGGCAGCCAGGTGGCAGGACACCAGAGTTTATGGACTCTTCAGAAACGAATGGTAACAGCTTTCATTAGCCTTTATCAGGATCGAAATGTTAGATATTTAATAGGTCAAAATATTGTTAACAGCTTTACGCTAAATAAATATGTACCAGCTTTTCTCAGTGTCATTTTGTAAACCACACCAAAGGCTATTTGGATGCTGAGTCACGAAAATGTGGTGAAAACCCACAATGAACAACTGTATTGTTTTAGCCCCATGTGATATGAAGGAGTTGTGTGTTTATGAGCCAGTCACCACAAGTAAATTTAGCAGCATTTCCCTGTTGTTATGGAGAAAAGTTCAGGAAGGAGTGTTTACCTCAGCTATTGTTAAATTTAGACAGTCTGACTAAAATAGCAAATATTCTGCGATGCTGATGTTTTTGTGCGAAGCTGCTGACCTCTGTGTCTCTGTGCAGGGGGATGAGTGCCGTATGTGTCTACACAATACAAGATATTGACGACGTCTTCAAAAATTCTAAATTTAAAGGCTCAACCAAGGCTTTTCCATTGGACAGGAAAAGGGAGGTATGTGTCCCTCCACCAACACAACCAACACAACCACCACAACCAACACAACCACCACAACCAACACAACCACCACAACCAACACAACCACCACAACCAACACAACCACCACAACCAACACAACCACCACAACCAACACAACCACCACAACCAACACAACCACCACAACCAACACAACCACCACAACCAACACAACCACCACAACCAACACAACCACCACAACCAACACAACCACCACAACCAACACAACCACCACAACCAACACAACCACCACAACCAACACAACCACCACAACCAACACAACCACCACAACCAACACAACCACCACAACCAACACAACCACCACAACCAACACAACCACCACAACCAACACAACCAACAGGCTTTTATCTTTACAGACTATTTAAATCATGTACAGGTTTGAATATGTGCTTGCAAAGTTAAAAAAAAAAAAACATTCAAATTTGCCAGACTTCCGAAGTATTATTACGACCTACTAAGAGTTTACTGAGCTTTTGTTCCTGGATTATCATGTTACCTGGTAGATCAGGTATCATAATTAACAGGTGCATTCCACAGATGCTCAGTCGTAAGACATGACAAATTTGTTGTCTGGTTGAGAGCAAAGAAAAAGAAAATAGTATCTTATTAAAGGAGTTGTTCTAATCCAGATCTCACAGATGGTCCCAGAGACCCCGAACAACACGCCCTGGGTTGTCTCTGATCAAGGAAAGAAAAACAAGTAGTCGTCCAAAAAAAAAAAAAAAGGATTGAAAAAATAATGAGCTCACTGTGAAAAGCCACCTGTTAGAAGATAATGACAAAAAAGGGAGGTTTTTGTTATGGTTTCCCTGGAAATGTGAGGGAGTGTGAAACCCATCTGACCTTGAATGTTACTCTGACCATGGTGGTGTCAGGTTCATGTCACAGAGGTTCCTCCAGTTCATGAAGAACGAGGTCACCAAAAAATACAGAAGAGTTGTCCAAGAGTTGCATGGTTAAATAGTAGGGATGTCCGATGTTAACCTTTTAGCCGATATTGTCCAAACCCTATATTTCCGACTCCGATATCAACCAATTTTTATCATCATTTTTATCGGAGGAAAAAAACAGTTACAATTCTTACAGAATAATCACAGAACTACGGTCCATCGATGTTATGGAGCATTTCTACTATAAAGTAATGGTTGTTATTTGACTTCACTATTATAAATAACATTTTGATTTTCTTTAGTGTGTTGAAGACAGTACAAAGCTCCCATATGAGACTCTGGACATGATCGAGAGAACCTCAGAAATGGAGCAGTGGGTCCAACCCAGGAACAAGTCAGGCCCGATTCTCATCAACCTCCACCACAACTACACCCACATCCATGTGGACACTTCCCAGCACATGATGAACAGTAACCAGGCAGTTCTGTTTATTACACTGAGTGAGTAAAAAGGTTGTGTTAGATGGGGAAGTCAAAAAATTTCAGAAGTCAGTATGAGGAACTACAGTTTACCAGCGATCATAGATCCTCAGTTCAAATGACATTTCCTGTAAAGAAGCATCCATCTTTAACAGTAAATATTCTAAAAACCCCCCCCCCTCAAAACATGACCGTATGATGTCATTTATCTACTAAGGTCATTAGGGGGCACTGCAGCCAAAACCAGGTACTGAGAGGTGAGGGTGGTGTCCGCCCGACAGTCCATGGCTCCATCACAGGGTCCTGCATACACACACACAGGGAGAAGAATTCAAACTTGTTACAGAAAGACTTTAAACGATTGGCTGCTGTTACTGTTAGCATGAGCGCAATAACCACATCATCCACCGTGTGGTGTGTGTTTCTGCACGATGCAACCGCATGTTCTCAACTGAACTAAAATAGTACTTCTTAAATGTTTTGTCGGTCCTTTGACTGACTTGTCTGTCACAGGCATTTGTCAAAGGGCAAAGTGGTGGCTCAGTGGTTAAGAACGCGGACTACGGTCCGGAAGGTTTCAGTCCACCTACTGCCAAGGTTAGCACTGAGGTGCTCTGAGCATCGCACACACTGCCCCCCCTGCCCCCCCTTCACTTTGGTGATGGGTTAAAAGCAGAAGTCACATTTAGTGGTGTGCAGTGGTGCAGTGTTGTGCTGCAGGTGCTCTGAGCATCGCACACACTGCCTGGTGTGTCACAGTGACTAGTAGTTCACTGTTCTAAACTCACATTCATGTCATGTCATGTCCAATCCACCTAATGTGGACAGACCAGTGAAATCAACATGACTCAAACTGATTAAACAACACATTTTATAACAAAGCCCGAGGTCAGAAAACTGGAATGTAGATTTCACAGATTCTGTATGAAATCACCTCTGATGTGGTAATCTTGTAATCTGGCACACCTTTTGTGCTGGTTAGTACAGTTACAACTTTTGCAATACTGGCTCATGTCCCAGCCTTGACTAACTGCTGGATGTGCTCTGTCTGCTGTTATAGCCTGTTGAGTGAGATTGGATACAAAACATCCTGTTCAACATTGTGTGTTTTTTTTCTTCTAATTTATAGATAATGGAGCCATTCATAAAGTGATACACCGTGAGGGAGAGGTCTTAGTCGGTGCTGAGTACCAGGTCTTTACTAACCATGTCCACATCCTCAGTATCAGCCTGCAAACATCCTGTGTAAGTACCGATACTCATGAAGGAGTGTCGGTCAGAGGTGTTGGTCAGTGACAGGACAACACCTTGGAGAAGATTGCAGAATAAGTAATGAGTTGTGTTTTGTTTTCTTTTTTTCATGTCAATCCAGAGACGGCTCGTCGTGGCTTCTAACAGTGAACTGGTCCATTTAGATGTGGAGAACTGTGGCAAATATGGAGACAGCTGTGATGAGTGTGTCCTGGCCAAAGATCCTTACTGCAGCTGGGACAACAACCACTGTGTCCCTCACACACAGTAAGACCGTCTGTTTCGATGTTACGCGCTGTCGCAAGTCGGGGGGGCGGGGGAGGGGGTGGATAATGTTGTTGTCAGAGGAGAACATAGTGAAATAGTTGAATGTTTAACATGAGGCAGTTGCTTAAGAGAGTGACTTCTGCAGAGCACTTCCTCCTGAGGTTTCAACATTATTTATAGTCTAGTCTGACAAACTTCTCCAGAACAGTTTCACAGTTTAGAACCGGTTCAAATGAATAATACATTAAACAGGCGTGGTGCTTTGGCCCAGAGCTAATGTCACCTGTCATTGGTGTAGAACAGGATCCACCTCCCGGGAAAGATCGAATCCCAGTTAGGGCGGTTGGTATCTTCCAGTTGGCTCACCAGCCGCAGGAAGGTTCAGAGGGGTTGGTACGGTGCGGTGTGATCCGCCGCGATCTGGTAACGGATAAGCAGATAAAAATGGATGGATGTTAAACAGGCCTCTTGTGTTTTGGCAATGTGACATTAGGTGTAAGGTTCAGTCTGTACAGACATATAGACAAACACATTGACTCAAACCTATGGCATAAGAGTGAAAAAAATATCAACGGAGTGAACCTGCTGTAAGGCAGCAGCATTTCCATCTCCCACCGCGTGGTCCTAATGCACTTTCTCACCGCAATATATATATATATTTTTAAATGACAGCCACAGACCTAATGAAACCAACGTATGGCTTTTCTACAGAAGTGTATGCATCACATGGTGGATGTTGTCAGACTGGTAGGTTTTGATATTTCCAGCACCGTCTGCTTATTTCCTGCTTTACAACTTGTAGGGTTTTAAAAAGGGAAGGGTGAAGTATCACATGAAAGTTGACAAAACACTTGAGTAAAGTCCACCGGGTTTTTTGTTTTCATCACAGTTTCAATGTGAAACTCGTATAAAAGAAATGTATTATCAGCACAGTGAGTAAAGACAGTAAACATAATGAGGATATAAAAAAATCACCTGATGTCACGCTCTTAGCAAATTACAGTCCCATGACAAAGTGACTGACAGAAGCGGGACTGCTTGTTTATGGGAGGACGATTGTTTTTGGTTCTTTTTTCACGTGGATTTGTTTTCAAATTAAAGGTGGGGTACGCTGTTTTTTTGGTGTATTCTGTTCTTATCAACATGTTGCTACACTTTCTCACATTTATGTGACATTTTTATTTTAGTCTGTGTAGGTTCTCAGTCACCCAGGTCATTTAATCCAAAAAAAAAGTTGCTATTCTTAGTTTAACTATTTTTAACTACACCCTCTGACACGGAAAAAGCGATGCATCTAAAAATGTATCCCCACATCGTTGTGGGTTTTTTTAAAAATAGATGTCATACGCCTTCACGCTTCCTTAACTTTCACTGGTTGGTTTCTTTTCACCCCACTCATTCCCCACTCCTTTACCATAAACTATTACACATACATGAGTAATATATAACTCCAAACGAAGCCCCCTGAACTTCAAAATACCACGTCTGAAAAACACAGCCCCCCCCCCCCCCCCCCCCCACTGTTTCTTTATGTCATGACTTAATGACTGTGAGTTGGTTTTCTTGTTGTTTTTTTAAAAAGTCAAGTAAACTGAATTTATATAATTTCTATAATCACTGACAGGGATCTCTAACTAAAACCTGTTTTTTTTTTATTTTCTTATTTCCTTAACAGTGAAGACGTGCAGAATGGAACCGCCGTGGACTTTGACATTTGTCCTCTTACGGTCAAAACAGGTAAAAGACCATCAGTCAACAAGACCTTTTGTTATTAGTGTTTGTCTTGGGAAACTGAAAGGCTGACGACGTGTAGTATTTTACTATACAGCTTGTCCCTTTTTCAGGGGTTGCCACAGCCAATCATTGATTTTCATACTGCATCTTCTCCTCTGACTCTCCGAGCTGGTAGCTCCATCTCTAACATCTCAGTCTGACTTCTCGGGCTTTTCCCCCAAACCGTTCTCTATGTATTTTACAATACATATAATATATAATTATAATAATTATCATTTTAAATTATAAAAATATGAATGTGTTACGGGGCCCAGTCCTAATTTAAATCTTTAAATTTAAAAACATTGACACACTGACCGTGGATTTGTTTTTGTTATCATCGGTTCAATTTTCATCAGGAATAAAAACAAAAAAACAAAAAAAAAACATTTGACTTTCCATGTAGCCTGTATCTAAAACATGTTTAGAGACAGGATTAGAGTTTTTATACAGTATTACACCAAGGCTGATGGTAGGAAATAAGTGTAGGAGTGCAGCACAGCATGTGACTGTAGACAAGTAGCCTGGATATATTTACCTAACAGATACCACATTTAAATGTTCATGAGACGACAGCTCACAGTCCTGTGTCAACTACGTCTTCATGCAGTGTGACTGTGTCAGTTCACACCTACGTTTTCATACTTCTCTATACTGGAATTTAAAGTGAAACCTAAAGTTGTGTGTGTGTGGGTGGGTGTGTGTGGGTGTGGGTGTGTGTGTGTGTGTGGGTGTGTGTGTGTGTGTGGGGTGTGACATTTCCTGAACAGTTGATTTGGTTCGTTGGTAGCTGTTGGTAGGATGTAGGAAAATACAGTGTGGAAATAATAATAAAAAAAAGAGTCCTTTTACTCACGGCCGACAGGATGAGTAGCCAAACTTCAAGGTCTTGGCGGTTGTTGCGATTTTTATTTCTCTTTCTGACGAAAGGTCTGAAGGTATGAACCACAGATACCAATGTATCTACATTCCAATCACCTGGATCTTGTCAGGGGTAGTTGTTCTGAAAAAGGACATAGTAAGGTCAGATTCTGTTGCCTTTACCTTTAAATGGTAATGAGCCATTGGTTGCTCCGCCTTCCTGACCTGAGAAGAAGAAAATCTAGAACCAGGCTTTGACGTTTAGCAATGATGACTTTGTTTTTGTTTGTTTTTTTCCAACAAAGGTAAAGATGACATTGTACAGAGGGTCACTCTCCCTTACGGCTCCAGGTATTTCCTCCAGTGTCCGGTGACGTCCCGTCACGCCGTGTACCGCTGGAATCACCTGAACAAGAATACCAACTGCAGCGTTCAGGACCAGAGCTGCTTCCTTCACATCGACCACGTCGGACCAAAAGATGCGGGAACTTACACGTGTGAGTCCGAAGAGTTAGGCTACGTTAAAGTCAGGGCAAAGTACGACCTGTGGCTGGAGAGCAGAGCGGGGACTCATCGGTCAGGCTGGCTGCCGTGGGTTGGTGTGGTGGTTCTGCTGGTGAAGAGTTTATTCTGTTAGTGTTGACACAGAAGTGCAGACTAACAGGACGTTTTAGTTCAGACATATTACATGTGCTGTGCTTGAATACCATAACACAAGGCGGGTATTGTAAGGAAATGATAATCTTCTGTCTTCAAAGCACCTTAAATTAAACTCACGTAAATTATGGTAGCTTAGCGTAAAGTCATATAGTCTGTATATGGTCTATAGTCTGTATCTATATGTGTATAAATATAGATACAGACTATAGACCATATATACACCTGTGTATATACTGTACATGTAAACAATTCAACAGTCTGGATTCAAAACCAAAGACATCTCGATGTCATCTCATAATCTATTTTCAACTAAATGGGATCACGTTGACGTGACGTTTCTTCCACAAGTTGACATTTTTCTACAGGTAACATTTGTGCTCATCACATAAAAACAGCCTTTGTTCTGCAAAAAAAGAATGTAAAATTGTATAAAATACTTGTCAATGATTCTATATCACATATATATATATATATTTTTTTTAATATATATACAGTATCTGTACTTTTAGCTTGCAGTTATTGTTATGTTTGCATTTAGTTTTCCCGTTAATGTGAAACCGGGGAAATAAAAAGCTACCTCTGCTCTGGTGTTGACACAGAGCCACTGTGTTTGTCCACAGTGATTGTGCAGAACGTCCTTTTCACCTCTGCTAAGTGTGAAAACTAGAAGAAGCCGATGCACTTTGCACTTCTTGCACACGTTTCATTTTCAACTTTTGTCAACTTACTCTGGCCTCAGAATCCGATCAGTTGTTTTGACCTCTTTTACATGATAACTTTTTTCCCACCTTCTTCATAATTGATCCAAAAGAAATCAAGAAAATCTTCCAACTCCATCCTTGATAAAAATGATTGACTTCTATCTTCAAATAATACAGAAGAGGCCAGCAGGAGCTGAAATCGTTTGTGAAAATAATTGTGAAAATAAAACATTTTTTTTTTATCAGTTGTTATTGTGTGGGTTAGGGCAGGGGGACAGGGTCTGGAGGGGG
>NC_024311.1:16895618-16896971 GCF_000523025.1 Cynoglossus semilaevis | reverse complement strand
ACACACAGTGAATAAGATATAAAGTAAAACTTTATCATGACATACAAGTTTAAAGCCCTGAGAACCATATCTTTATATTACTAATGAACAAAACTGAATGTGTGAAAACCACTTTGAAAAGTGCTCCTCTTAAATACAATCAGCACAAACCGGTTTTTTACAAGCATTCGTGTGTTTTGTCCCATTTTTTTTTGTTAACTTTAATCAAAGAAGAAAACTTTAATATCAGTAATATCATTATTATCATGTCCATAATAATAATAACAGTACAAAAATATGCACAAACCCCACGGTTGAATTAATATACGGAGCATTGTACAAGCCAAAAACAACAACATAAAATTGATAAATGAGGTATTTGATAATCACTTGCATATGCACCTGTTTTTACACAGATCAGGTTAGTCTTCTTTTTTTTTTTTAAACAATTAAACTGGATTAACTCAAATCAGCCGAGAAACAAACAAACAAACAAACAAACAGAAAAAAAAGTTCTGCAGACTTTCAACTTCACAGCTTCCTGAGTGACGACACTTTGCTGCAGTTACCGACAAAAGTAGAAGAAAATTATTAAAAATGCAACACCAATAGCAAAGTAGCATTCAGTAAGGAGATGGAGGCTGCTGTCAGTACTGCCCCCTACCGGGCCCCAGGTGTACAGAGTGAATAATACAGACAGGCTGCTGCCCTGAGGTATTGAAGTATGAGCTCTAGAAGAGGGCATTCATTAAATGCACACACACGCACGCGCACACACACAGGTTCTCATACACAAACAAACAGTCAAGTTGAGGTAAAAGAGTTGAACACAGCATCAGTGACCATCAAAACCACACATAGTGCCCTTCATCATCATCATCATCATCAGCAGCATCACCAGCAGTGATGATGATGCTGACAACCGTATAGTTAAAATAGTAGCATTCGGCATACAATGATCTTTTTTTCGAAATGGTGCCACCTACAGGTTTAGTCTTGCAATTACAACTGTTGCAATTTTTTGGTTGGTTGTTTTTTTATTTTTTATTTTTTAAATAACACAAATAAATAGCAAAACTCTCCTCTAAAATCTGGTGTTAAACATCTGAGTGAATTTTCCCACCTCCCAAAAAAGTGATTCCTCTCCAAATGATTAAGCTTGAAGAGAAGGTCGTATCCAGACCAGCGACACCTCCACCGGCCACATCTCGCCAGCGACTACTTTTAAGGCAGCGTCTAACACTTCTCACTGTTACAAAATACAGCTGTGTGTCATGTAAGGGTTCTGAAGGGAGCACCAAAAAGAACCCCCCCTCCCAAACCCCCCACCTCACACACCCAAAACTCTGATCTACACTGCAGAAGCTGACACGT
>NC_024311.1:16888428-16895526 GCF_000523025.1 Cynoglossus semilaevis | reverse complement strand
GAGTAACTCGACAGATAACACAGCTCACATTCAGTAAAGATAAAGCTAGAAAAGTCATGTTGTGTCATGGGGTGAAGGGGAGACGTTCTGATTGGCCGTGGAGGAGGCGTGCGATTAATAAACTCCTGACAGAATATTATCAATCATTGGGGGTTAACCAGTTTCCGTGTCCACGTTTGCGGAAGGACAGCACTTAAATGTTCACTAAGGCCGACAAAGATCGTCCCGTCTGACCACACACGTCACGTGATCAACAGATTCACGTCACGCAGCTTTACTAGCTTTAGGAAACGAAATGAAAATTAGATTGAGATTAGGTGAGGGGGGCAGGGTGGGGTGGGGGCACATTTCTGTCCAGATTAAAAGCAGGCTGTGGGTCTACAGCAGTGGCTGTGCTCCTCTTTGGTATCCATCTTTAAAACATAACCACAGTCTTATGTGAACCGGGGGGGGTTACGCTGTTACGCCTGGTCACATGATTGTACACATGCATATCATTTCACTCGCTGTCGTGAAAGAAGACACAAAGTGAGATTCAGAAATTTGCATTCAAATTTAAGGTCAGCGTGGCCTCCTTTTTTCCTTGGACCTTATGAACTTCAAAAAAACGAAAACAAAAAAAACCCCACAAAACCCAAGATTAATCCTACAAACGTACAGGCGTCAGGAAGGAGCGGGTGACTCTTTTCCTCTTCCCTAAATCAAAGAAGAAGGTATATCATTGTTTTCACACAACATGAAGAGTTTAGAGGACGGGGGGAAAAAAGAAAGAAAAAGAGAGAGAGAGAAAAAGGAAAGAAGATAAATCTACAGGTAAATTACAGGAGGAGAGCGATACGAGCTCATCCCAGTCCTGTTTGTCCCAAAACCACCAGCAGTGTTCTGTCAGTTCACTTCAGTTCAGGTAAAATGTCCACCGTTGGACCCGTGCGTCAAGTCTTGATGGCTTCATGGCCGTATGAGGTATTTATAGTGTAACTCCTCTTTAGATGGAGTCGGATGAGGTATTCGTGGAACAGTCATGAAGACTTGTGCATTCTGCAGATGTGAATCCTTTAATTCCCTTTAATTTAACAGTGATTCCTTGCAGGTGTCATATAACTTCCTGAGAGGGATGAGAGAGAGAGAGAGAGAGAGAGAGAGCGGCCGTCGGAGCAGAGCAGCCAGCGTGAGGCCTGAGGATTACGGTGATGCTGTCAGATTAACGTTCAGCTCCGTCAAACATCAAACATTCACAGCACTAACTGCTCCGTACCTTCGACAGGAGCTCGGGCTGATTACGAGCGGCTGATTTTCTCCGGGTTTGCGTGGTTAGAGAGAACGTGTGCGGACAGGTGTGAAGTAAAACTAAAGGCTTCTACTCCCAGCATCCCATTTGGGTACTGGACCTGGCGCCGTCTGAAGCGAGGCGTCGCAAGGTTTTGAAACGAGGTATTTGTGTGCTGATCTACAGCATCTGATTGTTCACCAGTTAAACTTCAGCATCATAAAGTAACCTGAGCTGGCCCTGAGCACGTGGCCCGTGGCTGTGAGGTTTGGCTTTTTCTATACAAAGAGTTCGACTGACTGCCAGTTACCTGAATTCCCCTGATTGCAACGAGGTCAAAAAGAATACAAAAATAAAGTTGATTCAGGTCAACTATAGTACAGCTCCTGAGGTAAAGACTCCACTGCAACTTACATGATTTGAGGTATGTAAAAAGGTCAAAACTAAAAACAAAAAAAATCAATCATAAAAGACAAGAAAAAAAATGGCAACAAAACAAACAAAAACGTTCTAAGATAAAAACTTTTCAAGTTCAGTTGTGACTACGCCTGTCAGTGGGTTTTGGCTGAGCTGAATGTGTTTAGCATGTAAAATGGGATGAAAGTGTGTGTGTGTGTGTGTGTGTGTCATTGTCGTGTAGTGCTGTGAGTGTAAGTGTGTGGACAATAAATGCATAGCTGTGCATTTGGGCACATGTTGACGTGACGTCATATTCTCCGGCTCTGTGTTCGTTTGATTGGACAGCCAAGACGTTGACAGGGTGGATGAGGTATTTGTTGTGCAACAGTTTTTCTTATTGGTTTCTCGTTGTACTGTATATTCATGCGGTGTCTCCCGGTGGAATGGAGGCCCGAGGGAAAGGTACGCGGGCTACTCTGAGTCATGGCGACCCGCCGGGCACCGGCTCAGCCGAGCCAGGACCCTTGGAGGAGGAAGAGGAGGAGGAGGAGGAGGGACTGAGGTTCTGACCCGGTACGGAGAAGCCGAAGCCGCCGCTGGTTCCAGCGGAGGAAGCTGCAGCAGCGGCGGCGGCGGCGGCAGCAGCAGCAGCTGGAGTCCCAACAGACTTGTGGGCAAACAGGGTACCTACACAGAGAGAAAATGTTATTTTTAAGGTCAAGAAAAAACAAGGAAACTATAATGAAACCATCACCAAAATAACTGTGGCAAACAACAACCCAGACACACCTGTGTAGACGGTGCCGTTCACCTCCACTGACACAGTGATGCTGGCATTCCCATTGGTCGAGATGCTCAGAGACATATCCTGTGGCTTCTCATCTGAATGTACAGATACGACAGTCATGCATTTAGCATTTAAACTGATCATTTTTCAATTTAACTCAGATGTGCAATTGAACAGACAAGTTCTCGTACAATCCAAAATATTCACTTCCTTTCATTTGCAGCCTGAGTGTCACAGACCACTACACGGTGGGAACAAATGACAAAAAAACTAGAAACAAAAAAAAAAAAAAGGAAACCAAATAAATCTAAGAAAAACGGTGGGAACAAACGACAAAAAAAAAAGGAAACCAAACAAATCTAAGAAAGCAAACTAGAAACGATCAACTTTGGTTCCAAACAAATACACGGTGATTATCAGAGAGCAGCTGGAATTCAGCTCAACCCCTAATTCAGAATGTCCACAGCTGGAAGGAGCATCTTTTCACATTCACCTCTGGTGGTGATGGCTGGCGTTCCCAGGCGTAGATTCATCGGCATTTGAGAAGCCATGGCCAACAGGTTGTGCTGGAACGCCTGCTGCATCAGACGCTGCTGCTCTTCGGCCAGGCGGGCCATCTTCCTCTCCGGTCCCTCGCCTCCAACGCCGGTCTCCAGCTTTTCCCTCAACTGCTCCAGTGTGGCAGCCCTCGCCAGCCCGGCAACCTGCTGCTGACCGAGGGTCAGCGCCATAGGGGGCCTCGCTGCCATGATGGAGCTGGTCAGGTCGTCTGGGAGGGAGAGAAATGAAGAGGTTTGTTCACGAGTCCACTACTGATAAATGATGTGATAATATTTGACTGAGTTTAAGGATAAGTTTGCTGTAAATAATACCATGAGCTGCTCGACAGTCAACACGTCCTTTATCTGAGAATAACTTGTGGTACTTTTAATCTACAGCAACCTCAGCTATTATTAAGAGCCGACGACTGTATGACTAATAGAGGTTCGGGTGCAGTCGCAGTGACGCTGACTGAGGCACAGTCACAGTTTCAGGTCAATAAGTGGACTCTGCTGCTGTGGGCTTTCAGCTTGGGAACGTGTTATTAATCAGCAGTAAAAGGTAAAGGCTCGGAGCAGCCAGAGGCCAAACTGAGTCACACGCTGTCTCCGTAACACCTGGACAGACTTGGACACGCTAACAGGCAGGGATGCAGCGACTCATCCAATCGTATAAAATAATTGACAAACCACACGCAAACAGACTGGCAGCAGGATTTTTCCGAGTGTGGTCACTGCTAACTTCCTGTATGAACACACAACCTGGGCAACTATTAGCAGCAAAGCACAAATTATTGAATGTTAATGAGAAAATATCATCTTTGTGTGAATATAATAAAATAAAAAGAAAACGCTACAATTAAATATTTTGTATGAAAGTTATGCCTAAAAATCCCAGTGATCAGTCGATGCATTTATTTTCATGGGTGTGATTAGGTGTAGTTTTTCAAGGATACGATAGAGGGCAGACTTTGATAAGCTAACAGAGCATCAGCACTGTGCGTTTAAACGTGTTTAATGTTACGTTCATTGAGTCGCAGCCGTTTCCAAACTTTGTTTTGACTTTACTTATCTGATCACATCACACATTTAGAACATTTATTTTTTCAATAATAATTCTGTTCATGTGACATAACCTTACATGGCTGACCTTTCTTCAGAGAAGGTCCCGGAGAACCCTGCAAGCCGTTGAGGGCCACCGAGGCCCCAGCTCCCAGGGCTGAGAGGTGCATCTTGGGAGGTGAGAGGATGTGAGGGGCCGTGCTAGGAGAAGGAGAGAAGCGGAAGAGGCTGCTGCTGTAGCTCGGACGACGGCCTTCGCGGCGATTGCTGTCGATGGCGGCTTGGAGCTCATTTGGAGAACTGAGACCTTTCCTCTCACACTCATAGGGGTAGAGGTATTTCATGTATCTAAAGAGAGAAAACCACACAGAGGTTAGACACGGGTTAGTTTGGTTTCTTACTTATGCTACATGGGCTGGAAAAATGAAATCAGGTTTCTCTGGAGTTCCCTCACTGCATTTGTGAGACTGGTTTTCTGATCCCCTGCCCTGAAGCCGTGGACTGTTGTTTATTTTGACATCTTCAAAATCAGGTTACTCCAGAGAGCTTACTGCCTGGCTCAGGCTGCAAGCATTTAAGACTAGAGCTGAACGTTACAGCAGTTCAACAAGTATGAACAGTCAGAACAATGGCATTTATTTTTTCCATCCCATGGAAACACAGCATATAATGCACATCACCATTATGTATGCTGTCTGCATAATGGTGGAACAGTCCCATCAAGGATCAATAACGAGCTAAGAGCAGCACTGCTCCTTTAACAGCTACCAGAACAATGCTACACAACAACCCACCCACATTAAAAATACATAGAGGTTCATTAGGGCACCGTGCTAGTGGACAGGACAGAAGGGTGTTACACCCACCGGGGGGGGTGTACATCAACCGAGTAAGTGAGTTTTAGTCCGGGCTCGGTGTACCGGCTGTCAATCAAGCCCCACCTTAGTCATTGTGAACTCTGACCTAAATTATGTCAATAAATCTATGCGATCGATGGGATCTGTGTGTGATGTAATGGACGGAGAGATTAAACAGGAGGAGGTGAGGTGTCCTGCCCCGGAAAACAAACTCACATGTGTACAAACAGCACCACCGTCTGTACACAAACACAAACACAAACACACACACACATGCAGAGAAACAAACACAGAAACACACAAACAAAGCCACGTATTGTCACATAAAGGTGTCGAGAAAAAAAAAAAAAAAAGTCCCAAGTTTGATGTTTATATTTTAATATTATATGAAATTATATGAAATTATATGTTTTAATTATATGAAAACACACAGTGAAACAGTGATGTAGTAGGTCATGTGACGGACTTACTGTGTGCGCAGAGTAAACGCAGCACTGGTGATAGAGGTAGGCAGGTTGAGTCCCTTTGTGATCTCTCTCCAGATCTTCTTGTTGATGACCTCCACCAGCCCCCCCTTCTCAGTAACCAGCTTGTACAGCATATACAGATCCAGCACCTGCTTGGCCATGATAGGAATACGATTGACAGGAGTTCCTGCAGAGGAAGGAAAGAAAAAAAAAAACTATAAATGATACAGTAAATTGTTCATGATAAAACCATGAAACCATAACGTCCACTTGTTGGTGAAACACCTCTTCACTGCATCAACATTGTTTGTTTGGACACCAGTTTATCAAAGCGTGGCAGACGTGTTGCCTTTACGCCTGTTTAACTTAGCTTAAAAAAATACATTAGCCTAGAAAGACAATCTGTCTTGACCTGGAAAGAGGATTCACAAACAACACAAAGCAAAGCGGCTCAAGACGTTTGATACAGATGCATTAATCTTGTCAACAGCTTATCTGCATTGAAGCTTGCAGGGAGAATGACGGGCAGGGGTCGGGCGGGGGGAGGTCGGGGGGGCGCGCTGAAGGGGCAGAATCAAAAAGTGCAATGTGCAACAGTGTATATTTGAAACGGGAGGAGGGGACTAAGGCTTGTGTGGATCCACTAATCCTCGGGCAGCGGTGGGTGGGGGCCTCGTGGATAGGCCGGTATAATGAAGCTCATTTAGAGGATTGTCCTGGCTAAGTCCACACCCCTCTGCTGTTACTGCTGCTGGACCAAACACAGGCCGTCACAGTGCCTCGCACTCGCGGCTAATGCCAGCCAATCCTTTAGCCCCTCGACAGGCCGATCTTCACCTGGAGCCGCGGTCATTAATGACTCTGTAAAACAGCGGTGTAATCAGAGCATGAAGATTAGGCCTGATTAATTTTCTTAAATTAGAAACGTGTCTTTAAGCTCTCGGGGTAAAGACTGAGCACATGGGCCTGAATTAGAGGCGAGAGGTGAAAAAAGGTGTGGCATCGTCAAGGACCCAACCTGGCTAGCACACATTTGAACATACGAGAGGTGTACATACATACATACATACATACATACATATACATATGCACATAGATATATATGTATACATATACACACACATACATACATAGATATATATGCATATATACACATATATAGATATATATGTATATCTATATATACACAAACACATATACATAGATATATATGCATATATAGACATGTATACATAGATATATATGTATATCTATTATATATATATACATATATACATAGATATATATGCATAAATACACATATATAGATATATATGTATATCTATATATACACAAACACATATACATAGATATATATGCATATATAGACATGTATACATAGATATATATGTATATCTATTATATATATATACATATATACATAGATATGTATATATGTATACATATACATATATATGTACACATAAATATATAAATATATGTATATAAATATGCGTACAGATATATATATGTATGTATGTGTGTGTGTGTATGTTTCACTAAAAAGGGATTGCAATATATAAATATATATATAAAGCAGTTCTGAGCAGCGAGTACAGCAGCGTCTGAGGAAAACGTTTCCCTCCGGTGCCAGAGCCTTGTCGTTACTTTAATGCAGCACAGGACATCAATCCCGCATCAAACAATTAGTACAACTCTCAGGGTCAGAGATCAGCCAGAG
>NC_024311.1:16868687-16888382 GCF_000523025.1 Cynoglossus semilaevis | reverse complement strand
ACTGGCCCAGCCGTGAACAATGAGAGCACAACAAATGAGACAGCAGAGCGCTGGTCCTTTGTGACAGGCCAGCAGTTAGTTAGGCTTTAATTCATGCCAGCGCCTTTATTCACATCACAATGTCAGCATCTGCTGTCGCAACAAATCTGTTTCAAATGTCTTTATTGTGAAGCAAAAAAAAAGAAAATACAATCTATGTCTACAATAAAAAATACAATCTAGGCTCCACACAAGAGAGTTAAAACTTCACGTAAGTCAAACCTGACGGAGGTGATAGGTGTGTTAGAAAAAAAAAAAAAAAAAAAGAGTGAACCATGTAGAAAATGTTTAGTGGCTTTAAAATCTACCAGACAATAATTCAAACGTAAACATCAACTCAGTTTCACATTTCAACTAAACCTAACCACATATAAAAGCACTAGGAGAGCACCTTAAATAATGTTATAATTGACATACACACACAAAAAAAAAAAAAAAAAAAAAAAAAAAAAAAAAAAAAAATCACACTTGGGCAGTTACCCAGAGAGCTCCCTAATTTGGGAGAATAAATGTGCCGCCTGCCTTTGGTGTCCAACATCTGCTCCATTTCCAACCCTGCAGACATTTAGCTCTAACAGGTTTAATTAGAGCAGCCCAAACTTCTCTTTTGATCACAGCAGTACCAATCTCTGGCCTCACAGTACCGTTATACACACACCCGGCTCTGGTGTGCGTTTATTGCTGCTGTTTAAACCCTTCTCTGGTTGATATGAAGAGCAGAGAGGATTCAAGATGCCGACTGGATCCACAGTATTCGGCCACTGCAGGCCTGGACAAGGCATCTATTGGTTGTTTCATATCGCTGTAAAGCCGTGATTTGTCTGCTCGTCCACTCAAAGCCAATCTTTAATTGGCTGCAGGCTTCACCTCCCATCATCCTTTGCCCCGGACTGATTTTCCCCCAGGGACAGGGCCATCAGGAGCCTAGTGATTAATGGCACCAGGGGTCAGAGGTTGCTCTGGTGGGAAGTGCCTCGGCCGAGGGCCCCTGAACCACTCCCTACGTCTTTCCTCTGACTTCCACTGTGAACACAAGAGCCACACGGCTGGCTTTCAAATGGCTAGACTAAATGATAAGGGATAGAGATACATGGTCTGACAGAGGGAACGAGGCCAATGAGTGTGACTGAGAAGGACGGCTCTGAAAAACAGAGAGACTTTTCACAAATCACCGGCCGTACTGACGTAATGGAACTTTCACAATAAATGGAAAATCTCATTTCAATGTAGAAAAATCAATACTCTCTCTATTTTTTTAATAAATGTCACATATATGACTATTTCCCAGAAGGGTAAAAACAAATGAAGAACCATTTATTTCCGATAGTTCTCAGCGTTTCCACTATGAAAAACAAACCTCACTGACACATACCATAATAATAATAATAAAACATGCTGGGCAAAAACTCAATTAGGGAATCAAACGTGCAAACAAGTAAAGTCATAATTTTACAGACATTTCTCAGACAGTCACAATTAGTCACTTGTATTGACCAAATGACTGGAGCAAAATTAAGTTAAATATAAACGTCTCCCACCGCGTCCAATCTTTCTATCTCAAAGTAAAGACTGAAAAAAGAGGTCATTTTATCTGACCCCTGACCTACTTTTAGCAGGAAACAGCTGTTCACATTAAAGGCTCTCTATAATAAATCAATTGGGTGTCCCTGACGCCAGTGGTGGTAAATTAAACATCGCTGACTTCACGTGATGGACATTTTTTAAATAATTAAGTCACAGAGCTGCAGCCCTACAGCAGACCACGACACACGGGAAATGATTTTTTTTTAGTCAAAAAAGAAAAGCACAGGTTAGTGTGGAAGTTCACACCAATCTACAGTCCAGGTTTGGTCAAAAAAAAAGGGGGGGGGGGAGGTAGGCAAACGGTACAGGGTCCCATGGTTGGAGTTTGTTGGAGTTAAGTTTGTTTGAAATAAAAAAAAAAATGAAGACAGGAGGAGACCTCAGCTATCACTAAAATAAAAATAAAAATATTTTAGTGATTTTAAAAACAGTAAATAGGAATAAAGAGAGAGAGAGAGAGAGAGAGAGAGACTCTGTGGGGAGGGAAGGATGGTAAAATACTGGGGGGAGGTGTCGCAGCGAGCCAGCTGGAGAGAGACTGGATTAGTGCTGTAAAGAAGGTGTCTGCCAACACAAACATCTCCAGGCCTCATGACTGTGTTCAAGTCCCTCTCTCAGAACACCAACAGGTCGGTCACCCGTCCATACTCACCTCCACACACTCACTACTGCCACGCACACTCACTGGGACGTCACACCTTGAGGATGTGGATGTAGATTAGACACTCTTAGTTATCAACCCTTTGGTTCAGAGAGTCTGCTTTCCAGACTCCAACAGTTTATAAGAGTAAACAGCAATACTGCAGCAGACTCAACACGGTTTTGTTTTGTTTTGTTTTTTTTGGTACAACCCGGATCAAAGCACCTTAGTGATTCACTGCGTCTTCTGGTCTTCAGTTTAAGACACGCAGAGTCGTCTTCGATTCCACAGCCCAAACTCTTCACTCGCTGGGACAAGAGAAACACTGACAGCAGAGACAAGTGTCTGGGCTCCACATGCTGAAAGTTTACTTTACGTGGGGCAGCCCCTGGCTGTTTAGTTTATATATTTGTAAGTCGAGGCAGCGTATTGCCAGGACCCTGCTGTACGCCGGGGCGTGTTTGTTTTATTTCTGATGCATGGCCAGGGACATAGATGGTCAAAGAAAAAAGAAAAGTCTTGAGCGTATGGAATTTGCTATCTTTAGTGTAGCAGCGTCAAGACTGGTCTAATCGACCAATTCATATCGAGTGTTGTAACCCTGTAACATTAGGCTATACAAACATTGCTATTCAGAGCATGAAGCTCCAGCCGCAGCTGATGGAGAACGAGAGATTGGAAGGCAGGAACAACCGTCCAATAAAGTCCACAATATGTTGGTCGATACGCTGTACGGTGTCAGCCGCAATAGGTTCCATTCACGTCATGTCAATAAAGTGCAATTAATGCGAATTGACAGAGTGAGGAAGACAGAAAGACAAATAAGAGGCGGGAGAGAGAGAGACTGTGAAAGAAACAGAGAAATAACGACCTGGATGAAGGCGACTGCACATGTGACGGAAGACAGAAACTCCTCTCCCTGGACTCATCTTAAAAGTAAATCTGTACAACAGTGTACAACAGCGCCCCCTGGCCCCAAGTTTAATACTGTGGAATTATTGGATACACAATCACAATATTAAATCACCTTGATTCACATGTTTGACAGCTCAGTTCAATACTTGTTCCTGACAACCGCCGTTTATTTTTAAATGATATTGTGGAGAAGTGACAAGCTTTGAGGATCTGATGACCTGCTTTTTAAAGCGTTTAAAATTTGATATTGTGGAGAAGTGACAAGCTTTGAGGATCTGACGACCTGCTTTTTAAAGAGTTTAATAATGTTTTGTATTATTTAAAATTTTTTTTCTATCTCAAACAATATGTTATAAATTATCTTAAAAAAAAAAGTCAGTGCCATTTTTTTTTGTTTTTATTTCTTGGGGGCCTAAAATTCCCCTCTTAAAAATTCTTACTAAAAAAAAAATTCAAATAAAAACAGAAGCATTCTATGACGTATATGTCACTTGGAATAACATATACAAAAGAGTAGGAGTGAATAGTTTCTCTGTTAAGTTACAACAGCAGGCAGGCGGCCGGTGTGTATAAAGAGCTGTCTTCTGTGCACTGTCAGCGACTTCAGGTTGTGGTGGAAAGCATGGGAAAACTGGCAAGAGTCCAAACAACAGCCTAAAGCTGTAAATCTCCCAGGTTGTCACTCCAACACTCCGAGGGCTGAAGCTACTAATAATGACACTGTTACAATTTCAACTGCATACCGAGATGTAGTTGATGTCAAAGGCAATTGTGCAGTAAATCAGTTTGACGTGATTAGACCTTTTAGAGTTGGTAAACATTGGGTGCAGATGTATCAGAGCAGTCAAGCCAGGGTGAGAAAACAGGAGAGAAAAAAAAAAAAAGGAGAGGGAAATATGATCCTTATCTTTTGGTCATGAAGATGGGTCACCTGGTGAAACAGAGGGGGGAGGGGGCATTGAAAAGGTTGGACGGCGCGAAAAGTGAGATGGCCTTTCCAACTGTAACTCAAGTCCCCTAAATCCCAAGAGACCAAGCAGATCAGCTAACCAGAGCCCAATCAACACCAGTACAAAGGTGAAGGAATAGATAAATGGACAGTAAAATAAATACATAAATGCAACATTCAGGATCAATGGCTGTTCCCCTAAAATATTGATTTGAGGAATTTCTACTATTCAAGATTACAAAAACACGTCTCTTTATCCTAAATGCAGTTTTACATAGCATTCCATGAGACACCTGATCAGACATACGGGTGAACGCCAACATATGAGACACAAAACCAAATGTTTTACTTTTACTTTGGCTACTATTGAACCAGCAACGTTTCCTCGACCATCCCTTTACATGTGACTTCTTAAGTCTTAATTTGACTGGAGAAAAAGATGGCTTTTGACCATCTTAATAATATTCACAGCCGCAGAGATACGTATATATATTGAGTATTTACTTTTGAATCTATTGGATTCTACTCCATGTCTTTTATTCTGTGCTGCTAGTTTATCGTGTCTCCTTTCCTCTCCAGTAGCTCCAGCCATATTGACATTAATTGTAAAGAGGAATTCACCCTATAACACAGAAATCACAAGCCCAATGACAGCACAAATACAAATGCAAAGCTACTGAATCCTTTTATATTTATTTTAAATCCAACTGTAAATGTTTTCACTGATTTTGATCTGATATATATATATATATATATATATATATATATTGTGTTGCTTCATACACTTGCTTTGTTTGCATGGTGAATTAAAACTACATTACATGGTCAAATACAGTTTTGTTCTGAACTTGAGCTTTATACATGCAAAGAAAAAAAAGTAACCAAACAGTTTGCCCTTGTAAACAGCTATTCCTAATCTCTGTAGAAATGTGAAGAATGTCTGCCACAGCAACACAACAATGGCATGTCCTGTGAATAATGGAGGGAGGGGCATTTGGCATTAAGTACAGATCCCCGTGATCTAAACGGCGAAGGTCAGATATTTTTGCAGATAATGATTTCATAAAAGTAAAACAGAAACTGCGGTTGAAGTCGGCGGGTTGTCACATTCAAAGAAGAGGAAAAATCATAAAATATAAAACCTTCTACAAAGGTTGGAACGTCTGTAGCTGGTATCGTATTAACAGCTGTTATTGTCATTTTCTCAGGGAACGGCGATGTTTTCAGTAGCAGTTGCTGCATTGACGGCACTCCTTCGTTCCGGCAAGACTTATAACACAGCTAACTGCTTCGATCAATGGACACCGCACTGATAGATAAAGCCATCAGCTGACAAGCCCCAGTACCACTGATCAATACAGGAGACATCAGCTGCTATAAGCCAGGGAGAAAAAAGGGATATGTAGGTACTGACGACGACGAGGTTGTTGGGGGGGGGGGACTCATCTCGGAAAATTTAAGTCCCATCAATGCTAATTACTTTTGGCGTTCGGAATCCATGACGATGTGTCACACACTTACCTTTCAGGGATTTAGCTCACGCTCTTAATGCAAAGTGACTTGAAATGAGGTCAGCAGCAAAAGCTTGTTTTAAATGAAGAAACAAAATATGCTAAATGATTAACGAATGGCTCAGGAGAGTGAAAGGTAGTATACACCAGACTTTGTTGTTTGTTTTTTTCTTTTCTTTTGTCTTTTAAAATTCAACCTAACGACAGAGACACAGCCTTAACTAAGTGGTAAACTGACGTGTTCTATCTCATCCTCAAATCAAGTATCTTGTTTTGGATCTCTGCAGATCTCTCTCAGATCTGTCCAGTTGATGCAACACTGCTGCAGACCAGCAGTGGAAGTGAGCTCAGGGATATTGTACTGGCGTAGGGCTCCTCTGGGGGCTGTAATGCATTTCATACATCCATCACAAGGATGTGGAAGCCAGGAAACATCGCCTTAAGAGCACACACAGGACACAGATGGAGAAGTAAGACACACAAATATGCAGAGAAAGCTAATTTTTTTTGTGTGTGTGCTTGTGGAATTTCTTAATCACAGGAAATCTGCAGCTCACCAGACTAGAACTTTACTACTACTTTTACAGTTAATTAATTCATAATTAGTCAATGGCTTTAATATTTTGACCATTTTGTTTTTTTCTTAATCTGAACTGTACAAAACTGGAAAATGCGTTCTACTGAAAACTTAGATGTATGGATGAAGTACGCAGCCCGTGATATTTTTACCCTGACCAATGACCTCACTGAGCATGAAGAGCGAGGCCTGCACTCGTCGCCGATGTCATCCCTGCTCAGTTACGTATGACCATGGTGATTAAGAATCTCTCAGCTCTGCAGCTTAGGGATTTAAATCCCTGCGCAGTATGGTCGTAATTACAGAAGGACAGTCGCCGCCCTGGACTGTACAACCATCATGGTAAATTATGGAAGAACTAGAGCGGAAGTGGAACCAACTTTGTGGTTGGAGAGAAGGAAAAAGAAAAAAAAAATCGAACCACAAACTCTGGGCGGCACGTGACCGTCCATGGGTGGAGTTTACCGGTGGTGAGGATAATCGTAGCCCTCTGACAAATCAAGATGGTAAACACTTAAAACTTTGATCATATATGTAGGGGAGGAGTTGTACAATGTTGACCACAAGTCTGCTTCAGGGCAATAATTAGAAAGTAGTGGCTTCTAAGAGTCTGTATCATTTGGGCTCCCACCCTTTCCTGAGAGTGGAGGGTGGGGGGGGGGGGGGGGGAGTCCTCGCTTCCATTTCTACTTGATAGTCTTTTTGTCTTGTTAAAGAACTTGGTCATCTATGTTCCACCAGCAAGGAGGTGTTAAAAAAAAAGCAAAGCCTTGTTTGAACAAAAGCAGCTTCCTCTCACCGACCTGAGTCTAACTTCAGTCGGCCTGGCACTTTGTTTGGCCCCTGTCTCCTACTGTGGCTGCCACGCCTGCCCTTTTTTATCCCTCAGTCTCTCCTTTCTCCCTGTTGGCACATTGAGACACACGACTGTCACTCCCTCGTCTGACATCCCTCAGCGCTGGCCTATCAAAAAGGTCGGCCCCACTTATTTGGAGATCATTAATCATCCCATGTCGGACGGGAGGCCCCTTAATCCACCCCTCCTCCTCCTCCTGGCCACACCAAACAGGCCAAAGCACAGACCTCAGCCCCTATCCCCCACGGTGTTATCATGTTTCAGTGGTTGTAACTGTAGCACAATAAACAGAGTGGGTGGAGAGTGGCGTGGGGGCAGGACGAGAAATCAATGAGAAATACTAAATAAAAAAATACAACTTACTTCACTCACACGAACAAGAACAACTCGTTTTTGATTTTTTTGACACAAATACCTTCATGTGACAGTCAGACCAACAGGAATGTTGAAAGGCCGTATGGATATGAACCTCTGATGATTCTCACTAAAACTACTCAATGTTTTTGTAGTTGTAACTACAAGAGGCTAACAGATTTTTTTTTTTTTCCAGAAATTGAGAGGTGTTATCTAAAGGGAGTTAAGACGCCCGTATCAAAGACTGAGAGAATGTTCTCATTGTGGTGCAGTGTTTGTGTAGAGGGGCCTGTCTGTTACCAGGGTCGGAGGTGTGATCATGGGAGTAATATAATGCATACATGGATCCCCAAGAGCCCATTCACGCTGTAATTGGTGTGGACAGAGAGCTCAGTCTAAGAGTTACAGTTAGTGAACTTCCTCCAACGTCCTGCTGTGACAAATACGACAAGAAATTACACTCTAACGCCGATAGAAACAGACCAAGACATTTCACTGCACGTCACGCTGCTTACGCCACATTAATAAAATGTAATTCTGAGGACGATATTATAATTTAACATCATTATTTCCAACCCCCTCCCCCGCACTCCCCCCTTTTTTCCCCTAGTCTAACAAGATTATGTTTTTATGACTAATAAAAGACTCTAATCTAATTTTGTATATGGATTTTATTACTATATCAACTTTCAAACAGTTCCATCACATCAGGGGTGGGGGCGCCCTCCTAAGATGAATCTACACTTAAAGTATTCCGTGTCACACTGAGTTGGATCTGGTCTGTGCAAAACTGCAACGTGTGAGGCACGAGCGCAGGAGACAGACCACTTGTCATTACCTCGTGTTACTCGCAGTTTTCTCTACCGGTGACCCAAGAGGCTAACAGATCTCTCTCTGTCTCTCTCCCTCTCTCTCTCTCTCTCTGCCGCTGTCCATCACAGCCTGTGGCCATTCATCATCTCAAGTGGACAGAGGTGACAGGCAGTTGGCTGCATCACTCTTATTTTCGACCTTTTTTTTCTGTCTTTATAGAAGCTCACACCCTTAGGTCCCGTGGCCTCAGTCGCAGCTCCCTCCTTCCCCCATTACCTTTTCACAACCTCCTGCTCCACAAACCCCACATCACAGATGTGAAAGTGGCTGGGTGTCAAACTAAAACAAACAATCGCCCATCTGCTTAATTACAATCTTTGTGGTGGTTAATGGTGTCGAGCCACCATCAAAGCCTTTTCTTTGTGCTCCGGGGGGGGAGGGGGGGGCTAATGAAACAGCAGAACATGTAAGGGATATGATTAACTGTAATATCAGTGTAGCACACAGAGGCTGAACTTCTCCACCCGTGCTATTCCTAAAATCAACAGCCTGAGGAAATTTACACGTCTGCTAAAACCAGTGGATTTTTTTTTTTTTTTTTGCAGCAAATCTCAAACTAAGGCTCAACGAAAACCTGCCTAAAACAAATGGTATGAAGGTAACTTGTACAGGATGATATATATATATCAACTATTGAAAATATTTGTTGAGCGTCAGAGAAACACAGACGAGGTCGTTTGTCGTGTGTATCTGCCATTTCTCTTACAGCCCATCAATGGGCCCCATACACAAAGAAAGGATTTAGGACAGCTGCTAAAATTCCTATGATATTAACACACACACACACACACACACACATAAATACACACACACACACACACAGACAACTGTTTTGAAGCACACAGGCAGGAAATGGGAATCCCATGTACGTTTTCCTTCCTCTGTTGCCTTCCTTTCAAGGCCTGGAGGCCCCGCGAGGAGGTGGGAAAAGGCTCTGCACAGTTTGTCTCTCTGTCCACGGGTTTCACTGGATTTCCCCTGAACTCTACATGCAGTGACTTGGTCGAAAGCCACAGATAAGAGATTGGCATTTTGTAACGTCAGTGAAGACAATAGTATTTTCTAAAAAAAAATATTTTGTAACGTCAGTGAAGACAATAGTTTACCATGGACACAGTATTTTCTAAAAAAAAATTGACATTGGTTTTAAATTCTTAACTGCGCGGTGCCGGAGAAAATTAGGAAATCAGTTTGTCATCTGTTAGCATGTGTGTTACTGTTGGAATTAAGTAAAAATAAAATAAATAAATAAAGAGGGTGATGTGGTTAAGTTACATGACTCAGGAAACACTTCGTATGCATAGTTTACAGTGTGTTACAGTTGTGGTTAAGTTACATGACTCGTATGCATAGTTTACAGTGTGTCAAGTTTTTTTTTAATATTTAATTTAAACCTTTTTATTCACCTCTATATTTTTGTTGTTCTTGGAAACAAACGACCAAGTGTTGACCACTGCTAACGTTTCCTTTCTCTTTGCCTTAACGTGGTGTAGTTACACATGAACACTCCAGAGACACCGTTAGACTTGTTACATCTGCTGTGGAGCCCTGACCCCTGCACTTCCTGACTACCAGTCACTTGTACTAATGACAATACAGGAACTCGATCTGTCCACCGTCCACAAAACACGCTTCCAGTTGCAGTCACTCATTATCACGGCAATTTAACCAAACAATTAAAAAAAAAAAAATCACAACAGTTTAAACACACAAACGTATTTAAAAAATGAAATTAAACCTTTTTTTGCTCCATGTATAATTTTATCTTCTGTGTTTTATTAAAATATTAATGAGCTGAAAATAATTTCAGTTTGGTTTCGTAATGTAACGGTGGTTTCATGACGTTTTTCCTGGCGGTCACCGGTTATCAGCCATTTATCTGTTGTCAAGTCGTGTTTTAGAAAGCTTGATGGATCTTTCCGTCTGACCAGCGTGAGTAAAGGGTCAGGCAGCTACTCCCAGTGTCTGCCACTGGACAGAGATGCTAACAGGGTCCTGACAGATTCTGTCCCTCCCTCCCTTTGACTCTGCTCTATTCATCACCCAGCAAACAAGACCTCACGGTGCTACAGTCGCAGCAAACAGTCAGAAGCTGTTGTTGCTGCTGCGTTTATGAATATGACAACACACACACACACAGGCTCACCCTACACCATCGTCATCACTCATACCCTGACAAAACAAAGCACGCATCACATACACACTACACAACCCATCATAGTGTGTGACCAAACATAATGAAGTATTAACCACACACATGTAAAAGCTCACAGGATACGATCACTCATCATAGCTGGTGGCAAAACATAACACTGCAGCATAAATCACACACACACACACACACACACACACACAGAGTGACCGTCATCATGCACGACTGTAACAACATGACGAGTCGCACTAAAAGGATGAGCTCAAACCATGTCAATTGCTTGGCAACAAACATGTTGGATGAAAGCCCGAGAGCATTATCAGCCCTGATCAAGGGAAGTGTTGTAAGCGGTGTCAAAGCAACGTGAGGTCAGCCGAGCCTCCGCAGCTGTCGGTCCACAATGTTAGATCAACGACAGATCCTGTCGGATCTGTTACTGCAAACCCAGAGGATCAGCAGAGGAACATCTCACCTGCTCAACTCTGAAGGCCTTTACTCTTAGGATGAGATGTGTTAAGGATTTCTAAGCCAGCGAGACGTACGGCACGGTTTACCACAAACCAGAAACACTCTATATTCATAGATCTATTGTCTGAGACTGTGAGATTTCCATTTAATATCTTAAAATTTTGCAAACTATGTTGTAATGCAGGTCTAAAGTGACCAGTTTATATAATGTGATGTCAACATGTTAACATCTCCTACAGATGTGTAACCGATTACCGGATGTTTTAATCATGGACTGGTTCACAAAAACATTTCCACCAAACCCTAAACATGAGATTGTACCTCAAGGAAACTCTTCTGAATCCCAAAACACTAATCTTTAGTCTTTGTAAAACAGCTGGAAATCCAACTATGAAACAGAAGAAAGCCTCTACATAAAAAAAAAAAACAAAACAAATGAGGGCAAAACAGAGTGAAAAGACAGCTGCTGCTCATCATAATGTGAATGTCTTAAGAGCACTCCTACCTCTTTTCTGCATGAAGGTGAATAGGTCATCCAGGAACTCCTTTCTTTTTGGGTCATTGTCCAGTTCGTACAACTTAAAAAAGACAAAGAAAAAATTCAATGAAAAAAAAAAACCAAACACCATACACTGGCATTCATTTTAAATAGTTGTTATTTTGGTAACAATAATACTGTATTTATACAGATTATTTTTGTTTTGCTCACCTTTGCAAAGTCTCTGGAGGCCTCTCCTCTTCCTCTGCTACTGTCAGCCTCATCGGCCCAGCCTGCATTCCCATTCTACAAAAGACACAAAACACAGATTAAATATAGAAAATAGTTACCAACATTTATCAGTTATCAGAGTTATCAGTCAGTAAATTCTGTTCTTTGTTATTTTTTTATAAGAGAGAATGTAAAAAAAACAAGAGAAGGAAAATTAACATATTTAAAGATATGATTTATCCATTAAGCCTATTCTCAATACAGTAGAATTCAAGAGACTTCTTCTAAAATAGAAAAAAAAAAAGGAAAAAAAAATCATGCCCTTATACAAATATACACGTAGGTTGCAATTTGTGCCATTTTAATTGTGTTAGTGTGAGTTTGTGTTTTTATCAAACTGTGAGAATGACTGTGGATTGGATTTTGTCAGGTTAAAGGTGAGTGCAGGTCAGAAGGCTAATGTTCAGATATAAACACTGGGTGTCCTCTGGTAAACTAATGTTAGCCAAGCCAACACACAACACAAAAACATAAACACTAATATATACACTCAAAACTCCCAAGAATGTATTTTTCCAGAGGTTAGAGCAGTAACCTCTGGAGTTATGGTGCCCCAGAGCTCCTGTTCCCCCTCCCCCTTCATTCTCAAACATCTCCATTTGACCTAAACCATCTGCATCTGGGCCTACCCTGCCCCCATCCATGTCTTCCGACCCAGCTGGATACAAGGGCCCCCCATCCTTCAATCTTAACGCAGCTGTGATGGGTGGCCAAGTTCATGGAGTGTAGCTGGCTGTCATGAGGGGCCGGAGGAGGGAAGGTTGGTCAGTAGCCCGAGTGTGTTCTTACACTCACACACACACACACACACACACACAAGTATACGTTGATAGGTTGACCTTGTGTGTGTTTTTGAGTGTGCTAAGGGTGGGGGCAATTGCCCCACAAGACGGGAAGGAAGGAAAATAGGGGCAGAAATGGGTGCAAGGCATGTCTCTTAAAAGACAAAACCTATAAAAGCATCAGGAATCAAAACAAAATCCGTTTGGCGGGAGACGTTAATGGCTGCAGCCCGGGTCTGGTTTCAACCAGGAGCCCATTGGTCAGTGGCAATTACATGGGCTGAAATGAGAGCCAAGGGGCAAAGGTTGTCAAGGCCCCTGAGAACAAGTCATTTTCACCTTCTCCATTGCTGTATGTGTAACAGTTGTCAATATCCATATTCCCCAAATACTCACTGTCACACATCTAACAGTAACAAAAAAAAAAAAAAAGCACGGCAAGATTATTTTTATTACACCATGTGCTTCAAAATGTTAGTTTCATTTTTTAAAAACAGTTCCATTTGCATTAAAGATATTTGATCAACGTAACTAAAAGTTCAGAGTCTGTATGCAGAAAGAGAATCATTTCTTCTTTTTTTTTATTATCTTGTGTTAAAAACGTTTCCATTTCTTATCAACAATAGCTGTCGTGAACATGCGTGATCTATAGTGTGTGGCCCAGATTACAACGGGACATCACGTAAAGGTAAATATACTGTATATGGTACACATCGAGGCCATGTGGACCTTTGCACACAATTTGACCAGCTCTGTTAACCTTTAACCATTATAAATGATTATAGCAGAAGATAAATCAGTTCCAAGTCATATATAATCTCAAATGTCTGCTGCTGTTGTGTGAAAAAAAAACAACTTTGCATTCAGCGCCTGTCGTAAGCGGCTGGTGTTCCCCGTCAGTGAGCAGAGGTCAGAACTCCTGCTACACCAAATCATCAGTGTAGCAGGATGATTTTAATCATTCTGTGATACTGTTTGAAAAAAGTAAGTACCTCCTGAGGTTGGCAAACAGAGTATATTTAACTTACATATCCATCTGTTGTGCCCCGTGCATCACAGTTGGATTTTTTTATTTCAATAATAACAAATAAGGGGGGGGGGGGGGGCTGCCTGGGTTTGTAGGCTGGGGAAATTCATAAAGGATTTCCCATATATGTGCAATGTCTCTTAACTCAAATATTGGACTTGCAGGAAGTCTTCAGATGTGCAGTCCTGCCTGCTTTCATTGATGAGCTCTGAATACAGAGAAGTATTTCTTGTCTCTTGGACTCTGGAGGTAATTTATGATTGGACACTCAGATGTTACCTGCTTGACTTTTTAATGCGGTCGTGTTGCAGAGAAATGGGTGGTTGAACGGACCTGGAGTAGTGGTCAGTAAGGGGTGCAGGGTCCTCACTGTTCACTGTTCTCTGCCTCAGTCTTAATAATTGGCCCGAGCAGAAACTGGGCCGTTGGGTTTTATTACAAAGTTACTGTTTCTCCTATATCTATAACATTCTTAACAGAAAACACACAGATTCACGGTAATTATTAACTCTGTCCCTAAAGACTCTTCCTGACTACCTCTTTCCCACTGTGAGTGGAGCAGCTCTGTTCTGGACATCACACTCACACATCACCCACATGAGAAATGCACTTTGTTTGTCACTGTCTCCTATTGAAGAAAACAAGACCCAAAAGCCAAAGATTCAGCACAGAATTAGGTTGATTTTTTTTTTTTTGTTTTTAATCAGTCGTATCAAATATTTCATAATATTCACTGATTTTGATCAATCTCACTTTCATAATCAGTCGTATCAAATATTTCATAATGTTCACTGATCCTGACCAATCTCACTTTCAATTTGAATTTGCAAAAAAAAACCTTTCATGCAATTGTTGTATGGCACAAGAAACGTTGGGGTTCACCGTATCACTCGTTAGAATTTGGACTACACTCTCACATACACACGACTATTTTAGTGATTAGATGACCTGTGTGCACACACACTGATTATATGTAATAAATGACTAGTTATCTCTGAAGCCGGTGTCATTATTTAAAGCAGATGACTGTTAACCTGCTGCACTAACCAGCTGCTCACTAGAATCTAATGTAACTTCAAAAGGACGAGCTGGAGGTGGAGAGGCTGCGGCCTTGGATTTGTTAGGGGAACACAACCTGTGTGATACACACACACACACACACACAGACACACACACACACACCCTGAGGGTCACTCCGTATTATGGAAGCCCAGGGGTCAAGGTGTTCTTGACATCAACAAAGAACAAAGGTCTAACGTGACAGCACAGTGTCCAGTGAGAGCCAGACTGAAGCTTCCTGTTGTTCCTACAGTTTCTAATAGATGACCCAAAATTCAAATAAGGCCATATAAAGACTGGGGTCAAGGGTCATGATGTCAGATTAATACAACTATCAATCTACGTCAGATTTGGCCAAAATCTGTTGTCAAGGCTTGGTGATGACACGACTTTGAATCGATCCTTTACAACTGTAAAATAATAAAAAACAGACAAAACGGAAAATTCTAACATATATTAACATTACATTAAAAAGTCAAACTGCATTTAAAATCCCCTTTATTCATATATTAACATTACATTAAAAAGTCAAACCGCATTTAAAATCCCCTTTTCTTCATCCCACACTGTTCTTTTTTTTTTTAGAACAGTAACATGTTGGCTGTTTATCATGAATAGACATGTTGGCTCCTGAGAAGGGACCTTGGTCAGCTGAGGAATGTTAACACTATGTTGTTTTTGTCAAGTTACAGTGGATTCTGATGTTTCAGGACCACTCCTTATGATCATCACCTCAGTTCCTTCATCACATCCAGCACTCCACCCACAAATTACTTCTTCTTTTAGAAATAGAAATTCCCACACCCTTCTTACATTCGTGATGGTCCTACAAGGCTTGGTCTACCACATAATTAAACCATATAAAGTGACTGATGTGGCTTTTAATCTCAACATGTTCATCGAGTGCTTCTGTTTCTGCAGGTCAAGTTTCTATGATCATCCTACAAAGTAAAAGACATGTACTTCAATGTAATTTCCCTTACCAAAATTTTAGTGTTTAAAAATACTACTCAGACGACTCGATGAGTGTATTTTTAAACACTACGATTTTGGCAAGGAAAATAATATTCAAGCACATCTGTTTTACTTTGATTTAGGGCATTTGTGTGCGTGCAGCTAGGAGGGAACATTACAGTCAACAAGCCTGTTATAGAGCATTTCTTGCTGGTTCTTTTCATGCTGTTCGTGCAGCTTCAGTAACCAGGGGACTGCTGGTCTAATGACATTTCAGTTTTAGGAGACTGACTTTCAAGTCTAACCTATAAAGATCAGGTTTGTCCTTTTCTAACTACATGGGAAGCAACACCATGACATACACACTGTATATAACCCATAAACATATCACATGGGTTTTTGTGTGCAGCGGTAAATACAAAGTCCAATCTGTCCTCAGTGGAGGTTTGCTCAAAGTCAGGACATTTTCATTAAACAATTTATATAAAAAACTGAGCTTTTTTTTTACAGCTGAGAGCCAATTCTATGGAAAGTGTATTTTTTTTCTATATTTTTAAATATTCAATTCTGGACTTCCAAACTTCTTTTTCTGTTTTTGTCATTCTCAAAAAAATATATTATATGACCATTTTACAACAACGATGGTGTCACGCTGCCTTAGCCACTTTTTGTTGTGAGTCGAACCTCAGACCGAAATGCTCAAGTTTGTGTGCACAGGTTTTGAAAAGGGCAACCTTTCATCTGTGGAAACCTGACATTCTTTGCATAACCTGGTATCAGACAAACCTTACGACACACTCCTGCATGAATGTTGATGCATAGCCGGAGGGTCATTCTACGCAGCCATTATAGAAAGATGTCTAAAGTAAAGCCACCATTTTAGTGAGCCAAGGCATGCTGGAACAGGAAGGGTTAATGGCTGTTGCTTGTGGAGTGGGGGATGGATGGCATTGATTGTTCAAGATGTTGACAGCACTTCTCCAATTTGATACTGGAGCTCTTATTAGATGAAGAGGCTTGTTCTTAATAAAAGCATCATGTGGTTTGCCTCCGGTCTTCCAGGAGGTAAAAGGATGGAGTCTCTTTAACAGGATAAAGCTACAGAAAAATGAAGTTTCAGAAGCAGATGAACACGTATGGCTATCAATGAAACTATGTGAAGTTTGGTGTTTTTGATACAACACATAAACAGGCGTTTTCTCACTGATTTTTACCATTTCATGACCCAAAAATTTAAATTTCATAGGCTTGTGTATTTGATTGAAAGACAATTTTAATCCATTTGATTTTCAACCAACCAAAAAAGAAAACATGACATCAACAAATCACAGCAGATCTAGTTGGCTTTCTTTTTTTTTCTTTCAGTTATAGTGACATCACAAAAAAGAGTAAAAAACTCTAACACCTCAGTGACTATTCTAGACGATACAGCCTAGTTATAAACTGTTGGTGCAGTATTTCAATCTAAAATAGGTATCAAATACAAAATTTAAAAATATTATATGTAGAAAATGAAGGGACTCCGACTGTTAATATTTTATCAATCATTAAAATCTGTTTTCGTTACTGGATTAGCGATGGCGATGTTTTGGTTTGGATGGTTGTACACACCGGTTCTCAACGAGGTCTGTGTGTGTGTCCCACCAAACACGGCGTCATAGTGTAGACCAAGTCCCTAGGGCCACGGCCATTGAACAGGGGCCCATGATCAATAGCAGTGGATGTGCAAACACAGGGAAGTCCCCAGCCCCCGCCGGACGCAATCTCGCAGCACACGTCAATACTCATCATCCTCAGTCATCTAGCGCCATACTAGGGAAACTGAGAGGAATCATTGCTCCCAGGGTGACCCCACCTCTTTATGTACAACAAGACACCCTAACTTAGAGACATAAGGATAAAAAACACATTGATGCAACCATTGCTGCCTTCAGTTGGGCAGTAACTGGACCCCACAACAACAGAATCATCCCACAGGTTCTTTCAAGATCTCATTCGTGTACTAATCTTTTTCAGCCAAATTGCTGCCTGTCAAAACAGCTAAGCAAAGCCAATCTGTTAAACTGACACCGCAGCTAGTAATTTGGTCTGATTTGATCAGGGTCTTTAGCAACACTCTGGAACATGGCCAACATCAGTGATGAGGGGCAAATATAAAGGAAATTCCCAAATTACTCGTTCTGTAAAAAGCCATAGACGTTTTTCAACACTTTTTTGGTATGTCGATATGTACTATAATTGTCAGCTAAAGCGGATGAGGAGTGAATTTCATGTTCATAGTAGTGGAGGGATATCCTCCTTTAGAAGGCGAACGCGACCCCTTCTTTAAAAACACCAGCCTTTAAGCCCTCATAAAAAGCAAATCTGTTTCCTCTCAGCATGCCAGTAAAAATAAGCATTGTGGGAGGCAGCAATATTTAATCCAAATCAAATAACCGGGGTCTTGTTCCCACAGCAGGACTTCGGGAATCTTTTATAGTGCCTCTGTCCATGTGAAGGATGGGGGAGGGAGGACGGGGTTTATTTAGGGGCTGGGTGAGAAGGGAAACAAATGGCATCCACTGTCTGCTACTACAGTGAAGGATGTGACGGTGGTTCTCCCCAACAGTAAGAGCTCTGGACAACTGTGAAACAAAACGTATCACACTGGGATTAATGACAGAGTTTATACTTCTGTAAAAATGTATATATTGATTCTTGCAGGACAACAGCAGGACTTAAGGGATAGTTTTTTTTTTTTTGGAACTGTCCGGTCATGTTGTTGAGGTGGGAGAGGTTTTTGGTTCTTAGAAGAACAGACAATGTGGCGATGAAAGGGAGCTAAATGTCCAGGGGCTGAACGTGTTGTTACCTGCCCCAGCTACAGCGGTGCTGCACTTCTAAACAGGCCACTGAAAAACAAGCCTCTAGGCATGAACACCCCTCCCTCCATTAATCACTGAAATAACAAAGCTGGAAAAGAGAAACAGTGAAAAAAAAAACCCTGTAAAGAACGATGTCACGGGTAAGAAAAAAAAAAAAGAAAACAGAAAGAAAATAATACAAATGAAAGTGGGTAATTAAATGTGTGGAAACATTAGAAGATTAGGAAGAATTAATTATTTAGTTTAATAATTATTTAATAATTATTTAGTGGGTGATAATTTCTCAATTTATTTACTGTTTATTTTTGTTCTGATCAAACAGATTCATAAGCATGTTGTTGTATCAACAAGCCTGCAGGATAATTATTATTCTCATAATAAGTCATTATTAAACACAGACTGCACTCAGTCACAGGTTCTTTCTTCAGTTCAACAACTTTCATGGTAAAGTGTTTGGTGGCGGTAATGAGGTACTACATGAAAATAGTTTCCTGTTCAGCCAACTTTCTGACCAGACGTGAAACTAACCATGACATTAAACTTACTTTACTTGTCGATGCACAAGTTGTAAAACTAATTGCTGCCTTAATGTTAGCGCGCAGCAGGATGTTGTCCTGTTGTTTGCCTTGGATCTGGGCGTGTTCGGTTCAATGATGGGTTTTTAAGTGTCGGACTAGGTTTATCGTTCACGTACAACTTTGCAGTGACTCCTCCATGGTTAACCTTACAGTTGTATATAGTACAAATAGCAAGCCTGTTTTTTTTTTTTTTTGAGTATTTCCACTCTGAGCTTTAACTTGCTCACTCGCTGGAACACCTACTTGGCATTAAGAGTGACCACCCATATTTTACCTCTGACATATTTATGAATAACGTACCAATGAAACACACTGTCAATGATTGAATATCTAAAATATTTGTCCTGTCTGGTAAGACAAAGACCTACGTCTGAAAGAGAGACGTGAATCTGTATATTTAGTTCCTAGGTAAATATGTCTGTTGGTGACCAGCATGTCTGGTTTGCCAAATAAACTGAATGCATTTGTTCAGCTCCAGTCCTTTCACCAAGACACCACATTCCACAGGCAGAGGCCCCATCCCCCATTACATTACTAGCTGGCCCCTTTAGCTCACACAAAAACGTTTATAGGCTGATGTGGCCAGAAGTTCACACTTATTGGTTCAAAGAGCCTTTCACAGGCAGAGCAAACAATTAAGTGAATTACAATCTGCGCCACCACATACAGTACTCCGTATGTTAACCCTTTAAAGCCCCTTCACGAACGTGGAAACCAAAAACTAGGTTTTTCCGACTAAACCCT
>NC_024311.1:16859774-16868650 GCF_000523025.1 Cynoglossus semilaevis | reverse complement strand
CCCCCCCCCCCCGACCCCCCCACAGATGGTTTGATGTCATCGGTTTGTTCAGTTTGCAATGAAAAGGATTGCACTATTTTAAACTGTACATTCGTTGTTTCTAAAAGACGTCATTTCCTTTTCTCAAAGTGGTTACAAGGTAATCCAAATGATAAATTTTATCTGAATCATTTCCTTTTCTCAAAGTGGTTACAAAATAATCCAAATGATCTGAGGACACCTAGAATAAACCCTTTGTTACTATTATCTCGGTACATACAGCTCAGAGCGGACCATTCCCCACAGACGTAAGCTTTGCTAAAAATACCACACATTTCTCACATCTTAATAATGTGCCTCCATGTTAATGGCTGCTAGAGATACCACACTGACCTGATAGGCTGCTGCATACATTCTCATTGGACCGACAGTATTAGGAACTCGATACTTCACAATCAACAGAAAAACCTTCACTGGTACGAGGACCTATCACATTTAAGTACACGCGGTTACAATGTCCACTGTCAGATGGTTAAAGGTCTTCTTTGTCTGGTGCTGGACTGAAAGGCAGACCCACAGAGACCAGTTCCCCATTCACTAGCTATCCTCCATGAGTAAAGTTATTGTTATGACTATCTCTGTGAATCAGTGGTATCAAATGTTCAAACCATAAATGCAATTCACAGCTTTCTGTAGAGTCTAATCGATAGAAAGTGATTTCTCCGTCCAGCGCCAGAGGTATCTGTTTCCTCTCAGCTAGCGTTAAGTGTGTAGGGGCATTCCACCTCTGACAGGCCAGTACCCCCTGGGGAATCGAGCTTGGATGGTGCAGCCCGTCACGCATCTGGAGCTCATCTCAGGAGTCCAAAAAACTACAACATCTCCACTGGACATGAAAGACAAACTGTGTGAGAATCACTGAAGCAAAATATAAGCACACCGAGTGTCACTTTACTGACATACAGTGGCAGTTACACAATCATCGGGTTACTATTATTAGCCAGCAGCTATTGGGTTTACTGGGTTGACATGTTAGCTATGGTGTGCAACTGTAACTGAGAATGTCCTTTACCAGTCACTACATGGTTTCTGACAAATGTTAAATGACAAACGCATTTATTAATAGATAACACATTTGGCTGGACGATACAGTTAAATGACAAACGCATTTATTAATAGGCTTGTGACGATAACACATTTGGCTGGACGATACGTTATTGCAGATAAACATTATCAACATTATTTTGATAGAAAATAAACCACCATGTAATGATAAACCCTTTCAAATGCAATAAACTTTATTACTCATAATTATTTTTTCCAGAAAGCCATAACTGTAAGGTTAAGGACATGAAATAATTATAATCTTTTTTTATTGGGCCAATGAGAACCTAATTAGTCCAAAGATAGATCAACTATGGAAATATTCTTGAGTGACAAGAGCAAATTTACACCGGAGAATGTCTGTACCAATTAAAAGTGACAACCAGGCAACTGGAGTTACAGTAATAGAAGTAGAATGATGTTGATAAAGGTGAATGGTTTCTGCTTTTGTACTTTTCAACTTCCAGCTTTTATCACTAAGCTAAATGTTGATCCATTTGTTGCACTGTGAACATTTACTTCTCTGAAACCACAGCACACAGGCATCTGTAATCTGACACATTTCTTAAGGGTGAGATGCATGCATTTTTCTATTACAAAGCATTTAATAGTTGTCGTTCACAACTAAGGGAGGACAGGGCTAAGGGTGTAAGGACAGTCCTTCCTCGGGTTTTCTAATCACATTTATCTAGGGCAGGAAAACCTGAGATGTCTTTGTTTGACCAGATGGCTGGCTAATCAAGTCCAGCTCAGCTGGGGGTTGGGAGATCTAAAATCAGCAACTAACATTATCCAATTATATTGAAGATTAATATCCTAATAATTACCAGATGACAAACTGAGGAAACAAAGTTTTTGACCGTATACTGCAATCTACAGTATTTCTATGATTATGTAAATGAGTACAAGAAGAAATAAAGTTTAAATTAAATTTATTTAAAAAAAGCACATTTTTTCATAATATACTTTTGCAAACTGCTGATAATTTAATGTTTAGTGGCATTCTTTAATCATTTACTAATGTGACTTTAGATATTATTGACAGCAGCTGACAAGGTCCAAAGTACCATTCACAGTGTGTTTGTCTATTATCTATAATAGCTGCAGGTCCGGAGTATATTTGGGGGATAGGCACTGGGGGGGGCGGTGGGTTAAACCTTCAAAATAATTCCAGAGATATATTCACTAAGTGCCATGACACATTATTCATCAACTTAAAGAAGAAACAGAAATTTCTACTACACATTTCTTTACACATTAAGACATGAAACTACAATAAAAGGTGAAACTTTTTTTATTTTGTAACGTGGTTTGTTACGTTTATGATTCGTCATACGTCATTAGGTTTCTTGTGATTCAGGAAGTGTGCAGCCTTGGGGGTTGTACAGGCCTAAATGTAGAATGTTAATGCTTTAAGCTGAGCTGCAAACACTTTGCCCTTAGTGTAATGTGACGTTTCCTGGGCAGACGCCAGAAACCTCTTTTTTTTTTCCCCGCTCTTCTTCCTCCGCTCGTCGCTCCTTCTTACACTCACGTGATTACACTCGCTTGTGTTTGAAGACTTGGCAGACAACCTAACCACACGCTACTATAAACTACACGGGATTTTGGCAGGTAGCACAGTAAGTGTGCAGACTAAAAAGCAGTCGAGCCACAATGAAAGAGAAGCCTCGTGCATCTCTTTAACCTCCTTCTCCTCCACGTGGCTTTCTGCCAGTTCCCAGTCAGCGGCTGTGTTTACCCAGGGGCCTTGACACAGTGGCCCAGTTAGCACCTACAGGGCCCTGACACCAGTCTGGAGCTCAGCCAAAGCAGTTGCACAGGAGGAAGCCAAGTAAGCCACCAACAATAAGCATCTCTCACTCTTCACCTGCACACGTCCCCACAGAGCAGAGCCTGGAGCCTGGAGCCAATACATTTTCTTATTCTAAAAGTTGTAAAAATGTAAAGACCCAGCTGATCGATCAACACAGTAGTTTAAAGGTGTGCTTTGTTGATTTTCTGATTTTTTTTTCTTTCTTCAATACAGCAGTGGTTCAAGGACAGACAAGTTAAATACACGGTATACAAGTAGTCCTATATGGTACAAGGACCTTGGGACCGTACAGTCAGTGTGAACAATAGACACACTATGGTGCCGTAGTATTCACCGTACATGTGTGGCGTACGTATCACTGCGCATAGTAAACCTATATTAAAGTCAAGGAGCCTTTGCACAACAGTGTCATTTGACCTTGGGTCTAGTTCTCTGCAGCTGCCAAAGGCGTTGGTGGACGTCTTTGTTTCATTAGACTATACCCCTTTTCTCTGTTTGCCTTTATTAAAGAGCAGGTGTTGAGATATGCTGGATGGGAGTGGTTGTAAAGGAGGAATGGAATCAGCAACGGTGTGGGAAGAGGGGCTTGTGGTTTCACTACCAACTGATCAAATTACAACAGGCCCCAGTAGCTCAGTTTCCATTAGAAGCAAGGAAGTCAATCCTCCAAGGTCGACATGGGAAAAGAAGTGTGACAACTTCAGCGGACAAGCGCCATTTGCTTTTAAATAGGACAACCTTCGCCCTACATTTCAATTTAATGAAAATGAGCGATGTAGCCCTCGCTGACAAATGTGCGTAGAGAAAATGTAATTTGCATGTTATGACACCAGGGACTACTACAGCCGTACAAAAGACAGAGACGAGAAGACAAAAACAACACCTGATGAATCTATTAAAAGGACCGAACCGAAGGCTCTCACAATGAAGACATTTCTGTTCACAGAATCAGTGATACTTTAAGATCTGACAGAGTACTCGGAGGTAATTACCACTCATGTCTTTACGGGAGGGAGAAACTGGAAAACTTAGCAATTGTCAGGCGAGGTTTTTTAAATCATAAATGTTCTTTAGTAACCACCAGTGATTGAAGTGGTGATCATCTTATCGTAAGGCATGAATATTGAAACTAGGTTAATGCAACACCAAGGTGTATCATATAAAAGGCCTCTCTTTATCAGATAAGGAATACAACTTTAATTTTTATAGTTTTCTTAGCAATAGAGCACTGAGTCTTTGTGAAAGTATTCTCATTTAGTACAGAGTAAAATATAAATACAGCAATCAAGTTTTTATAAATAAAGAGAGTGCATTTTGTATTTGTTATTAGCGTCATGACAGACCAGACGCAACCCAGTGGCTCTGGTTTTGACCAAGTCATGTTGTGGCAAAGGGGAGGGAACCTGGAAAGCCTCCGCCTGTCTGCCAGTAGCAGATGTGCCCTTTGGGGCTCAGACAAATAAAAAAGTGTCTCTGCTTGCACCACTAAGTCCTGTCATCCCGCTCCTCCCTTTCAGACCCTTTGGCTTTTTTCTTTTTACAGCTCCTGTGACACTGGGTGAAATGAATTGAAAGATCACCAATCAGGTTCCCAACTCCACCGTGGACCTGTATCCACCCTTCCACCCCACTAAACTGCTGGGAGCCCCTGGTGGGAATGTTCACTGTTTGAAGAGTTAACCCTTTAATTCCGTCTGGAATGTTTCCTCTGGGTGGGGCAGTATAGTAGTAGTGTTGAGCCACACCACTAACCACTCTTACACAGCGCCCCCCTCCCATCACCACCCCATCTTCCTTCTAAATTCAATACCTCTATTTCTGGGCCTTCACATTTGGGTGTTAAGAGTCAGCACAAATTGAAACTTGTTCTATATGATGGTAACACTGACACAAATCTTAAACTGCAAATAATGAATTACATTTTACAACCTATGCACAAATAAAAAGTAACCTATTATAATACTCTAAAAAAAGTCAGCTGTAACAATTTTATATTTTTTTTTCTTCAAATGTTTGTGGTTATATTCCTGCAGATTCAATTATGTTAAATGTTCCTTTATTTGCTTTACAACAACTTGTTCTGGAAATTGGAATGGAGAAAATATAATTATGCTTCACTAATTGTGTATTCCTAAGCTGTTATTTGTCTCTTCGCTGACACAAATTTGACCATAGCTGAACCAGTCAGGCCACATTAAGCAGAGCAGCATCAATCAGAAGAATGCCATTAAAAAGGGCAGTGCAGATGTAAAAGCCCAGCTGCCGAGCCACAAAAACAAGGCTCTGCTCTTAAAGAGAGATGTAACGTGCAAAACACGCAAAAATAAAAAGTATATATTTTTTCCGTAGATGTATAGTCACTCCTTAAACTGCAGGACAACTGGAATGCTGCTGTGTTTATCATGTTTTTGATACATGCACTGTACACAATGGTAGTTTATTGCAACACAATGAAGCTCTGTATAAAGTTCTGACTGAGGATGCTACATGTACAGCTCAGAACAGATAACAAGAGGTTTGAGAGAAAAGCAAACAGTCTCACAAAATGGTTGGCTTCAGTATAAATATGTGTTTTGTTCAAATTAAAGGCCAGCGCCAAATGTTAGCAGTTGACTTCAAAAGGTTAAGTAGAGACTAAACAAAGGGAGGGACGAGTGTCTCTTATTAATGCAAGTGGGACGAGATGATGTAAGCAGTTATAGCATGGCGGTTGGCCAACACCTCACACTCGATACAAATGGACTTAAAATGATTTATTTTTCTTTTGAGGTTTTCTCAAAACCCCTTTCCCCGAAATTTTAGTTTATACACAACGCAGAATTGATTTACAGTGTGTATTCTTGCCCTAAAATTACATGAAAAAATTATCAAACTGTTTTCCTGCCTCTGGCCGTTTATCCTCTTTTTACAGTGTGTATTCTTGCCCTAAAATGACATGAAAAAAATCTTCATTTGTTTTTAACTTCTCTCTGTCGTGCTTTGAACAAAACTGTGACATGTGAAATGTGACAACTCTACTAATGAGTGAGTACAGCATGTACACAGTACATCTGAGCTGCTAAGGTTTTTATTTCATCACAGTGAAAAAAACAGATACAAAAACATAACATTTGTCATGTACCGTACAGGTCTAACATAATACTGTGACTTTTCTGGTTTAAAACAAGAACCACAACCTGTTTTCATGCACAACATCATTCTCATTTGTTGACAGTTTGCACAAACAGGCATTAGGAGATCCAGCCTAATTGCATCAGCCTAACAGGAAGTTCAGTCAACGAGAGACGTACTAACTGCTATACTTACTGCATACGACAAATCAGGTCAGGAATGTGGAAATACAACAAAATATTCAGAAAACCAAAAACCAGATCACACGCCTCATCAATGACAGAGGGTGAACTTTAGCCCATTTTCGTCACACCTATCAATTCCTAGAGGACCGTGATAGTGAGCCATCGCAACAAGTTCGATTCGTTCACATTCCAGCGTCAGAATGACAATAAAAGATCAATTTGCCAAATGCAACACGCTCCTCATTTATGATAAATGAACCATAAAGTAGGCAAATGTTCCTGTCTCTAAAAGCTCACACACACACTCACACTGACTATTGATCTCTGCTCTTCAGTTGTGCAGTTCCCCACTTCCTGACTGGTGTGTTGCTTGGACGACAGCTAAATTATGCAACAGCACTGGCATAACCGTCGGCCTCCAGTGTGTGAGCAGCAGAGACGGGCTCGAGTGTTGGCAGGGCTCTTGTGTAAGAGATTCCCAGACACGGAGTTTGAAATGTTGCGGTGTGATTGACGTTAAAGTTCCGTACACACCAGNNNTACAATTATTTTATATCACAATATATCAAAAATATAGCCGTTATTGCCACCTGCACTTATAACATCAGAAAATTATGTAAATGATTATACCTTATACTATACTTTGAAACAAAGTATAGTATAAGACAACAGTATTGCTCTAAACCATGAACTCAGGATGTTGCAGCACAAACCCAGAATTCTAGTTTTTAAAAGTACGAGCATATAGTTTTATAGATTGGTAATTCCATTTCCTTCAGTTTATGGATATAAAAAATATTCATATACATATATGTAATAATTAGCACTTGATAAAAAGTGTATTGTGAAATACTTCTGGTGGTCTCCAAATTGTGTTAGACAAGTGTTGGTAATGTTGTTGGAGTAAGGCTGATTCTAGTCTTGGAGACTTGTCAACACTCTGCCTTTGTGATCACAGCAATGCAAATGTGGACATGCTCTGTTCACTGACTCCATTTTGTCTCATTTGTCAAAAGGCAGAAACAGCTTGTACACATAAAAACTTGTGAACAAAAGGGCCCCGGTATTCAAACACCACCTGTAGATACCACAGTATATCCCTTAGTTACAAAAGTCAGTTGGTGCAACTTAATGATTCACTACTAGTGTATGTAAGGCACCGTGTGCAGCTCCGCAGCCCTGATTAAATGTCTATCAGTCATAGAGTAACGACCACAAGAGCGATGGTCGATGGACACGTGGTTCTATGCGAGCAGGAGGGGTATAGGGTGGATTACAGGGGTCATACAGCCTCGGCCCCACTATGGTGGAGGCCAGAGCGCTGGGGCCAGCCAGTTGCCCGCCCCAACTCTCCCTCCACGTGATGGCTTTGTCCAGTCCCTTGTTTGACAATTATTTACTCTGCTGCTTAAGACAAGGCTGAGGTCACGTCACATACATCAACGACACAAAAACACTGGTTACCCATGTCTGTCCAACACCCCCCAATTTGACCTGTATGGCCCTCACTACTTACATACATTCAAAACAGAGTACGGCATGTCAAATTGGAAGACTAAAAGGGTTGTCAGTTAAATGCTGCTACGAGCAGAACATTTGCTATTTGAAAAAAGTGTTAAAACGCAGTAGCAAAATCAGAGTCTTGTTTTGTTTTAAACACACGTGAGAGTCAACAGCCAGGCCAGGGCCTCTGCTGTCACGGTGGTCAAATGTAGACACTGGGGGCTCTGAATCCAGCCAATGGGGCTGGCTGCATGAAATGTAAATGTTATTGTAAATGGTTTTCCGTACATGCGTCTCCTTAGGTAGTCATCTAATCTCCATTCTGTCACCGCTCTGAGACCGTAATAAATGTGCCTCCCCCATTATTACAGGGGGAGTTCGGTATTTGTGGCATCTGTCAGGCTTGTCTCTGGCCTCTTGAAGACAATGACATCAAATATCCACTGGCACCCTCCCCCTACAGCAGTGCAACCTGAAACTGCCTGAAGAGATGAGCAGTCATTAAATACTGCAGAGCTGACATAATGACAGGAAAGATAAAAGAGAGGAAACAAAAAAAAAAGGCCAGACCAATTCTCATCCCATAATGCCTCTCCCAACCCCAACCCCCCCAGGCTCCCTCTGCCTCTCCCAATAAAAGACACCAGGACACTGGTAGGGCACTGGTCACCTTCCCTTTGCTGCTGTGATGTTCTGTTCTGTTCTGACAACATTTGCACAAGACTCTGGTCAACTCTGGTCAGCAAATGACAGCACTCCCTTCACTGACACCTCAACAATGAGCAGCGTTAACAATGCAGTGAAACTCCATTTCATACATTGTTCTCATCTTGTAAAGTAATAAGAAATCCTTTTAGTAGGAGCATTTTCTTGACACAAGTTTGTTCTTGTTTAGAGCTGTGGGAGTTTCCACGTAGATTAAAGGTTTGAAGCCATAATGTGTCTGTGTTTGTTTTGAGAAGAGAAGCTTCTAGACATTGCGATACATTGCAAATACATGTTTGGGAATGCAAATGTTTGGGTTTTTTTTCTTGAGACTTTCGTCCTCTAAAGTAATGCTTTAATCATCTAGTCACCCCTGTAGGATGTTGGCTTCAGTTTACACAGACACCGTGACTACTTCTCCAACCACCTTTTCCTTTCTGGCTTCTGTCAGCACTAACAAATGACACACAGTC
>NC_024311.1:16834383-16859731 GCF_000523025.1 Cynoglossus semilaevis | reverse complement strand
CACCATTCAAAGACATTTGCCTTTAAATAGACAGTAATAAAATCTGGACACGTGATAGGCCACCCCCAGCCCACTGATCAAGCACAGATATGTCCTGTGACACGGCCCACTCTTGAGCAACGCAGGCTTTTTATATCATACACAGGCTGCTGGGCTCCTTAAGTGTTGGCAGTCCAATGCACGGCGACATTTTGCTGAGTTAATATTTACAGTACTGCTCAGAGTGTATGTTTGAACAACCTGGCAGAATTTGTTTCATGTACATTGTTCCTTATGGAAATAAGTAACAATTATGTACTCAGGTGCTGTCAGAGTGTTTTAGGTTTATGTTGTAGGATCCTGGGTTTGGGATATTGCTGTAATTCAAAGTTGACGTCACTTAAGGATTATTTTATATTTTAAAAGACTCAAATGGTTCTCATTTAATTATTGTCCTAGTTCATTAATGCAGAATATCAGTATTCGCTAAATCTCATGACAACACACTTATATGTCGTGACTTTGTGCCAACAAACTAACACATACAATTTACTGTTGCAGCAGAGAAAAAAACAGAACATAGAAAATAAAGAGCATTAAATCATTACACTTGCTCATGTTAGATGAAAAAAACATGCTAAATTGAATGCTACTGTATTTAAAATACAGCTATAATTTATTTTAAAGCCTCTGATAAATGCTTGTGTTTTATCTCTAAAACTTCAACTACAGCAAGGCCATTTTATTTAAGAAGAATTCCAAACTTCAACTTTCACGCAATACTTTTTTGTGTTTAATTTGTCACACTGTTTAATCATGACAATGATCCTCATCTCTTAGGTTTAAAAACAAAAACTTTGAATACTTCACAAACAGCATTAGTTTTGATAATGCAATCCTTATCTGGTTATTCAAGTTAGAGTTTTGCTCTAAAACCAACTCCCTTTGACAACTGTTTTGTTTTCTAAAGTTGACAGCATTCATACACTAACTCAACAGATTTAATATATCCCTATCTATGTAGGGTTAATTAAAGGGATAATTCTACCTTTAAGGAAAACTGCACTTGGCTCACAGCCTGAACTTTTGGGGCGGGGTGCAACAGATTGCTACTGTGTATTACATCCACCTTCTCCACTCACTGAAATACTCGCCCTGATGTGGCCAGCCACCCACAGTCTCACAGCAGCAGCCTGCATGTGTTGGCTGACTCCACTACCTGGATCAGAGCCAAGCACATCCTGAGCCAAGTGCCAAGAGGGAAAGAAAATGAGCGAGAGAGAGAGCGAGAGACACACAGCATGTGTGAGTAAAGGAAGAGTGCTAGTGAGCATGAAAACATTGCGTCTTAGCTTGGCTCTTTGCCAGGATCCACTTACGAGAATGTTTAGTCACAAAAGACAATCTGCGGTCAAACCTCAAAAGAGATTTTCAAGTGACTAACTGTAGGAGAGATTTGTCCTATATTTGAGATTAAGGTAATAGCTCTCAGCAGGACATGGGACTCACAAATACAACCAATGTTTAAAGAAAAAGTCTCCAGCTCTCTGAGCAATTGGCTGACAACAGTTGGCTGTTTATGTACAAAAAAATAAGGTAAAAAAACCCAGAAGCACTGACATATAGTCTGTATGATAAATAAGAATTAAGTCTGAAACGTTGTTCAGATAAATATTTTTTTCTTCAATAAACTAGGACATTTTATAAGGCAGTAGAATTGATAAAAAACAGAAACTGGTGTAAAACAGAGAGAGGTGGACAGGGATCTTACCTGTCTGAAGTGGTCTTCAAATCCCCAGTCAGCTTGGCTGACGGGTGAGGTGGCAGAATGAGGCCCAGCCGGAGACAGGCCCTCGTCAGGTTCCTGCTTCACTCGGATTGGTGGTGACGCAGCCCTCTGGGGGGCCGAAGCTGAGTAACTGCCAAATGGCCGGGCCGGGATACGAGAAGCGTTTTGCTGCAGTGCCAGGGTCTGCTTGCGAAGAAACTCCAGACCACTGGCACTCCCTTCATCCTCATCACTGCCTTCATCTCCCTCCATCATCTCAGTGTCATCATCCTCATCACCAGAATCCCTGCCTCTGTCCTCATCATCCTCTCTTTCTGAGTCTACACTGCTCTGATTGGACACCCGTGGCGGCAGCCCAGCTCCCGGGACGACCCCAGCGAGACTTTTGCCCATGAAGCTGGCTCCAGAGGCCCGTGCAGCCGCAAGGATGGCCTGCTGAGCGGCCACCTGCTGAGCGTACATGATGTGGGCCTCCCGTAGTTTTCTTTCCTTGCGCTCCATTTCCAGTCGGGCCTGCTGCTGACGCTGGAGTTGCTCCATCACTGCCTCCAGCTTCATTCCCCCTGTCGAGGTACTCTGAGGAAACGCCACACCAGGCTCTTGAGACATGCTGGGCTGTAGGACACAGATCCAGAATCAGGGTTGACCTACCACACACTGAAACCATATTACTGCTTAATCCCATTATGGAGAATCAAATAATCCACACGTGTCACCTTCCTCCCAACAAATAAAGCCTCTGTAATAATTTACTCAAAAATAAGATGGATTTTAGGTTTCCACCTGAGGGAAATAAATCCAAACTATGATTAGTATGAATTAACTAACTACTATTGTTAGTGGTGTTATGACTATAAAGTTTGAAAATTGTAAAACGTCAATTACTGAGCAGCTGTGTGAAATAAAATAATTTAAAAAAAACACTGGCCTGGTCTGGCATTAAAAAGACAACAACACTACAGGAATCAAAAATTGCAAAATGATCAGTTTAATCAGTAAACAGGAGAAAATTAATTACTGCAGCGGTGTGTTTGTAGCAAAACTACCAATTACTATCACACATATTGACGGCGTCGCCCACAACCCGGACTGATAAATAATCTTTCCTCTAATGCAACTGTGATTTTTTTTTTTTTAATTAAAAGGCAAAAACTTAACCTCTTAACAAAACCAAAGTGTTGACTCGTGGAATTAAAGAGAGAATAACTCCGACACAATATCCATTCAAGTGTTGCAAAAAAAAAAAAAAAAAAAATCTCAGCTCTAAGGTGGAGTGAATCATGCTCCTGTTCCGCATTTGGCTGAATGCCACATCCTCAAACTACGTGGATGACGAATGGCTGATTAGACTTACGCGCACGCCACTGTGCAGAGAAGCAAAAAAAAAAAAAACAGGACATAATATTTACGCAATGTACCATAACAGAAAGACAGCGTCAAAAAAAGTTGGACAAAAGTCCTACCGTTAGGGTTAGATTTGACCTCCGCCGTTTTTTCTGCTCCTGTTCGTTCAGTAAATGTTAACGCCGTTTTTTCTGCTCCTGTTCGTTCAAATGTTAAGTTGACTAACTGTTGTGAAAACAGCCTTTTCCAGCAGCTTTTTTAAATTAAAAAAAAAACCTAATAAATTATTTGTTTAAAATAACTACTGCTAAGCGGAGCGACACACAGGAGCGACACTCACCATTTGTGCCTTACTGCCGTTGGAGTTGTCCACCATCCCTCCTTCTTGGCTTTATCCTCCTTCCCTCGTTTCTGACGCTCACTCCGACACTTTGTAAACACACACACATACACAAACACGCGCCACGTGTGCGCGCAGAACGGAAAGAGAGCTCGAGCGCGAACGCGCACAATATTCCAGTTGCCGTGAGAGCGTGAATGTGCAGGGAATTCCAACTGCTTACGCGAGCCTAAATTCGTAGGGTTTCTTATCGGTCCTTTCCCCCTTTGACTGTGTGGTTCTTATTCTTTAACAGTAAACGTCAAACTAAAAAATGACCCGCTCTCATAGCTCTCGGCTAGCGCTGAGGTAACTCCCTTCTTCTGTCGGTTTTTTTCTCTCTCTCTCTCTCTCTCTCTCTTCCTCCCCCTTCAATGACACCCCCCGCACGGTGAGCAGCAGCGGTGGTTCCGCCCCTTCTCAGCAACAAGTCTCACCCCCTGCACTTCCACCACCACCACAGCAGTGTCACCTGTGCAGTCCATCACTAGCCTTCACTCACACACATACGCTTTACATAGGCTCCGTGGTTATGGTCTCGGTGTAAAGGTGAAAGTCGGTGCCATTAAAAACTCTTAAACAAGTCCACAAATACTCTTTATACTTCGACGAATGTAAATATCAGTTATAACTGTCATGCAGCCTTACATCTAAGTAAACTGTATTTTAACCCTCTATTCAGCCTTACATCTAAGTAAACTGTATTGTTTATACCGACTTTTAACCCTCTATTTTCTTCATATTTATTGTGTTTGTTTATTATATCAATGTTACAGTCTAATTTTCTTTTCCGATGCATTTCAAACTCTTTACACCACTTATCACCCGGGATAAATATGTGGCTCTGTATGTAGGGTTACCGATAGATGACCAACAAAAATAAACATCAGAACAGGCCCACAATGTTAATGATATTATTAGAATATTAGCCGTTATTATCATTAGCTTTAAAAAACTTTTTCACATGTCCCTCCATCCACTGAAGTATTTTTTACGTTCTCTGTTTACGTCTTATACAGTATGTTTTTCTTATTTTCTATATAATAATTTACGTGCTTTCATATTCCATTTTATGTATTTTCATTTCCATGTCTGTATATTGCATTGTAATACTTAAATCTCTTCTTAAAATCTTATAAACACAAAATTGCCCTGCCGTTTTCAAAAGGGAAATGACGTATTGTGGGACGTGCACTACAGTTCGATGCTGCCCCCTTGTGGTGCCAACTGTTTTGTTTTAATTATGATGTACACATTTATTTTAACTGAGGGTAGGGGTACCATCATTAATAAGCGTTACATTCTTAATACGTATATGAAGGATTAAAATCATGACATAAATGTATATAAATGTGTTTTATTTAATAGTTTAAAATAAAACAGCGCACAATGAAATAAAAAGTGTTAGTGTAAACCAATACAAAAAAACAAAAAAACATTTATTGCATTTCACTCAAAAGCATGGTGATTGATAACATGCAGGATTGTCCCTATAGTTGCATAGTACAGGTGATTTGAATGTACTTGCTACTGATCCTGGTGGGAGTGGTATAGACCTCTACATGAAAACATCAAGTGGTTCACGGGTCAGGGGTTGGTCCAACTTACATGTAAGCATTTTAGTCACATTTGTAATCGGTGACTTGCACTTGGTGCTTTACATAGATCAGCTCACACTCAGCTGATGGGGGTGGGAATCTTAAGTAGGTTAGTAAGTACTTAGGTGCTCCAATTATTGAGTTTTTAAAGCTTATCCCGAGTTGGTGGATTTATGAAATGATAGAAACACTTGGCAAGTACTTAACAGGCTTGTACTTGTTGAGCAAATATTGTTGTATATTTTCAGTCCTCTGGTTAACACTTGGTCTTTACTCTCACCAGTTCTTTTGATGCTTTATAAATTAATTTTGACTGTGGTATTGCTCCAATACACAGTAACATTTATTCTGGTTGTGTTATTTATTTTTACATATTTGTCAAAAGAAAAGGTGTTTTCCAGCCACGCAGCCACACTAGATAAAAAAAAAATTAAACACAATGATACTCAATGCATGAATTGAAAGAAAATCATTGTTAATAGCAAAAATATGACGTAGGCTGTAAAAACTAAACATAATACAGAGTAAAACTTTCTGTCTGTCATAGAAAGAAAGACACAACAGTGAATATGATCTTTCGCAATATAGAAATATAGCCAAGCAGTGTACACATGTCTATATTGTCATCCTTAGGAGCCACTGTAGTGTCAAACAGGTAATAAATAAATGAAATGCATTAATGTAACTCTGCCAACATCTACACACCTGAAGGCCTGTATTTGGTCTTGCTGTAACATTTTTAACAAAACAAAAGTGGACAAAAGCAGTATTTAACAAAAAAAAAACCAAATCAATTACAAATTGTAATATCCATCTTTAAGCCTGCGTTGTTATAATAAGGAATGCTCTTGAATGTGTGGCTATATATATGTTTTATATGTATGTGTGTGTTTTTTATTTAATGCCTTTCCTCTTTAAGAAAGAGTTGCAACATGTCTCCTGGACTCAAGCTATGACAGAAAATCACACATCAGTTGAGTGACCAGTGAGGTCCTTCAGTAACTTGTTTGCTTATATTTTGCATTATATATATATTGTAGTTTTCTGTTAGTTTGTTATCACGTTTTTTATATTGTGTTGCAAATACAGAGCAGTCAGAGTATTGCACAACATGTGTGTTTGAATCAATAATTTTAAGAAGGTGAATAATTAGTTGAAAATGTATTTTTATCAGTAGCGTTTTGTATCAATTACTATACTTTTCAGTCGAGCCCATTTGAATTCCAGGCAACCTCACATAGGGTCATGACCCCAAGGTTGATAAACACTGCACTAGAGGTTATTGGGTTCTGTGACTACCAGCAGGTAACAGGCAATCACCTTTAATTGCCTTGTGTCACAGATTAGTATGACCACAGCACATGCCTAAACATTAACCATCATATATGAGGCATACAGATAATTCATTCATCCATTCGTCTTCTACAGTTTTGAGGCGATCCCAGCTGTCAACAGACGAGGGCGCTGTACACCCTGGACAGTTCGCCAGTTCATCGCAAGAACTCATGTACTGTAGAGACAAGCAACCATTCATACTGATGTTATTACCCTGGGTCAGTTTTGGTCTGGTTAATCTAATCCTGCACCTTTTTAGAGGGAGTCTAGGAAGAAACCATAGTCCCTGGAAAAAAGCTTCTATTTAAATGGTGTTTTCTTTGGGTTTTTAACTGTTGTACATTGTTAATATTATTATCCATAATAACTATAATGAAACAACAGAGAACGCCCAGTTAATGTTAATAAATGTACGTAAATATGTATAAAAAAAAATCACAAAATCAATTATGGAATGACAATACACTAAAATGTAACCAGCTATCCACTGAGGATTCATCCAAAAAAAGACTTACACCATCAGTCAGTGTCAAGACTGTGTAAGTTCGTCTTTTAGTTTCATAAGAAGAAAAGTAGAAAATAAGTCAAGCTTTGTGATCACAGTGGATAAGGCCCGTCCTTACGTGTACATCCGTCTGCTCTTGTCCTCCGGGCAGATCTTTCTCCATGCAGTGCTCTAGTGATTACGACTCCGGCCTCACGGCCAACGGTCCTCAAGCTGACCAGCAGTGAAGCTGGTCCAGGAAAAAGGCGGCCATGTACCTGTGATCCCATCTAGCAATACAATCCAGAGCCCAGCCTTTGGTTCCAGATGACTGAGGAGATCAGCAGAATCACTGCATGGAACAGGAAGAGCCCTCAGAGAAGCAGCAGCACACGGTGGAGCCCATGGCTTTGGGAGGTATGAGGTCCAGGTCCTCATCGTCAGGGATCTCATCCAGACGGTAGCCATCCTGGAGCAGCTGTTTGCTTAAATCAGGATGGACCTGCAAGGTAAAACGTGAAGCAACACAAATGACCTCTAGTTTAATAATGACAACATCTGGTAAACACTCGGCTAAAAAGTTTTACTCACCTCTGCTGAAGAGTATCCTGAAGAATACTGCTCAAAATCGATCTCTTCATCACTACAGAGACAGAGAGGTTAATCATGTTTGTGTCAAATGCATTGGTCAAAGACACTGAAGAGGAGAAAATGACAAAATGCTGTGATTTCCAAAATTATAATCTGCAATTTCTCCTATTCTGCTCCTTTCTCCCCCGTCTACTGTCTCATCCATTCCGTCCTCTTTATGTTGAAATGACTCGTACACATACTGTACAAAAACACAGATGATTTTAAGAAGAAATGTTTATCATCGAACTTCATGGAATTACAAATAACTGCAGAGTGCATCTGCTTCCTCTTCCTTCCTGGAACAGTGATGAGAGGTATTACGCAACTAACGAGTAAGAACCTGTATTTACTCTTAAGAGGCCGATGTGATTTGTACCCAGATACAATGGGCTGGCACAGAGGAATTTGACTTCAGTTTGAGTTCTACCAGCATCACACTGTAAAGTTGCAGTTGAAGCGTCTCCATCCTGCCTCTGATTTATAGTGTTGTGTGTGTGAGGAAGAAGCTTCTCAAAGCTGAACTTATACTGTTGGTACTGCTTATCATGTTGAGGTTGATAGTCGCACCCTGCTGGTACAAATGGTCATGACATTCCCATAGCCTTACCTGTCTGAGTCCAGTGCAACCAAAGTCTCATCAGCATGTTGACTCAGGGCAGTGTAGCCCTTATTATACTTCACCAACCTAAAAACAGAACAATAATATAAGTATTGACACTGAGAGACCTCTCTGTACATTATGCTGACATAACAAAAGCCTCTTCCTCTCGTCTTATCAGTGCTCACCTCTTCGCTCCTTGTCTGGGCTGATGAGTCACTGTAGGCCCTGGTGAGAGAGCTTTCTTCTTCAGGGCCTTTCTTGCCATCTCTCTGTGTTTCTCTATTTAAAAAAATAAGTTTTGTGCTGAGATTTATTTATAAAACAAACAAAAAACACATCGGAAATCGTAAAAAAAAAAAAATACATGACAATAAATCTTACGTAGTTTCAGGTGAATGGCTGGAGCTCTAGACATGATGTAAGGACCCCTCTTTTCTATGGACCTAATGCCTCCATCTGTGCTCTTAGGTCTAGCACCACTGCTGGGGCCCTTGAATAGAAATTCAAAGTTTTAGGACTGCATGCTTTAGTGTCTAGGCAGCATGTTAAAGGAATTAAGGATTTGATTTTGACAATTTTTTGGTTCCTGAGATAAATCTCAACTGCATCGTTCTCTACATTTATAAATTCTACTCTTGAGTGTTTTAACGTTCGAAAAGAGTCCAGCATGGACATCGAACATCTTCAACTCGTTCTCTACATTTATAAATTCTACTCGAGTGTTTTAACGTTCGAAAAGAGCATGACATCGAACATCTTCAAGCAGCTCCAGCTCATCCTTCTTTCCCTCAGACAACGTTTCTGTCACCAACCACACATCAAAACATGTCAAGTGTTGTTGAGGTTTATTTTAATCCAACGACTCATCTTCTGTCAACCATCCCCTCTGACAGACAGGTTAAATAGATAAAGACAATGCATCGATTTCACAACAGCAAACGGTGGGTTTTGAATTTAACATAAGAAATGACAGCATGTAATGCCAACTTTGGGAAACAATAGACCGGTATTTATTTATTTTCTTTTTTTATATTGTAGCTGTTCATTCTATACGAGAGTAACTGCACTGTCAACAGGAAATTGTCAAATCTTCCTTGTTTTTGAGACAGCCTCATCAGAGAACAGTAATTCTTACCTAAGTGTGTGAAGGCTTTTTATTAACAATTATTAAAATACAATGATATTACTAAGCGCATAAAGCGTGAGTAACAACAACAATGGTGCCAGTAGTTCCATGTATATAGAGCTATGAGCTAACCGCCTAGTTAGCACTACCGGCTAATCAACACTGTCAGACTTACTGACGGAGTCCGCTTCTCCGGCTGGGCCTCCAGCAGTGAGTCCTTCTCTGGTTCTTCTAGGATGTCGTTCATCATCTTTGTGTCTGCTGTCACAATAAACACCAGAATGCAGCCATGATGACAGCTGTCCCACAGGAAAATGGGACTCTTCCCTGACTCTTCGTTAGTTCTGCTTTTGCTCCTCTTTCAAAATGGGACTCTTCCCTGACTCTTCGTCAGTTCTGCTTTTGCTCCTCTTTGTTTTTCTTCTTCTTTGACAGACTTGAATGGTGGACAAGGACCTTTGGCGCCATCGGCTGGCCTGATTCTGCAAGCATCCCAACAATAGTTACAAGAGTGACCACACTACTGTTACTGACCATTAATTCTTACAGTTGAAAGCCTTTGCCTTTTATGTGCGCACCTGTATATATACATATGTACCGTAAATATACAGTGTACTTTAACAACACACAGATTTAATTTAATTATGTCAGAAAATATTAAATTTATGAATTCTACCTGGGATGAGAGAAGAGAAAACCAACAGACATTCTCCAGTTATTGCTTTTCTTTATTAGGTCCATCATTTGCACAGAAACAGGACTGAATGGATTTAAACAATATAGACATTTTGGACAGAAGAGGAACAAATAAGGACAAATGAGGATGGTTTCTCTGTTTATAGATCAGCCAACCTGTGGAGAGGAAATAAATACAGATCAGTTTAAATGCAGGGACAGACAGTCTAGTATTTTATGTGTTTATTGTTAATATGTATGTATTTTAACATCAGGCCAGGTCATTGATAGATGGTGGTAATATAAAAACTAAAACTCACCTTAACATTTATACCCTGTCGATGCCGAGCTCTTCTGGGGTTGAGATGCCCAGTTCTGTTAAAGTGGGCTTTAGCTCTTGGATTAGGTATGGATAGATTTCCTTGTATGGTCCAGCTTTTTGCTGCAAATTACACAAAAATATAACTATAGAGCACTAGCTATTTAAATGGTTATGGCTAGGGATGTCTGATATTACCTTTTTGCTGATATCCAATATGCCGATATTGTCCAAACACTTAATTTCCAATATCAACCAATACCGATATATCAGGGCAGTGCTGGCCTGGTGGTTAAGTGCTGCCTGCTCACTAAAGTGATGGGTTTAAGCAGTGTTTTGCAATTATTTTCTGCCATGCCCCCCTTAGCAGACGATTTCTTTCACACAGCTGATATTATCAGACATCCCTAGTCTTGGCTGATGGTATAGTAACTCACCTTGACAGCCTCAAGAATGCGGACGGCACTGGCCAGGTCATTTAGTCTACGGCAAGCTCTCAGTGCTGATTCCACAATCTTGGGCTCAGGTACCAGATCATACCCAATCAGAGTGTTCATTCCTTCAGAAAAGATTCGTGGAAAGTTATCGACTACTTCCCACTGGCAGAGGTTAAAAAAAAATCCTTGAACTTTGAAAAATATATCAAAGTGAGAATACACCTTTCTTTAATTCCCAAACATCAATGTCTGGCTTGTTGAAGTAAGTGACCCAGCGAGCATCAAACTCCTCGTCAGTCTCTACCTTTTCATGGGAGAAACATCTAGATACCAATGGAGCTATGAAACAAACAAATAAAAAATGAATCAGTTGTCAAAACCACTGCACTGGATAGCAACCAACATTTGCTTCTCTATAATTAGAAAGGCTAAATTAAAGAGTGAAATGTACATTTTACACTGTGTAGAATTCAAAGAAAATCACCGTATATAAATTACTGTCAAAATCGTGGCAAACATATCTTAAAGAGTGAAATGTACATTTTACACTAGGTAGAATTCAAAGAAAAGCACTATCAAAATGGCAAAATCTTGGCAAACATAACAGTGTGTGGACAAGGGAATTTGTTTTTAAAGATCTTAAAGATACAGCTGTACATCAAAATGGTTATAACTTCAGGAACAGCCTTCTATCAGGGTATTTGATGGTATTCTGTTCAAGGAAATGAAGCAGACATAAGGAAAACATGACTGATCACGTTCACTGGTGTGATGAGCAAAACACCACATATTCCACTGACTGCCCTCCATCTCCTTTCAAGTAGGTTACATTCCGAGTCATAAACGTCGACTCACGTCAAGATTCTATTACTAAATGCGTAGAAAATGCGCTTTATGACGCTCGTGAATTAAATGTAAGAGGGTCATAACAAGGTCACGACTTTATCGTTTGAATTTCTAGCCTCTCGAGAGAAAATAACATCGAAATGATGCAGAATTTAGTTTTCACTATAGGTGGATAGAAAGGGAAAACGTTACAAAGTCACTCTGCGTCTGCTTTCATTCAGAGTAACCGTAATCACACCGCAGTGGCTAAGTTTAGCATTCAAATGGGTTAGCTTTATTTAGACACACTTTGCAAAGACCAGGGTAAAAATAATTCGTTTAGGTTAATCAGAAATTGTACCCGAGTAGCGGGGTCGTGAACGGACCAGACCCCGACTCCCTGCGGATGACAGGCGGCACACCGCTCTGAACATGATGCCGTAGCAGATGCTAACGCTAGGAGACCCAACTGTTAGAGGACACTGTCTTCTTCTGCGGATAACAAGCGCAGCCGACAACAGTAACACTGCATTACCGCCACCTGCGGGTGGTGAAAATTCCAAGCATCTATTTTACACATTGAGGGCGATAATTACAGCATTTACTGTATATTACTTACTTAGCCATACTATCAAATTAGTTTCAAACATCGCTGTCCTAAATATTGGAGAAATATGTAACGTTTAAGTCATTACTATTATATTCAAAATGCAATATGATTTAGCAAAGAACGTATAAAACGAAATGTGTATATTTATAGGGGGGAAAATCGCTCTTACAGGAACCGTGTAGAGAAATGTGGCTGACGGAGAAGAGCTGGGATTAAAGACACGTTCGTTTCTTCCCATTACTTTTCGTGTAAATACAAAGATTGTTAAATCTTTGTTCTGTTTTTGCTCTTCGTGACGTCAATAATCAGTTTCCTAGCCAACGTCTAGTTCGGACTGCTCGACAGTAACCAAGTCCGTTGCCGGTTACCAGGCTTTACTGGCAGACTGATACGGTCAACATTTTCATTAGAATTAAGTTTTCATACAACGGAACTTGTATGTGAACATTTAACGTAAATGCCATATACACGTATACGGTGACTAAAATCGCTTTTAACGTGCAAAGTCTATTTTTACTTGTTTAATTCGGACGCATTACGTACCTCTGTGAACTGGTTGAAAAAGTTTTTTTTATTATTATTATTGAGCTCTTAGCACTCTACCACTTTCCCTTTTTTGGAACCAGTTGTTGTACACACTCAATAAACACGAGTACACACTGTTCCACGTCATGGGTTTTTTTCTTTCTTCTACGTTACGTTAATCCAGAACGTGTGCTGTGATTGGTCATTCCAGATTTATTTCAGGCCATGAAAGAGTCGGTGTGGCTATGGTCTAAACCAACAACCGTGAACAGAAATATCTATGTACCAGCCACTCTTCTCTTTCAGTCAACACGTGGAGCTTCTAAAAAAATCAGGGGAAACCAGATGATAAATCAACAAACTGGGGTCAAACATGGACCTTTTGCAGTTGATTGAGGATTTAGATCATGTCAACAACAATGACCTAGACTCTTACCCGCTGTCAATGACTAGCATAGGTGATGCTCTACTTGACATGGCTGAGAGTGGAGGCCAGTTCCAGCCACAGCCTCCACAGGCACTTCTGAGAGAATCAAGTCTCCCTGAATCTGTCCTTGTAAAGAACCCTTATCATGAAGAACCAGATGCTCTGCAGGGACAACTGAAAGAGACATGTTCTGAGTGGGAAGACCAAAATTCAGACTCTTTACAAGAGATCCTGGAGGTCCTGCAGCAGCTGACAGACAATAATCCAACTGCAGATGTTGAGGAGAATGACCCCCACAAGGCATCGTGTATCCAGAAAATACTGGAGCAGATGCTGGCCGGAGCAGAGCACCTGCTGCCTGCACCCGCACAGCCACAGCTACAGATCCCCTTTGCTCCCCCTTCCCATCTAACTCCCCCCCTGCACATTGCAGAGACAAAATACTCGCATGTCCCTTCTGTCCCCATGTTCAGCGACCAAGACCAGAACATGACTGAACACACAGGACATGTGGCAGACATTTTGCTGAAGAACTGGGTTCCTGATGTAGAAATCAAAAACAGACCAAGTGTGTCATGTGATGGTCCTTTAGGGGACTTCACTAGAGCCCTTGAATCCTCCGTTCTCTCTTTGAACGGCCACACGACCAAAAAAAGGTTGCGTTCCAACCAGACAAAAGCGGAGAAACCGTACATAAAGAAGCCACCAAACGCCTTCATGGTGTACAGGCAGGAGCAGAGGGCAAAGATCACAGCAGAGTTTAATATCAGTGACAGTGCACTGGTGAACACAGAGCTCGGGCTGAGGTGGAAGTGTATGTCTAAGCAGGACAAACTGAAATATTTCCAGGAAGCAGACAGGCTGAAGTGTCTGCACGCCCAGCAGAATCCTGACTGGTCCAGCAGTGACAACTATGGGAAAAAGAAGAAGAGGATCAAGAGGAACTATTAAACCGTAACCAACGCTTGAGCAGCTCTGTAACTATGCACTCAACTGTTAATAAGCGACCGTTACCGAATGATTGTTTTTATCCTTAAAGTATTTCAATATAGAATCAATGACATTTTGTATGGTTTCTTACCACTATGATATTATTATTATTAAAAAAAAATCAAATTTAACAGACATCTTTTCAGATGAACGCTAACTTATAAATAAATTAGAAGCTAAGCTAATGCGTGATATGAAGAGACTCGTTCCAACCCAGTGAGAAATATGATAACGTTTACTTTTGTAAACAGTCAACTGATTTATGTATGGACTCGTTTAAAACCTGCAAGTGTTTGAAAACATGAAACTGTGTGAAACACATCTATCTGGTAATAGTTGACATTAAATCCTTTGTAGCTTATAATACGTGCAACATTTTGGATTTCAACTGCCGTAAACGTTTCTGCCATTTTCTGTAAACAGCACAAATGAAATCAAATCGTTAAATGAGACGTTCAAGTTCACTGGATATAAACGAACAATATAAACGTCTGTAAACAATTTAAGACTCAAAATAAGAAGAAAAAATATGTTCAAAATGTTTAAATTATGTTCCTCAACAAATAACAATTTTTAAGTGATTAATATTTACGCGTAATCACGATGACGTCTGTACCGACAATGTGATCAATATATGTATGTTTACCAGCCAGTGTTATGAAGATTTTGTCAATCGACTTGTAATAAAACATGAAGAAATAAAGTGTAAACTGGCATCGACGGCTCTAACGGTTTGATGACGTCAAGTTCCGGCAGAAATGCTTAAAATTATAACATCCGGTACAATGAACAATAGTAGGAGCATTGTTTACATTCTTCTCAGTTCACACATTATATTTATTGTTATTGTCTATTATTTTTAATCCTTTTCTTAAATCAGTTAATTTTTGACATATATACGTATATATAGACGTATATATAAATCCTTTTCTTAAATCAGTTAATTTTTTGACATGTATATATGGTCTGTCTTTCACAGACATATAGAGAAAACACAGGAACAGTTCGAGAAGTCAACAGCAGAGGGCGCTCCTAAACTAAAAATGCTCAAACACAATAGGACCGTTTCTTTGTTCTTTCGTCCATTTACATGGAATAATTAATTCACATTTTGATTTAAACTTTGTACTTAGAAAAGAAAAAATAATTTTATATTAAAACTGGATCTCTGTGTTTGACAAACTAAAATTAAATCTAGATAGCAGTGAATGAGGACGGTTGTCTATCGTATCTGCTTTATTGTGTCTTTTTCAAAAACACAGGAGCTGCCATGTGGGTGTGAAGGAGGTTTAGTCTTTGGTTGTTTCCGTAGGTTCAACTGTGTTTGTATTCGTGTGTGTGAGTGAGTGTGTTCCTCCTCGTGACATGTTAAACTCTAATCCCCTCTAAGCCCTGGGAACTACAGTAGATGTCCATTAGAGTAATATGCTGCTGACCCTGCCTGCCTTTCCCCGCTCATCCTGAACACTGGCTCCACGTTGAGGTTGATCATTCAAAGAGGCCGGAGACACTAATCACATTGTTATTATTATTATTATTACCTTTTTTTGGTTGTTATAATAGAGATTTTATTAATTATTCCCTGACTGAAAAAAAAAAATAGTTTCTATACATGGTCGTCTGTTCACATGAATCTTTATCCTAAACATTCACACGTCATCATGTACAGAAGAGTGGGAAAACACGTGACTAATTTCTGCTGTGAGTGAATTTCCAAACACCAGTTCTCATGTTTATAATGGTTTTATTGGCATTTTTCAAAGTCTTATATTACAACGATGATCACAGTCCTGATGTTGAAGACGTGGAACAAAAACTGTGGCACTATTGCAGATAAATATGGGCTCCTCCTGTGTGGCCTACATATGTAGCATGCAGTTGCTATGTTGGGATATTTTAGTACTGAATAGATGAAGTGATTATGTGACTGTACATGCAAAACACGCTTCAAGCTCTACTTGATGTTTCTGTGTTCTCAGCACGGCTGACGCAGTGAGATCTGGTGTGTAAAATTCTCCCGAACCTTTTATGATTTCCAACGCTGATGACCTTTGACCTCATTTATAGCTCAGTTTCCATTAGACACCGGTTACGACGACAACCTCTACCAGGATACCAACAATTCAGGACGTTATTAAAAATTCCTCTCTCAACCTTTTATTTTTACACACATACACGAAGCCAAGTGATAAGAATGTCCTGGTCAGAACGTGTGACTGAGAGCAATTAAAAATCCAACCCTGGCTTTTGAATGTTATCTTTAGCTCCCTGAGCAAAATACACACTATACAATACAATCTACGGCATCACATCATGTTAATACTGCTCTGTCATCGGGGGGGCTGAAACGCGGCCTTCACTAACAGTCACAACAGTCAAGTTCATGTCGTCCTCTCTTACCTAACCTTCACTCCTGCTTCAGATATCGGTGTTCTAACAGTCGCCTTGGTTTAAGAACTGTGCAGTTGGTGTGGAATGTTCACTGTTTGACTGAGCTGTATCCTGTAGCATCACTGAACTGATTAACTGATGAATATACAGAGTGTCTCCTACGTGGGCGACACCAGAATAATGACACAAAGGAAGGGAGTCGAACATTTAGATTATATTTCACGCTGCCCTTTAAAAAAAAATTGGTCTCCGTTAAAATGTTGGGTGAGGGGAAGAGCTTTTTGTGCCACTCATCTAGTGGTCAACAAAACGAAAACGGCACAGACACTGACTGAAGGGGGGGGGCGGAGGGTAAAGCTGGCCAGGAGTGAGTAGGAATGCAGTAGTTGAGAAGTATGATATGTGTACATGTGCAAACGTCTACTAATACCACAATAACAGCGAGATGAGGCAGCGCCTGCAGTTGAGCCAAGGACGCGTGCGCTGCTGGAGTGCGGGACTGGACTGGGGTCGGTTTTTTTGGTGAGTGTGTGTGTTGATTTTCAGGTGTGTGGGTGGATGAACACGGTGGTGAGAGCACTTGTTGCCGCAGTTTAGCCACTGCCCAACATCTTTGTAGCACGCTGGTTGGCTTCATCGATCCTGGTCTTGTTGGAATCGGCCTGAAAATGGGAATTAATGTCGTTAAGTCAGCGTGAAACCAAGACCGATGACTGTATGTAGAAAAAGTCGATAAATGTCGTTAGAAATCAAACTCTGATCTTTGCAGTTACAGTATTATTAACAATTATTAATCACAATTAATCATTTACTTAATCATGATTAGTCGTAATTGATATGATCAGAAACTGTAATGCCCAAAAGTGAATGTATCTTTTCACAAAAAGTACTCTCCAACTATAGTAACACTGGAGTTTTTCCGGTACCTTCTCCATGATCCTGTCAATCTGGCGATTCTGGGTGTCAATTTCCTGGCCCATGTCCAAGGCCATGTGGCGCAAATTTCCGATGATGCCGCCCACCTGCTCCAGGTTCTCATCCATCTCATTCTCTCGTGCATCATCCGTCACCCTGGAGCGGAGCAGGAAGAATCGGGGGGGCTAGTTACTGACCGGAGACTATTACAGCTGCGCTACCACCTACTGGTTAGCAACAAAAAACTGTACAAGAGACACGACTGAAACAATGTTGTGTTAAAGATCTCACAGCGCGGTCTGTTTTTGGACATTTATGGATGGAACCAGACTGGACTGAAACTGCTGAAGGTTCAGCACCATGGACAGCACAACTGATGCCCATGTGAAACTGAGTGAAAACACTTTGAATTACACTGTGGAGAATGGGTTCGACGTCCACTTCCACATCCCATCAATCACTACATTTTATTGAATTAAAAACATTGTTGCTTTTGTGAAAAATATTTTATTATTTCAAAGTTAATATCTGGAAGAAAAAACACTCACACATACAAAAGGTTATACATTTATAGCACAATTCTACTAGTATTGTAAATTAAAATATACCGCTGACATATTTTCTAATATATACACACACACACATACATATATGAGGGGTAATGACTGGAATTTTATTTTGAAAATCTGCATGGACACTCAGTCTCAGTCTCATACAACACAAAACAAATTTTAAAAAATCAAATCCAGCTGGTTCACACACATTCACTCACCTGCGGATGAAGCCCCCACTGATGGCCATCTGTTCACGCTCGTCCACCACTCGGGCACCGGGCTGACTGTTCACCACTCCGTCCTGGTTTCCGCCCCAGGCCTGGCCTCCACCCTTGATCCTAACACACACACACACATACACACTTCAGACCGGGCAGTGGAGCCGTTGTCGTCTGTGTTCAACTTACACATGTACTGGTTTAATGTACGTATATATGTGTGTACAATGTATATGTATTGTTTGACAAAAACCTGGCAAAGACGAGGTTCACTTTATGAACATATATATACTGTATATATATATGTGTGTGTACAAGTACACGCTCTGACATGTTTACTGTAGTGAAGCAACATATCAGAGTCCAATCAGAGCAAATCTATGCATGAAAAAAAATTGATCTAACATGCAGATCAATTTACTTTTATGACATTAAAGGGATATTTCAGGGGTTTTTATTTTTTAAGGTGGTCCTAGAATGTAATGACACAAAGTCAGGGCCACAAACGAGCCCAGAGAGAATTACTCTCTTTTTTCTTCACAGTCACAGGTTTATCAAATGTTTTTTTTTTATTTAATTCCTTAGGTCAAATAACCAAAATTGAATTCAATGGCTTAAAGCTGCTCATTAAATTTATTTTCTTTTTTTCTTGTTTTTTTTGTGACTAAGTGTCAGTACTTTATTCAAGAAAACATTTCCTGAAATATCCCAAACTTTTCACGTGATTGTGTAGAAACAGTAATCATCTTAGCAGACAAACACATTTACTGTACACACAAAACTATATATACAATACACACACACACACACACACACACAAAGGGTCTGTGTATAACGACGGTAGGACAGTGTTTGACACAACAGGGAGAAACAGGCAGACAGGAAGAGGAGCAGACAGTTGGTGAAGGATCAGTTAGAAAAAGCAGTTAGAAAAGAGTTCCATCAAAACAACATCAATGACATTAACTTTTCACGTGCGAGAGTGAAAGTTAAGAGGCGGGACGAGCAGTAAACAGTGACAGTAATCAGCCCTTCATTTCTAACGTGTCGGTTTTAGCTTTTGGTTTGGACTTTCTTCTTGGACTCCTCGGCCTGAGGAGCTGCAGGTGTTTCTCTCTGCTACAGTGTTTGAGACCAAGCTGTCATATAAAGACTCTCCGTCAGGTGAAATACATGACGTAAACCACAGGATTACATCATGAGAGGGAGGAGGAGCAGAGAGCTATAGAAGACAGAAGGCCTGGACAGTACTGACAGGTAGGAACATTTAAATCAAAGGCCTGGACAGTACTGACAGGTAGGACATTTAAATCAAATGTTTGTTTGTTGTTGTTGTTTGTTGAGTAACAGAAGAGTTTGAATGCCAAGATAAAACTGATTTCGTCAGCCTTTTGTGTTTTTTTATAGCTCTCCATAGACAGTGCAGGGTTTGGACCAGTCCCAGGTGACACTGTGGCCAAACATGACTCAGTGGCCATGTTGTAGCTGTGAAGAAGAATCTGAAATCAGATCACACACAAGTCTGGCACAGACAGCGTCTGAATCCATCTATTTTAAGAAACAGTGATTAAAAAAAATTAGGTTAAAAAAAAAAACAGAAAGAAGAATTTTCTTTTCAAAACAAAAACTTCGCCTCACTCATGTGTGATACGGTCCAGAGGAAGGAGAGGACAGTTTGGCATTTTTCTAATTTAACTAATCTTATTAATCCAACATATGGAGAATATGAAAGTCTATTCTTCTGCTGCTGATTTTCACAGCATTAATCGTGCGATATTTACTTGATACTTGAAATTTCTTTCTACATATTGAACTTATATTTTGACAGATTTTAAGTGCTGTAAACTGCCCATACATTTGTCTTAACAGAAATACTTATCATTTACTTGTTATGAAGCCAATATATTTCAACCAAAAGTATAACAGTGCTCTGCTGGTTTTAGAAGAAACTCCATATACATGAAAGTCAATGAAAAAACCAGGCTGTTTGTTTAGAGTTTATACCTTTTACTTCTGGTTTCACATCTGGGTTTTAAACTAACAGAACAATACGGTGTTTAAAAGAAACAAATGACAAAAGTCTATTGATGTGAAACCTGTGACCGTCAGGCAGACTTTTATACATTAATCCTGATCTCGATCTAAAAAGCCAGTGTTTTTCATTGACTTACATTCACAAAACGTCATTCAAAAACCAACAAACTGATTTCCCCAGAGACCAGGCCTGGAATTGCAGAGTGATTATTTTTATTCTAAATTTGTGAAACACTTGTCAGTTTCCTTAAAATCACAGGCTACAGCTGTAAAATTAGTAATTTTTATATTCATCTGTCAGATTCTTGACCTCCTGGCTGTACTTTGTTAATGTAGAATCCAGAAAATATTTTATAAATGAAGTGTTAGATCTTGAAAACCTCAGTGAAACGACTTTCTTTTTCTTCTTCTGTAAATATGACAGGACAATGGTGGCTGTAAAAGACTGTGTACACACAGCATGATGCTCCACGCTGTGTTTGGGTTTGGGGGTGACATGACAGCGGCCGTGACCAGATCCCTGCTGGGACAGAACCTCTGCTCTAATGTGGAATGAAGGGCTTGTGGAGATTAGAATCACTGAGGCTGAGCATTTAACGGCGACACTGGACCGGCCATGCATGCCCCGTGTGGCGTTCATGCATAATTGTTTTTTTTTTTTTTTAACTCGACACGTGCATGCAGTGCTCATGCACGCTGCGGCCTCTCTTACTCAGCAGAAACAGACAGAAACACAGAGAGGCGGCCACGGACACACAGGCAGCGCGGCGACACAGGCAGCACCTACTTGTTACAGGGACATGAACACAGACCACAGAACTGTCCTAGATTGTTCAAATTCTTTTCTGCATCCATCATGTCCTTATTGATCTGGTCCATCCCCTCCTCGATGCGCTCCAGTTGTTCTGTTTACCAACAAAATGTAAAAAATTTTTTTTTTTTCCCAGAGCAAATGTATGTACGAGAGGCCATGAGAAAAAAAAAAAAAGAAAATGAGGGGGGAGATTGGGGGAGGAAGAGGGAGAGAGGTGGAGAAGAGAGGGGAAAACAAAGGAGAAAGAGGGAGAGAGGTGGAGAAGAGAGGGGGAAACAAAGGAGACAAAAAAAAAGACATATACTGTGACAAGAGAGAGACATCGGACATCAGACATCACCACCACCACCACCACTAGCACTGGACAGGCAGGAGCATGAGGCTCCTGTCTGGTACCTACTTTTTAATACATGGGCATATCAGACCACAGCATTGTCCTAAATCTTTTAAATCTTTCTCGGCCTCCTTCAGGTCTGCGTTCACCTTGTTCATGCCCTCCTCCACGCGATCAAGTTGTTCTGGTAGGGACAAAGGCATGAGAGCAGTAAAATAAAGTTGACTGGTTGATTGTTTCCTAGGGTGAGCTCTCTACGCTAGGTTGGAGTAGCCTGTTAGCGAGATGCAGTAGGCGGAAGGCAGAGCGGGCAACAAGCTTTAAGATGAACTAAATAAGGGTGGGATGTATTCACATGGTTTTTGTTCGAGTGATTAAAAAAAATCCTATTGTCAGTTTTAAAAAAAGATATTAGAGTGAACTGAACTCAGTTAGCACAAATGCTAACTGAGATTAGGAACCAAACCACAGGGAAGACGAGTCAGTTAATCATCACTGAACTCTCTCATTTACTTCCTATTGTCAGTTTTGGCTCGGGGGCCAATTGTGGCCAATGGCCAATATCAACTCTAATAATAAACCTATAAATGTATCTGTGTCTCTGTGATAGTTTGGTTTCCCGTAAATTGTCGATAATTTATCGCGAACCAAACCGTAATCAATGGTCCGGTCGTGACATCAATGTAATGGAAAGCATCACTCAGACACACGAGGTCGCGCTCACGTCGTTCGTCAGGTGGTGAAGAGGACGCGCAGCCGTAAAGCAGCTGCACTTCGAGGTCACTTCCTCTCTACTTGACTTTTTAATGCTCGTAGGACGGCGGAGCAATTATTTCCATCAGCGGTGAGCACCACTTGGCCTTCCAGGAGATCTGGCGAGTCACAGTGAAGTGAAGAGGAAGAGGAAGGCGGAGGTGGAGAGCTGGTTCACGTGGAGCAGGACGGTGCAACGACAAAGAGCTTAATCAGCGTCACAGAAAACTTAACTCTCCGTGAAATAATTACAATCAGCTCAGTTTGTGTTACACCTGCTGGTTCATATGCACTGGTGCAACCATATGATATTTCTGTCTTTGTAGCAGTTGAGCGCGTTTAATAAACCTCACCTGATTCCAACCACAACAAACGGACGGAGAAAACAAAAAGCCAAGAAAAATCCGAGTCGTTTTAAAGCTGGATGACTGTCAGTGACATCACTGAACAACGTGAACTGTCCCTTTACCTCCTGAAGGTCACAGTAAATTACCACGCTACAGATGCTAGCATGTCGTGCATTTTAAAAGAACTGGATTTTCAGTCCAAGACTCTGCAATGACATCCATAATATTCTGTTGGATTAAATTCATTCATCAAAAAAAAAAAAAAAAAACACAGAGGGATATTTGAAGAAATATTCTGTTTTATGTTTTTTTTTTAAATAATTTTTTTTTTGACGTAAACTCGTAACTGTACAACCAGCAGGAGCCTCCACTGATCCAGTGTTTCTTGCTGTGGGCTAACTCGCTACATGTGCAAGAACTCAGTGAGGCGCTGACGCCATCCATCAGCTCTGACCGAGGTGTAATTTGGGTCAATGTTCATGTAACAGCTGAGCAGGGAGCGACTCATTAGCAGCTGTGAGGCCTCCGCTGCAGGTAATACATCACTGGGCGACAAACCTCCTACTGTATGACCTATGTGAGTGTGTGAGTGTGTGTGTGTAAAAGGCCAGCCATACACTGACGTTTACAGCTTGACAAGACCTAATTAATTACCCCTAGCATAGGAAGCTATTACCCCGTTTCTATTGCAATACGAGAGGAAATTGTTGTCGTAAATATCAAGGAGTGTATTAAATGTCAGGGGCAGAATAATGTACACATGTGTGTTGAACTCCGGGGAGGCGGTAGATGGAAGAAAAAAGAAATTAAAAAGAGAAAGAGCATTTTTGAAAAAGGTTACAAAATGTAGCCCCAGAGCTGGGACGTAAAGAGATGTTTGGTGGTTAAAAAGGAAAGACGGGGGGGAGCAGGTAGAGATGGCGTTAAGTGAGAGGAAGCGGTGATTGAACTGGCGTTCCGTGTTAACGGCACTGAGCACGTGCACCGTGGAAGCCGTAATTCCAGGGAGAAGAGGAGCTCTGCTATCTGTTTCTGTGACAGGCCAATTAGCCTGCTCCTCCACGCATGCTACCAAGAACAGGACTTCGTTAAATAACACACACACACATACACCCACACACACGTAAGTCCTGTGTTACGGCGTGTCATTGAACACTTGGTTACTGTGATTTAAACATTCAATCTTAGGAAATTCTCAATGACGGCAAAGACGTTAGCAATAAAATAATGTGACGCTAAGGAAGAAACCGTGGTGTAGAACTGAACTGTTACCTCACCACGTCACTGTTAATATAATTTCATATATTTTTTCCTTGAACTGTTACCTCACCACGTCACTGTTTAATATTTAACGTTTAATATAATTTCATATTTTTTCCCTAGTTTTATTCATGTCCTCTAATTTCATTCGTATGAAGACACAGAAATATTTGTTTATTTTATTATTTAGCCTGTGTTTATGGTAAGACAAGTATTTTTTCTGTTTATTGCTTAGGCATTTTAGTCATTTTGTCGGGCTATAAATTCTCAAACTCATTCGCTGAATTTTCTTTAACTGTCTTCAACTGCACTGACCTCATCATTTTGTTATTAACTTAGTGAAAAAAAAAAGCTTTTTCGAGATACTAATTTCCTCTTTGTGAAGCTCCAGACTGCGTATAAAAGCAGCAGCTGCAGAGACAGTGTTCAGGGAACTGTCGTCCTCCTACTCACCTCCCTGCTCGTCCAACATGACAAGGGTCCTGATGCCAGCATCCTTACTCTGAGAGGACGAGGAGACAGGGTGAGGGGAGAGGTGAGGGGGGAGAAAGAGGAGAAATAAATCAGTAAAGAACAACAGTGAAGACTCTGATACGACTGCAGAGATGGGTCAGATTACAGTGTGAATCACATTTCACACTGGTGTCTATTCTAGACTGGACACAGATCAAACCTTACATGAAACGTTTGACATTGTGACATAATAAACAGAATCTTACAACTGAAAATGATGAGAATGAAGAGCGCTGATTCCCAGGTCAGACTTGTTCAGTCAGGTCTATATTTGTTCTGGTTTGGCACCAGGACCAGGACCAGCTCCAGTAACGCTACATTCTGGTTTGGCTCGTGGAGCTGGCTCACTCTCAGAGTAAACAGACTTCTATTCACACTTATATTTCACTGCAAGAGCTCGCATCCCATAATAACACCGCACTCCAGTGAGCACACGATGAGCACCAAAGGCCCTGGTGTGTGAACTGCAGACCATCAGGTTGGTGCTCAGCCTCAGGCTCTTCAACGTGACATTAAAGTTCAAAGACTCTTCAGTTTCTGCTTCACTTGTTCTGAATGAGATCGTGACCCGACTCTGCTGGAACACGGACAAAAGATTCTGGACTGAGAGCAACGACGACAGACGACGACAGATACAGCGTTGATCTGTGTGAGTATGAATTTTACGATCAAGTCAGGGGGAAAAATGTTGTTCAGACCAGTGTTTCCCAAACACCAATGTTTTAAAAGTTTAGTCACAAACCTTCGCGACTCAAGTCAATAGACATTAATCGTAAACTCCTGAGAAACATGATGCGAGACGACCCCCCCAAAAATAAAATCTCTTGCGACCCACCTGAGGGCCGCGACCCAGTCTTTGGGAAACAATGGTTTAGATGAGCTTGAAGGTAAAATGTGACGTACGTCTGTGCAAAGAAACCCGATTGTTGAGAGATGTTTGTTTACCCGTCAGGAATCATGGGAAAACAAAATAAGCCAATGACATCATTTATTAATTCTCCATAAACACACACACGCACACACCAATTCATTACCACTAACAGTGTTCTTGAATGGAAAGTGTGTGTGTGTCAGAACAGAAGGGTTAACATGCAACAAAGAGGGCAACAGAAAGGGCAACGTTGACATTTAGACCTCAG
>NC_024311.1:16832097-16834344 GCF_000523025.1 Cynoglossus semilaevis | reverse complement strand
AAATCTAGCGATGTCTCCAGGAATCTATTCTAACACAGTCACCGTATGGATGGACGGACCAGAGTGACCCACAGGTCCAGATGATGTCCTGTCACTGGTCACACACACACAAACACACACAAAGGCAGAAAATAGCTCATGATCCAGCGGTCAACTGGACCAGGTTGCCAGAGGTCAGTAAATGTCAAAAGTATCAATTTTTTTTTAAGCCGTCAAATATATAGAAAAAAGTCGACCAATCAAATCAAAATCATTTGACTCATGGACAGAAGTTGAAGTGAAATCTTTTAAAAGAACATATTGGAGAAAAAGTCAAACTGAAATCTTAATGCACTTCCCTTCCTGCCCCATAGAGGGACCCGCCCCCCAGTTTGGGAACCATTAGGATTATTAGTCAATTTATATTCATCTAAAATACACCTGAACACTGATAAATAAAATATTTGTTAAGTTTTGATTTTTCTTCTTCTAAAACCTAGACATATATAGATATGACCTTTAACCCCATGTCCATCACGTGTAATGTTCTCCTCAGATCAGATCTTTGTCTTTTTTCATTTCAGCCGTTGAACAGTTTTGTCATCATTCTGCTGCAGGTCCCAGGAGAAGATAAGAGTTTTCATAAAAACCACATCTCTGGATCAGCGTTGATAAAAAAAAAACTCTTCTTCACGGAGACGCTGGTTTCAAACAGAGGTTATGGATCAGCGTTGATAAAAAAAAAAAAAACTCCTCTTCACGGAGACGCTGGTTTCAAACAGAGGTTATTGGAGTGATCAAGTGTGTGTGTGTGTGTGTGTGTGTGTGAACCTTCATTCTTCTAAAGCATATCCACTGTTTTAAAAACACAGCGGACACCCTAGATACGACCTTCCTGAAACACGAGTATTATATCCATTGTTACAAATCTGCAACTATTGCAACTATTTTGCTCCTGATACGAGGAAATATCAAGTTACGAGTCCTCCACCGCGCTCCATCAATCTGGATATGAGTGGATCGAGACTCGAGTGCAGTATCTATTTTGTCCACTGTTTATAATGTCAGAAAATAACGACCAAACACCACATGAGTGAACATTTGGTTTAGAAGTTTCTACAAACACATGTGAAACGTTGAATATTTCAGTCAGGGCGCTGATCTCAGACAGATCACAGAGGGAGCGGCGTCGTCCGACCACGCTGACGGCTCGCCACTTATTCTATTAGCGTGAGCTTCACTATAAGCCCTTTGGACACAGAGGTCACGGAGCATTAGGGCACGCTGGGAACCTCCTCCGTGGGGTGAAAGGAGCTCCGTCTTTACTCTGAGAATCAGATTCACTTTTATCACCGTCTGATTGGCTCAGAGCTGTAGAGGAAATCAAATTAAAAAAAATAAAGATTTTCAGATCATCCATCGTCTTATTGACAGTCAGACAGATGTGGTTCTGTCGGCCGGACAGAGTGAATAAGATCAACGATGACATTTGACTCTTTCTTTTAGCTGCTCTGAACCAAAGGTGTTGAATCTGAGCCAATGACGTTCTGGATATTTCTGGATATTTCTGGATATTTTCCAACCTGTGACTAAAGGCTTTAAATGAGCAAAATGACAAACTCTCTGCCCCTAAACTCAAAGGTCAAACACTCAGCCGCTGTCAGTGAAAAGACCTGTCACTGGAACCAGGTTAGTGACTCACACTGTAGCTCCAGGCTCTGGAGAAAAAAAAAAACCCCAGCAGGGATGGAACAAAAAACCTGAGTCGCTCCACTCTGGTTCTGTAATCATCACCAAACATCACAGGACGATTAGGTGGAAAATAAACCAAAAACAAAACAAAACAAAAAACACGGCGTCACTACTTAGCAGAGCTATGAGTAAATGTTAAGGAGTGGGTGACATTTTCATTCATTGGTCAGTGTGGTGGGTCATGTGATGTTTGCTGGACTTCTTACCTCCTCAACCAGAGCCAGCATACGACGAGTGCTCTCCAGAGACTGCAGGAGAAAAGAGAGCTGATTAGCTGAGAGTTCAGACCAGGGAAACAATCATCACACATATGTCTGTGTCTCTGTGTGTGGATGAAAAAAAAAAAAAAAAAATTAGCCCTGTAAACCAAGATAGTTTTCCTGCAGTGCTCCCCCATGTGGAGATCCAGTGTCCCCCACCCACGTCATTACAAAACATTCAACAAATAAAATAAAATAAAAAAGACTATGGAACAAGAAAAATATTTTTCCTCTAAAGGGGTCTGGCCCCTCACTT
>NC_024311.1:16829471-16832078 GCF_000523025.1 Cynoglossus semilaevis | reverse complement strand
TCCTGCTGACGTCCTTCCCGCCTTCTTCACGACCCTTTGAATCCCGGTCATTTCTTTAAACTCAACCTTGTTTTTATTCCCAATCCCCGTCGCACAGTTTCTCCTCCGTAATCTCCTCATCTCTCCATCCATCCCTCCACTCCTCGCTCTCTCCTCTCTTCATTTCCGCCCCTCTCATCCGTGGAGCCTCTCGGCCCAACATTATCTCCTCATGAATGTTTAATGAAGCCATTTGTGCTTCTCCATTATTCCACTGCTCATCTCCAACTCCTCTCAGGTCGTTACGAAGGGGAAAGTTCTTCCCTGTTAGAAATATCCACAGTCTTGATTGAGGAGACAGGGAGAACAGGAGGCTGGAGGGGGTGGGTGGGTGGTCGACGGCCCGGAAGTTTCTGGAGATTCATTTGTTTCCTCTGGAATCAGTCATTTTGAAATGTGACGTCGTTAGGGCTTCAGTCTTTTAAAAAAAAAGTTTGGAATTGATTGGAGTTCTCTTTTGGGAGATTTTTCAACGTCTGATAAAGGTGGACATCAAAACGGTCTGTGATTTGTGAAATAAAAATATGGCCACCAGGGGGGGATAAGATAAAAACCATCTTTCTTCAGTGTGTGTGTATTTGTTTTTGTCTTCAACTTTACCTCATCAGCTATCTGGTCTGCCCGTGTCTGCAGGTCGGCCAGCTCGTTGCGCATGTCAGCTTCGTCTGCCATGATGATCAGTGAACTTTGACCTCAAATAAGAAGACCTGAAGAGAAGTGAAAGAACAGCAGGTTACACACACAAGAATACTGCAACAGTCAGGGTGAGGATTCAATGAAAAAATGACAAGTAAATCTGTTTGTACCAGAGGCACTTGGAAAATACGTGTTCTCCCAGAAACACTCGGCAGAACTAGTTAGAACAGGTGTGGGCAAACTAAGGCCCGGGGCCTGGATGCGGTCCGTTCAGCTTTTTTAATCCTAACCCTAACCCACCAAACTTTTCCAAATTGTATAATTTATTTATATTATCATTTTACTTCTGCCTTTTCTCTCCTCATCGGTCCACAGACGCCACGTTTGTCTGTTCTATTCTGTCTGGATCAGAACGTCTCCCTCAGACACAGACCATCAGACCTGTGTCAACCATTTGTACATTATAACATCACAGGTGAAAAACAACAACCAGTGTGAGAGATGCGGTCCGTTCAGCTTTTTTAATCCTAACCCTAACCCACCAAACTTTTCCAAATTGTATAATTTATTTATATTATCATTTTACTTCTGCCTTTTCTCTCCTCATCGGTCCACAGACGCCACGTTTGTCTGTTCTATTCTGTCTGGATCAGAACGTCTCCCTCAGACACAGACCATCAGACCTGTGTCAACCATTTGTACATTATAACATCACAGGTGAAAAACAACAACCAGCTTTTTTTGTCATTAATTCTTCTTCTAAAATCAGCAGCAGAGTAAACCACCATCAAAGCTCCAGATCAGCTGCAGATTCACACGACTCATCAAAGGAGTTTGATCAGACCACAGACCAGAATCTATTTTTGTTCCTCCGGCGCAGAGCCAGGCAGTTTTTCATGTAGACACACACACACACACACACACACACACACACGCAGTGGAGCAGGAAGTGTGGTGCATGAAACATTTATGTGGCTCTCACTCAGCTACATACTGTACTGCTGCTGGAGGAGGAGGAGGAGGAGGAGGTGAAGACAAAACCTCATCAATCTCTTTATTTCCGTACTTTCTTCGCTCGGTTTCTGCCACTCTCTGAACAATGAAGTTGTTAAAGATTTGGTCCAATCACGTGTCTATTGTGTATGAAGTGTTCCTTTTTTTTTTTTTAAACGGATATAAATCTGAGAAAGATGTTTCTTTATTTCACCCTGATATAAATTTAACCAATCACCAGCTTCTGTCTGGGGGGGAGAATCAGCGTCGCTGCAGGGATGAGAGCGCCGCCGCCGCCGTTCACTCCAACACCTGTCAGCGGCAGAGTGAACTGAGTTCTGAGTTGTAGTAAAGTTCACTCTTAGCTGTGAGGAGGGTTAAAGATCAGACTCTCCCACGCCGTCAGGAGGGGTCACGGCAGGATGTTTGATAAAGAACCTTCCTTTTTTTCCCCGCTGCTCCCTCCGCCTGTCTCCTGCTGGAGTCTTCAGGTCAGTTAATAATTGAACGTGTGCCCGGAAAAGGGATGGAGGAGGGGGAACGCAGCCAGAGGGAGACTGCGTTTGTGTGTTTGTCTCTGCTACACTTGCTGCTCTGTTGACCTTTAAACGATTTATGATGACTTTTTACGTTGATGATGATGTCATCCACAGATACTGATTAATCAGCGATGATTACATTTTGAGCTACAGAACAGATTTACTCCGGACAAACACCGACTGGTTCAGACTTCTGTCACTTCTCTGTGATCTATTTTCAGAAAATGTGATGTTTCCAAAATGGCAGGGATGACGGTGAAGTTGCCAACGCTCCCTTCGTGCCCACTACTTGTCAGCTCGTCTGTGAACGTGTTGTTGTGGCAACGGCGCCGAAGTGGCAGTGATTCAGGTCCCGTTCGACGTCCGTCCTCTACATGTTCTGAAATGAAACACCTGCTGC
>NC_024311.1:16824491-16827687 GCF_000523025.1 Cynoglossus semilaevis | reverse complement strand
GAATGTATTTTGATTTGGCCAATCACCGTTTTTTTTGTGTAGGAGTGTTTCTTTTTTTTTTTTTAAACGGATATAAATCTGAGAAAGATGTTTCTTTATTTCACCCTGATATAAATTTAACCAATCACCAGCTTCTGTCTGGGGGGGAGAATCAGCGTCGCTGCAGGGATAAGAGCGCCGCCGCCGCCGTTCACTCCAACACCTGTCAGCGGCAGAGTGAACTGAGTTCTGAGTTGTAGTAAAGTTCAACTTCACTCTTAGCTGTGATGAGGGTTAAAGATCAGACTCTCCCACGCCGTCAGGAGGGGTCACGGCAGGATGTTTGATAAAGAACCTTCTTTTTTTCCCCGCTGCTCCCTCCGCCTGTCTCCTGCTGGAGTCTTCAGGTCAGTTAATAATTGAACGTGTGCCCGGAAAAGGGATGGAGGAGGGGGAACTTTTCCAGAGGGAGACTGCGTTTGTGCGTTTGTGTGTTTGTCTCTGCTACACTTGCTGCTCTGTTGACCTTTAAACGATTTATGATGACTTTTTACGTTGATGATGATGTCATCCACAGATACTGATTAATCAGCGATGATTACATTTTGAGCTACAGAACAGATTTACTCCGGACAAACACCGACTGGTTCAGACTTCTGTCACTTCTCTGTGATCTATTTTCAGAAAATGTGATGTTTCCAAAATGGCAGGGATGACGGTGAAGTTGCCAACGCTCCCTTCGTGCCCACTACTTGTCAGCTCGTCTGTGAACGTGTTGTTGTGGCAACGGCGCCGAAGTGGCAGTGATTCAGGTCCCGTTCGACGTCCGTCCTCTACATGTTCTGAAATGAAACACCTGTTGAACGTCCAAGGTGTGATGTCATCCCAGAACATTTCCACTGAGTCACAGCCAGATTGATGTTCCATGGTCTCTGGGTAACACTCTGCTACATTATTGATCAGCCATCGAAACACCTGTTGAACGTTCCTGTTCGATTACACCGAGGAAGCAGCGCGTCTTCTGTGTTACATTGCCCCCGGTGGACGCTGGGAAAACTGTGCTTCAATTTCATTGGAGTACAGATTTCTAATTAGTGATCAACAACAGGACACAGCACTGAGTGACGCTGTAGGAAAACTGCAATATTTCTCTACACAACAATACCTAAAAAACAGCTGATAAAAAACAACAATTTTTCATTTTCTCTCTTCAAAACTTCCAAGCACAAAAAAGGATTTAAAAACCAATAATAATCAGTATCTGATCTGAACAGGCAGCTCTCCAATCTACACCTGCTGTACATTTAAAGAGACTTATAAGTTGCATTAGTGCCACCTATTGGACAGATCAAAAGAGGAAGAGGACGGAACACATCTCTGTTATTACTGACAGGTTTTTAATATTGACAGTTGAGGTTTACACACTCACAGAATACACACCATTTCTTAACTGAAACTTTCATGTAATTTTTTTTTTTTTTTTTGAAGAAATGGAAGACACTTTCACTCCTCAACAATGTCCAAACACCACAGAACCGTCAACAGCAGGTCTGAATCACCACATGACGCCTGAGACAACAGAACAGTCTTCACTGTTGGCCTTTTCTCTTCTTTTCAAAAAAAAAAAAAAAAAATCAACAACACTTTCCATCACACAGCAACCAACTGTCATGTGTTACACAACTGTTCATTTCACCCACTCTCCCCCGTCCACCCCTCAAATACAGACAATCAACACACACACACACACACATCCAGAGCTGATTTAACACAAAGTCTGGCAACCCCCATCCCCCACTCACTGCCGTGCCTTCTGTAACTCATCTTGACTGACAGTTAGGACAGGCTCAGCCTATAGAGATTAAAGTCAGCAGAGAAAGAGGATTTACTCCTCACCACCCTCCCCCCCTCCCTCTCTCTCCCTCTCTCCCTCTCTCTCGCTGTCTCTCTCCCTCGTTTGCGTTTCTCTCTGCCTTCTTCGCTGCATCTGTATTTGACCTCCCATGCCCTGACCGTTCACCATACAACCACTTATTCAAACGTCTTTGTCCAGGTGAGTTGGTCCTGAAGCAACAAGATGTGAGAACAAAAAGGTTAAAAATGCGGTGCAGCCTGAAGATCATGAAAAAAACAGAAACCCAAAAACCCACATCATTAAGTGCTTTTAAACAACATGTTGGATAAATGGTTCAGAGCAATGAAACAATAGACGTTAGAAGAGCTGAGATGAATTATTGATTTCAAGATTGGCCTCGATGCTAAAAGTTGATGAGGGGAAGATGTGGTGTATGTATAAATATGTACGAGGAGAAAACAGTAGAAGAGACAAATTCAGTGGAGCAGAAGTTGAAGCTGCTGATGATCAAGCTGGATTCACGCCCTCCATATTGACCCCCCAACCATATTTTTGTGAATAGGCAGCGAAAATGCAAATTTGACACCATGACAGTGAGCCGGGCCACGTGCACTAACCCACTCCTGTCTCCAGGGGAAACATTATATACATTCATTTTTCACTCAGCTGTGGTGTGCCTCAGCCCCCCCAACCCTCCCTTGTGACCGTGGAGCATCCTTTAGTAGATTTACATCAGGTCAAAGTGACGGCGACGGCAAAGGACGAATGCAAATACAATGTAAAGATGTAAAAGTAAAAAAAAAAAATCACACCTGGAGCGTTCATTTCTGATTTTCATTTCCTGAATTTATGCTCGAGTATAAACAGGCAGATGAGGTGACACTGGTTTCTCCTCCAGTGCAGCAGACTGTTGAGATTTACTGCTGTCAATCAAGTGTGTTTTTTTTTTACTGTTAAGATAAACAGTATGTGTTGGGAGGAGAGGGGACAGTGAGGGGGGGGCTGTAATGGGGGGCTGCCGTGTGGTCCACACAGACAGAGGAAACAGGTCACAGCTCCCTCTGATGTTCACTTGTTTATTCCGCCCTGTTTGTACATAGAAGCACTAACCTAAATCTGGGGGATTTTATTTTGAAAGCGACTGTGTTTGTCCTGTTTCTGTCAGCCGTTTGTTGGCGTGGACCAAACAGAGACAGCACACACACTGGGACCTGATGCTACGGCTATTTCTGTAAGTCTCAACGTCTTAGTGTGAAACTGAGAAGCACAGAAGTGAGAGCTGCACAGCACCAGAGTCGAGCTTCTAATTACCTTTCTTTAATATTACCCTTAAATAATAATGCGGTGGGTCAGTGGGGATCA
>NC_024311.1:16804346-16824461 GCF_000523025.1 Cynoglossus semilaevis | reverse complement strand
GTAGTTTCAAGACAATTTGTGAAGCAATTCTCCAAAGAATTCATGGAGTAACGGCAGCAGATCCAGAAGAACGTTCCCCCTGAGGTCCACCTACTCATTACACCTGGTTAGAGTCAGTTCTACTGCTGTTCTACTGCTGTAGGACTTCTATATTTTTATATCCCATCAACAACTTGGCAGTGGTGGCCTAGTGGTGAAGGAGGCGGACTTTGGTCCGGAAGGCCCCAGGTTCGAATCCATCAACTGCCAGGTTGCCACTGAGATGCACTGAGCATGGCATCGTCCTCAAGCACTGCTCCCCGGGCGCCGACCACGGCTGCCCACTGTTCACTTTGGTGATGGGTTAAATGCAGAGGGCAAATTTTGTTGTGCATGGTGTGCTGTGCTGTGCTGTGTCACAATGACTAATAAAGATAAGTTTAAGTTTTAACTCATTAAAATAATCTTGATTTTCTACTGTTTTCTACACAAACAAAGCACACAGTACACATAAATACATGTAGTAATACTAATGATCTCATTCCTGACCTACTATCAGTGAACACGTACAGTACAAGGAAACACGACCAGGCCATAGAGCATGATGGGAGCCTGAGGCGGTACATATACAGAGACTGTCCCCATTATTTTACAGCTGACTGCCTCCCTGAAGACGTTCTGCTTTTGCAACAGAATAAAATTTCAATTTTTTCAAACTCTAAATACGTTAAATACTATATTGATCCCATATTTGGGAAATTGTTGTGGATTCGACTCAAAGCAAACAAAGCAAAGAAGAGAATTAAGAGGATGACGACCATCAAGTTGGAGGACGTTTGCGTCAACCTCATCTAATGCACCATCATCTAATGTGCGTTATCCTTTATTTTAATCTCAGAGAGAATCTGCAAAATAACAGCATAATAAACTATGAATCTACTGAAACAAACAAGGCATCAACACAGATACAGATGACGAAGATATTTTTCTCATGTTTATAAAAAACCCGGAACGATGCAGTCGTTTTTCCTCCCATTCAGCGACGCAGAGAAAAGACCTCCAGTTGTTCACGTCAAAGGTGTAAAAATCCACTGAAGTCTAAATGTCACATTTTCACCAAAAAGGCTTCATAATGGAGCTTTTTTCTCTCCAGGTCAGCCACAGTGGTGGAGAGTGAAAGGAACAAGGAAGTGAAGCTGATACCGAGATGCCTTTCTACCCAGTGCAACGCCTCCAGTGACCATATGGCCCCACTGAATTAAGACATTCCCTATGGAGAGATCGGAGGGACACACAGGGAGGAATCTGCTGTGGAAATTCACTCAGGAAACCTGGAGGACAAATGCCTGAGCATGTTATTCTCCAAAAGGGTTTCTTACAAATCTGAAATTCCCAGCACCCTACAACCCCATGGGTCATAATGTTTAGTAGATTCTCGATGATAAATTTTGATATCCTGTGCTTATTTTCTGTTGTGTTAAAGTTGAATTCAAGCTCTTCCTGTTCTGTTGTGTTAAAGTTGAATTCAAGCGCTTCCTGGAATCTATGCCCCCCCCAAATTTGGAACACAGTGTCTTCGTCAGCTCCATTCAGTGGCCAGATGTCAGACAGAAGTAATGTTTAAAACACAACTGGTGTAAAAAGCTGTCTATTAAAAGTGACCTCCAGAATTCACATCTCCATAAATGACGTCCGGGTCGGATTGGCTCATAGCTATAGAATTCCTGCTTCGCTGTCAAAAGTGGGCCACATCCTAATGTTACATAGCAACAGAGTAGCCATCACATCTGGCCTACTTTCTGTCTGCTAAACAGATTCCAGTGGGATGTTTTGGTGTAACTGTCCTTGGTGCTGAAATGTTCCAATAGCTGCATGTTCAGAAAGGCAGTTCAATGTTTTAGACGTCATAGCTACATTTTAACACTCCTCTACCTCCTCTCAAAGAAGATAAAAATAAACTACTCGTTTATTCTTTCATTAACTGACACTTCACTGCAACACGATTTACAAACGCAGGAGAGTCTGTTGAGCGGAGCAGGTTGAATTCCTAATACTTCTCTGCTGGTTCACTTAAATTAGACAAACACACATTATAATAATGCTGTCACTTCATTGTGGATCTTCTAGTCATTGCCATAGTTGTATATACATAGGTAAGGCGGACAGAGAGGACAGAAGTGTAGACAGGGAGACCAGTGTGGCTCGTACAGAGGCGATTCAAAGCAATCATCTGTGGCCTGCAGGGATAATCACTGCAAAGCTCCACTGTCCCATTCACCGAGGATAAAACTCCCTGGATTAATCTGGAGGCCTACAGAAAGAACACCCAACAAACACACACACACACAAACACACACACACACACCTCAAGACTTACATAACACACGGGCAACTCTCTGTCTTTTTACTTTCCGTTTCTCTGACAAGCTTTTCCTCTTTCACTGCCTTAGAAAACATAAAGTGGACTTTTCCTCTCCCTCTCTCTCTCTCTCTCTCTCTTACCTTCCTCTTTCATCCACCACCTCCCCCCTCCCTGCCGCCACATGAACACATTCAAACGGACACCTGTCAACATGCTGTTCATCGTCACACACTCTCACCTGAACAGCAGTGACAGCCACGTATAGCACGTACACTACAGCAGACAGTATACGTGCACCACAGCTGTACACTCACACACGGCAGCACAGAGGCGACACAGACTCTCTCTCCGTGCTGTACATACACGTAAAAAAAAAAAAACACAAACGATGCAAAAACTAACAAAGGACAGACTTAGGATGCAGTCGTACACACAGGCAGAATTCCATGAGACTAACAAAGGACAGACTTAGGATGCAGCCGTACACACTTCCAAGAATTGATTTAAACAAGGTTTTCATCAAGGAAGAGACATCATTTATGCGTGTCATTTTGTAAATAATTAGGACTTAATTATCCTTTTCTATTCAGTCATTCATTGGGTGAAATGCTGATTTAGCCAGTCAGCCCAGCACCAACTAAAAGAAAACAAAGAAAAAAAAAGGCACAATAGAAACTGTACTGTAGCTGCACCGGGGTGAGGAGTGACTTAAATTACACACCTTACACACACACACATACACACACACACACACTCCCAAACACAATTACACACAAGCACATTTGTATTTAATGTTCATAAAAGTTAGTTATTTCCTTGAGATTTAGATTCTAATTTGGTGTTTTCATTGTTTAGTGGAATTAATTGTTGAGTACTGTTCTATTTGTTTTGGGTTTTTTTTTTCTAATGCAAACACTGTTGCCAACAAATATTATTGTTATGACCTCACCATTCCACTCTTCATGGATCAAATCACTATAAATCTCATCAGGTCCTGCCATCTTCTCTGATTTCAGCACCTCAATGTGAACAGAGTCAGTAATAACATACATGTGCCTGTTTCATAACAGGAAAATGTAAAAAATAAAAAATAAAAAGAAATTACTATTCTACTGAAAATCATATGTGAATGTCCCCCTTTATTTAAAGCTAAACTAAAGCGTGTTTCTTACATATATGGCAACCAAACTCCAGAGAACTTGGACTTATTTTAGTTTTGCACCGGAGAACATAAACCGAAGGAGTTGTAAACCTGTGACATACGATTCCATTACTGTACGCTGTTTTAAAGTCACAAACCCAGAGAAGCTGCCACTTCCTTTAGTTTAATCCTCACAACAAACAATTGCTTTTAATCCAGTAATATATTTAAGGAGGAAATCGACATCACAACACCGTGTGGACGACGACGCTGCCGCCGCCGTGTGGGACAAACGGTTATGGTTTTACTGGGGTTATACTCGGGTATTTATTCATGTGGTGCCACATTAAAAAAACAAGCCCAGAAAAAAACAAACAAAAGAAAAAGACAACGGTGACGACAGACATCAATCACAAACTCTGATCCAACTAAGCACGGAAACGCACGTAACCTAACGGAACTTCACAAACCTGACGTTTTTACGACAAAAAATCAAACTTTATTGTATGTATTGCAAATTGCCATCGCACTAAATTAAAAAGAAGTGAATTTCACCAACCTTCCAGAAGATTCTGTTCGTGTTTTTCCTTCTCCCTTGTCGTGTGCGTGGATTTGTTTGGAGACACGGTGAAAGCGTCTGTCTGTCCTGCCGCTCCACTCGACCACACCGTCCTCGGTGAAACCACGCCGCCCTGCGACCAATCTACTGTGGAGCGCCTAGTGTTTGACACTTCCGGTTGATGTTTTACAGAATAAAAGACTGACAGAGCGAAGCAGCGGTTATGTGAAATCCCACCAATGTACAATATCGATTTAAGACACCGAACCTCTTCACATGTCATGTCAACAACAGTCAGTCAAACAATATGGACACACACACACCGCTTCCTGTTACTGGTGGAGCCAATATGCTATGACTGAAGTCGGGTTGAAGTTCTGTCTTCTCTCTTATTTATATTGTCAAGGAGAAAATGTATTTAAATTTATAAATGTAGAAGAGAAAAAAACACAACTTTATAATTTTGCAATTGTTAAGGCTTTTACTTTGAAAGTGTTTTCCTGTCCCGTTGTGTTAATTGATAGCGCTCGCGAAATGGCCGCGCCCTCTGACGTCAGGCGTAGAGGCTAATAGCTGCTAAGCTACTAAATCGAGAATGTCTTCTATGTTTTGCTGGGTCTCTTTTCTGTTTTTAATATATGTTTTGAAAAAATAATAATGTATTTTTTAGCGTTGTGTGGAAATATAGTTTAAGTTAATTAACAGGTTATTTAACATTAACCAAGCTGCACAGAAGTAATTATTATCTATTGTTAATAACTACACTGCATACTTCTACTACTACTACACATATCCTACAACAGGAGAATTTACAAATAATTATTGCAGTTGTTCATACATGAAAACTCCATGAGTTGACCATTTAAAAATGCCACAAAACCGTCACGCTTCATAGTTCAAAAGTTACCTTGGTAATGTTAATAATGACTTTCAACGCTTATGCAACACCAATTTCTGGTCCTTACAGGATCCATCTGTACACCTGCAGACTCCACACGCTGCTGAATTGTACAGTAGATGCAGACGTGGGAGGCAACACGCTTCTAAATGAAACAGCCTGTTCCGATGGGGGTCTGAGGTCATAAACACAACCTGTTAATTATTCCTGTCAGTCTGACTGAGTGGGTCCCACTGCAGATATGATTCCATTCCTCGTCCTACACTCCGTCGTCTGTCGCTGTTTCTTACCGCTTTCATAATTATCCCTTTGCATTCTTTTTGATTGCTGAATGCAGTGAAGGGGGGAATTAGCTACAGTTATGCCAAACACTAAATCAATGTGGTTCCGATCTTGAGATGGCAGCGATGGACGACCTTATTCCATCTACAGAAATAAACTGTACCAGTCCATTAACACATTGATCGAACCATTAAAAGACCCTCTGCAGCGATCATCCAGCTGTCATCAGAATGAGCAGAGCCGTTCTCAGATCTTCAATAATTGCTACAGAGGTGTGAAGAACACAGAGAACAGAAAAGAACAAAATCTACTTCTGAATAAATCACAGTCACAGAGTTAACACTTTAAAGTTAGTATTTATTAAACCAATATGTCAGGAAATGTAACTGGTTCAGACATAAAAAATGAGGATATATACAGTACATCCTACATAAATAAAATGAAAATATCCAGAAAGGTGATTCGTTTTTACATGAAATGAGCTTCAATGGACACAGTGACTGAACATTCTGGGAACATGGCACTAATGAAATGGTGTTACCAGTAATCTTTTCACAGATTTTACATTATATCTAATCATACACCCATGTGACGGGGAATCAGATTCAGCCACTGTGTTCATTAATCTAAATGAACATGACAAATAAGGTAAGACCTTACAAATGAGTGCAGTGGAAATACAATTTATTTGTCTAATGTAATCAATTCATTTTGCTTGAATCAAAACAGATGGAATATATTATTGAGAACAGGTTTGAGGGCGGTATCTCTGTACCACTTTAATCCTGGGCGACCTCTAACAGGCTACGTTCACACTAACAACCATCCAAAGTTACGTTACACACTGTGCAACACTTGTCCAGTTTGTTTCAAATTCCGTGCGAGACAAGGCTCAAATTCATTCAGTGTTTCTAGATGAACACCTATGAAGTGGTGATGATGGAGTAAAACTGATTGAATGTGAATGTTAGCTTCACTTTAGCGTCCTGCTAAGAAGATAAAAGATAAAGCTCTGTTTGTAGGCAGGGTAAAGGCTGGTTCCATCGCATCCATCATACTGGGTGTGTTCAGCCCATGTTGTCATATGATCTATAGGCTGGGGTGTTGTTTCATATTTGCAGTCAGCAGAGATGTGATATCCCCATAGGGAGGGCAGAAAGTTGATGCATTAGCAGCAGCAGCATCATAGCCTACCAATCCACTGAACACACCATCATCAATAGAGCCTCTGATTTCTGCTGCACTTTGTATTGTTATTCACTTTATGTTAATGGTTTAGGAGTTAGTGGGGGACACAGATATTATACTGCAGGGGGAAATTGTATACATTTTGGTGACTGGTCGTATAATTTTGAGCACATGGAATGTTTTTTTAAGCATCACACTCGGGGGCAGTAAGTTTATTTCCGTGTACACGTCAAGTTCCTCGGATATTTAAAAACAGCGACGGTAAAGGAGTTTTGTGATAGAAAAAGGTCCAAACCAAGGAACAGATGACAGTGGTTGTCTGTACAGCTTTTGTTCCTTACTGCGCAACACCGCCCCCACGGTTTACAGGGGAACTGCTTGGTTGGGATATAATAGGCATTTTCAAGTATGTGAAAGTTTACCAGGTTATGTCGGAACTAACGAAGAGGACGAACGGTGTCTAATGAGTCTGATGTTTTTAGTTCATTAAAAAAAACAACAAGCTGAAATGCTGAAAGACGATGAGGGAGTAAAGACAAAACAATATATAAGCTAACGATGCTAAGGTATTTTGTTGCTAACATACGAGTGTTATGCTATAATGGTGAAACTGAACTGGCGTTTGGTTTAGCAGTCCTGCCTTTAGAGACTTTAAAATTTTATGGAGTCAAAACACTCAAGAGTCAAACTCATTTATTATTTACTTCAAACAAATTAAAATTTACAACTGTTCAACACAGTAATGAACATTAACACACGCATTCGACCAACAGAGACACAGTGACTGCAGGAAACAAAAACAAACACCTATTTTCTATATTTGGCGACAGGGAATTTTAAATCGTACTGTGTCGGTTCCTGACAATTTGGCACGATATAATACGAGTATTACATAAATAAAATATTTCAATTAATTAAAGTATATTGCAGTCTACGTGAAAATACTCAAGAATACAACGAGTTGATACCGTTTAAATGGATTAGGTTTTTCTCTGCTGCAGATGCTCATTATCAGAGAATGGTTCTTTTATGGATTGTATGAACTTGTTGTATGAAGCAGCAACTTATGGTCAGTTCTAAAACTAGAGCTCACCCTGAGACAAAAAAAATTGTCTTTGGAAAAAAACTCAGTCTTCAGAGGTTCAGAAGACCAAATCTGTGACTTTAAATCACAACCATCAGTTTTTAAAGCTAACTGAAATCACACTTACCATTACCCCAAGCATACATCCCTTAAATAAAACTCTGCAAATTACATTTATTAGTGGCTTCATAAATTACATTCATATAACAAGTGTTATCACCTGGTCAATGTACTGTAGATGATGCTCCAACGCATTCATTAATGTGTCCGCTTTGTAAAAATGTAAAATGATATGAAAAATACACTTCAGTTTATTAAAAGTACCATTTGTTAAAGGGCCCGTGTTGTTACTTTAGACAGACTTCATTGAAAAATTCAATCACACAGTTGTTCATAAGTTGACCATCATCTCATACACACACACACAAGTCTCACTGTACGTTTGGTTCTTTTGTCCACATTGTTTGGAAATGTTTCTTTTCTGTTTCAGTTCTTGGTTTTCTTCCACAACAGAACCATATTTCTGCTGCAAAGTGCAAATCTCTGACTTATTAGCGTCCAACAATTCAACTGCTTCTTAGAACACACACAGGTCGTAGAACAACAGAGACGTGTCAACCCTGAAGGTCAAAAGTCCGAAGGCAGTGACTGGAGCAGCAGTAAGCCACAAAACTTACAGTTGTTCTATAGTGGAAAGAAGAGAGAGAGTTTTTATTATAACAATAAAAAAACAAGTTTAATCTAATATACATTACAGTTGTTCTATAGTGGAAAGAAGAGAAAGAGTTTTTATTATAAAAATAAAAAAATAAGTTTAATATACATTAAATGTTTTGATTGATCAGTTTGTAAGATAGTTAGATGTGAAGGTGTAGAAGTAAAAGAGGTTTGTTCGTTTTAACCTTCGGTGCACGCCTGCCAGGACGGTGTCACGGAGAGGGAAGAGTTTGGGGTACGTGATGGTGAACATGGACTGACTGCAGCGATGACAGTGGCCCAGAGGGAACTCTAGAAGGTCCAACAGACTCTTAGGGAGAGTGATGGGAGGCGGCAGGTTCAGATCTAAGAAGTAAAACAGACACGAGTGTTGTTAACAAATCTACACCTGTACAGCAGTGTGTACAGTGAACATACAGGCGAAGTCTTACCTGTTGGTCTGTGGTGGTAGAGGCGGTGCAGTGTTCTCATGGTCAGCTCCTCCAGAGGAACCACGTTGTCTGCCTCTGTGCCAACCACCTTCACCTGTGCTGGTAGACCAGCCAGAGTCTGACTGATGGCATCACCAGGCACCTCCACCAGGTTACCAGGATCCAGCACTTGTGAAGACACACCACACCTTGGCAAAGGTAATGCACATGTTTATTATACTTCAGTGGTTTTACCAGTACATTTCTCCTGCTTCATTTAATCCCATGTGAGCCAAGTTTCAGTAATTACTACAATTTACCCGCTGCAGCCGATGACCTTGTTGTATAAGTAGGACGGGAGACCCCTCAGTTCCAAGTTGTTGTCCACAAACACAAACTGCAGCTCTCGTGACCTGCCAAGATCTGAGACATATAAACATATATAAACATACAGTATATGCCATCATGCAGTGCATTACATTAAATGGAAAAGTTGATATAAACGTATATGTACCCAGTGGTAAGAAGGTCAGCTGGTTGGCAGCCATTGACAGCTGGTTGAGGCGATGGAGACAGCAGAGCTGTCGTGGAATGTGGCTGAGCAGGTTGTGATCTGCCGTCAAGCTCTGCAGAGACAGGCAGCGATGCAGCCGCTCAGGCAGAGACATCAGCTGATTCATGGACACGTCCAGTGTCTCCAACTCCAGCAGATCACCAATCGCTGACCACCAAGAACAGGAAGAGTCAGAGTCAGTCATTTAAACTTAAAGCTGAATACCTTTTTAAATTAAGAAAGGTTCTTTTGATAAACTAAATCACTTTTTATTTTTCAACACAGCTTTAAGATTTTCAAGCAGCTGTGAACTAAAAAAAACAAATCATGCTTTTGCCTGTTAAAGTCACTGTTGGAGGCTTGCTGTTATTTCACATAAATAAAACCATAAACCTTTGGTAACACACAGGGTTTAGGTTTTTAATTACTCAAAATGTAAAATTATATCATTTGTTTTTTTACGTTAAAAAGTTGTAATAGTTTCGAACATTTTTGCAGCTCAAAGGGCTAACAGTTTATATTTACTCCGTTTCATGTTCAGTCTCTGTCGCCCTCTGCTGGAAAATAAGGTAAAGCTCATTTTGTCACTGACGATCTACTTACACAGGACGTTGCAGTGGGTTTTTATGTAATAGACACTTTTAAAATACAAATTATTACATTGCTATTCGAACTTTAATTAATGTTTGAATAGTTTGTTGGACTAGTCATGCACCAATTACCAAAAAAATCACTTGAAAAAACTAAGAGAGAATAAAACAATTACCAAAAAAATCACTTGAAAAAAACTAAAAAACTAAGAGAGAATAAAAGTACTGCAATCAAAAATAAATTTTACCTGGAGGGAGACATTTCAGCTGGTTGTTGGACAACCTCAGATGCCGCAGTGACCTCAGTCGTCCGATCTCTGGGCAGAGAAGCTGCAGAGCGTTGTTGCTCAGATCCAAGGACTGGAGTCTGGCCAGGTTTCCGATAGCTGAGAATCAAAACAAAATATCCTGTGTCATGTGAAGTGAACAAACGTTTGCCAAATTTCTCTCACAAGTTTCATTACAACTTTTTTTTCATTCTAAACATCTTTATGTTTCTTACACCATCTTTTTCCTGTGTGATTCATTGGTTTACTTGTCTTAAAGAAAACTAAACTACATTTAGTGTGATGCCGGTCTCACGACATAGCAGAATTCTTACCTTCAGGAATAATGACTATGTTGTTTGAGTGCAAATACCTAAAAAGTACAAGGTAACACATTTAATAGACTAAACCATTTATATATATATGTATATGAAAATATGTAATGAGTACTCACAGTTCAATTAGGTTGGGCAGCTTCTGTGCAAGATTGTCAGGCTGAGGGAAACACAGGAAATGGTAGAAAACAATATTTAAAATCTGAGTAATAATCAGGTATGCTTAGTTGACGACTGATGCGGTTGACAACAAGTGTTGATACCAGCGTTGTGAGAGAGTTCCTCTTCATGTAAAGTCTCTCCAGAAACTGCAGACCTTCATCTTTCAGTAGTTCCACTGGGAACATTTTTAGGTTTCTGTAGTTTAAAAACAGGGTTTTGTGGCGTTCTTGCTTGGCCATGGATATGGTCTCATAGATGTCAGTGGCCATCGCTGTGTCGACCTGTGCCTCTCTGATGGAGAGGATTCAGCAACGTCTCCTTCTTCTACAACATTTCTGAAATTAGAGGCAATGTGGGAAAATAAGAACTGGGAATTAAATCGGGAAGAAATTTAAATCTGTGTGATTTTTTACTGGACTCGTTTTTAACATATTACGTGGTGCAAGTTAAACTGACATTGAACTAATAAAAGAGAATGAATAACAACCCGAGCTTCAGTCACAAACTGCCAGCGCCTTAGCTCTAATACGGACTTGTGTTATGCTGCGTTCCCTGACATGCTCACGGAAAAGACTGCACATAACAAAAGGTGTGGTGCTCCTGCTGTCATCAGCTGAAATCTAGAACAACCGCCTGCTTTCAGTCTCCGTGTTCCCTCGACTCCTCTGCTATTCGTAGCAGCATTAGCATGCTAACTAGCAACTTAGCTCTCTTTAGCACAATACAGTAAATGGCGAGATGGGAGGTTTTTTTTTTACCTTTAAGTGTGTTCGGCTTTTTAAAATGTCATCTCATTGCCACGTACGTCACACGTTTTAGTCATTATATTATTTTTTAAGTTGACATGTCTGATTTTAGCTCAAAAAGTAAAGTAGTTCTGTGGTAAACAAAGTGTGACGTAATCACATCTTCTCCTTTGCGAGCCGTTGAAGCGGCTCGACGTTGGCAATTTGCTGCCCTCTGCTGCCGACTGCAGGTTTAAAGTGACTCACTTGTGCGAGATATATTTATTTATTACTAGATGTTTATTTGTCCCCCTGAAAAACAGATCTTTAAAATGTATTACCACTGGGCTTTGATATATATAAAGCAAAGTTCAGCGTTTCAGAAATGTACTGCCTGTCTTAAAAAAGACTGTTTACAGAAACAAAACAACTCCATAAACTCTAAAAATATCAGAGCAAAATTTTGTGTGTTAATAAAACTCATTATGACTAAAGTTATCCTGAACCCCATTTTGATCTACACCTGCACTAGCTCTTCTTCGTATGCGTGACATTGTTTTCCCAAAAATGAGCTGAGAGCAGTTTGCATACATTTTATTAATTTTAAACCTCATGTAGAAAAAAAGAATCAGAGAAACAGACATTCTCCATTTCCTTCAGCCAATCAATTTCCGAGTACTCAGAATATATTGAAACAAAAGAAATTCTTACATCATCATGTACAAAAAGAACCAAAATGAAATCTTAGTCTAACAGATTATTTAACTTGAAACACAAGAGTTGGAAAGCTATGAATAATTTACACACATCAAAAATTTCAGTAACAAATTGTTTTACCAATGTAATGGGGGAAAAGAAGAGGAGGGGCCGGGGGTGTATGATTTTATGTCCGCTCTGTGAGGTATTCCAGTGCTAAAAAAAAAAGCAAAAAAAAAAAAAAAAAGCCCTGACCTCATCACTTCTAGCCCAACCGTCTCTAGATGAAACTGCGATAAGTCTGCCGTTCTCAGAGTGGATCAGAGGACTGATGTTTCTAATCTGCTGTGAGTTTTAGGAGGAAGAGTAAAATAAAAATAAAAAAACAATATGGGAAAGAAGAAGAAGAGAGAAAAAAAAAGACTCGGTCATGGCTGTTTTTAGTAGAAAACCAAAATGAGTTCATGTGTCACAAAATGCTTTGATTGGTCTCAGTGAAAAATAAAATTTAAGCAGTTTCTTATGTTACACATGTTCCTGAGAAGAAGGGAAAGAAGAAAAAAAAATAAAACCAGAAGATGTTAAGTGCCTTTTTTTATAACTAAATATATTTCTAGTATCAGTTTTGTAAACACTACACCACATTTTACAGATTCCAATACAAATTCTTTTGATTCTGTTAAAGCTGGAAATAAGGCTGCAATTTAAGTTACTGAAAGTAGAAATATTAAAAATTTAGAACTTGTGTTGGTAAGTCATATATCTGAACCCCTCACTAGGACCCTATCCTGTTTATGATCCCGGCTGAACAGAGCAAAGTCATTGATGCTTTATAACGACCGTGGAGCTTTTCTACAGATGGAATTTTTTAAAGCGACCTTGAAAACAGTCCAACCACCCTTCGTGGTATTTCAGGGTTGTTTTAAAGTTAAAAATAAACAAAAAAGGAAGCATGCAAATGTACAATGGAAATGCATGACGACCGCAAACTGGGGACAGACCTTGGAGTTGGAAGTCCTGACGACTGAGGGGCTTTAAGGAGGGAAATGAAGATGAGATTTCAATAACAGAAGGAAGGATTCAGTCTCTCACAGCAGGACTGCTCTTCCTTCCTTTTCTTCCTAAACATTCTTCTCACAGCAGAGCATCTAACAATTCAGACAGCCGTCTCATCTACCCTGAGTACAAAACAAAAAAACAAAAACAAAAAAATCAACCCCAAAACAAAACAGTTATGAAGACCAGCATGGTCTGGAACACTTCCCCATTCTGACCTAATTGCTCTCAGCAGCTCTTATAGTGTCCAGACTGACTTGTGGAACATCTGCTTAATTATTAACAGTCCACCCAAAGGTAGAATGGTTTGGTTTTGTAGTGTGAATTTGACCATACAACAACTAAAACTGTTATTACAGCTGAACAACAGAGATTAGATGTTTTTCTGTACATGTAGATAGACTGAAAAAAATAGGGGGGACCAGGGAAGGGGGGGCACAGTGAGGTAGATGAATGGTTCAGGAAATAATAATAACAATTGTTCTCCTACAATAGGAAAAGAACATGAATATATCAGAAGAGGAAAAAAAACACAAGGGTGGGAAGTTTGTACAGTGATTTACACTTCACATAAAAAGTAACACAAACAACCAAGAAACGTGTGGGCTGTGAATCCAAATGAGTTTCATTAGCCTGTATAATCTGTTGCATGTGGTCCTCTCTCTCTCTCTCTCTCCAGTTACAGTTGGTTCTCAGAAGGGTGTCCTTTTGACGTTGGACTTAGTGTTGCAGTACCAGAACACAGCCAGAAGATGGAGCTTGTCAGCATTTTCTTCATGTATTTATCAGCGTCGTCAGTGAGAAAATCAAATTTTTTTTTTGTTGTTGACAGAATTGACAATCGCGAGTGTTTGAAGATAATTCCACCCCTCTCTCTCTACCTATCCTAATGCCATCGATCTTCTACAGACCTGCTAATGTGATGAAAAAAGATAAATACGGATTTCTCCAGCAGCAGCCTTGATTCAAGGGAGACAGTGATTAGCAGAGAGTGAAATTATTCAAACACTAGCTTTCAGAAAAAGACAGACCTTCCCACCTGCCCCCTGCAGTCAAATATAATCTACTCTTCGTTGTAGCTCCAACCTGGTGATTCTATACAGCGACAAGTGCAAAGAACCCCAACTTTAAGACAAGAAAATCGAATGAAATGGCCATTGGAGCAACTGTTGTCGTAATTAAAGGTCCAACGAGATACGTGACATGTTACACCTCGATCTCTAAAAGTTACCGCTCTCCCACGACTCTCTGTCATCCTTCTCTTGTTTCCCGCTTCTTTTCTGCTGGTTCATACATCACGCCTATGTAGGTCAAGTGTTCCACTGTCCTCTGCGCTGTATGCTTCTACTTCTAAACATGAAAATAAATACGCACTGTAGACCGCTGTATAAACACGAGGGGCGTCACAAAGCGAAACCCACAACTTAGGTTCAAACGAAAGACTTCTTCTAAGGCTATTAAACCAAACCATTCTCACTTAAAGCATTAATGCAGATATACAAACATATGAAGGTCACCATCGCCATTTTGGAAAAGAGACCATCCTCAAAGGAACACTGGACCTTTATAATGGAAAACCAGCATAATATTTCATAATAATAATAATTTCTCAAGTTTGATTTTCTTTAGTTTTCTGTCTATCTTACATTTAGTCATTTTTGTCTTGTTGCATCACACAAAACCCATTACGTTTTAACGTTTCCCATTTCCACCCGTCCTGCTGCTAACATCACGACAACAATACAGTGTCCATGTATCACATAAGACAGACAAAAGTCTTTGAGTAGCAATAGCTACGATTGAAAATCAAACAAACGTGTGGAGAACAGAGGATAAATGTTATAGATGTTATAGATCTGTGCAACCATGAAAATAGAAAACTAAGGATAATGAAAATGCTATGGACAGTAGAGAAATAGGTTTACATTTCTTTCAACTCATGAATAACTTTTCTCTTGAAACCATGTAAATACATCAAAAAGTTATGTTTTCCCCCAAACCATCCCAAATATTTAAATAACAATATTAATATAATTCATATTAATATTATTTACACATTCAGCTGTATTTAGACTGATCTGATAACTCTTTACCTTGTTTTGTCCTTATCCAGGCATCATATAATTAGTTTAGGTTGCACTGTGCAGGTTTTAGATGAATCTATTGGATGTTGAATCCTAATGAAATTAATATCAGACCAGAGGAAATAAACTGAATACTTGTGAAAAAAGGCTACTACTCGTTCTTGTAAAAAAAAAAAAAAAAAAAAGGTAAGGAAATGCAATGTTAAATTTGACCACTATGTGATACTAAACCTAGCACAGTGCACCTTTAAAACTACCCCCTAACCCACCCGATTTCCTTTCTAAATTTGAGTGACATTAAAAAAAAAAAAAATCTGATTAGCAATGAAAATGCAGTGACCGTATTAGAGGGACACAGAATCAGACACACTGACAGCGATGTTTCTGAGTGTAACAGCACAAAAATAAAAGAGCAGAAAAGGATTTAACTTTTCTCTTCGACCTGAGATTTACTTGGGACTCAGCAGTTGACGCTTGACCTCTGAGTAGGATGATGTATAGAGGTGGTCCAGTCTAAACGATTGAGGGCTGAGGTCTTAATGTGTCCCAGGAAGACACTGATGGTCACAGACACCATCACTGTCCTCTGGTCAGATGAGAGGGGACATGATGGGAGATTCAAAACAACACAATGTGAACTGTCATACAGTTTATACAAACACAGAAATGGAACTAGGTCAGATACATAAAAAATGAACTGTAGTGGAAACGTTGAGTAGATCCATCCTGAAGGAGTTCTCTTTTTATATATAGATATTAACTATTTTACAACCACAAGAGAAACGAGGAATAGCAGCTTCTTTCTGTACACGATAAATGTCTCCAATCGTATAAAAGTTAAAAAAGTGACACAAACAACAGGTGTGTACATAAATGCTTGCCCATGTAGAGATGTTTTAAGTGTTGGAGACTAAATCACTAGTCCAAAAAATACGTACCTTTGTATGCAGCAAAGATGTCTCCGAGCATGGACAGAGACATTGTAGTGTTTTACATTTGTTTCCCCTTTTTGTACATCTCCTTTTGCAGTCCTCACCTTTTTTTTTTTTTTTTTTGCTTATTGATTGATTGAATTTGGCAGTTTAACTGAACAGCACTTTGTGACTAGATGTGGCTCAATTTCAGACATATTGATCAGTGACCACTGTCTATGATATCAATCTGATAAAACCTACAGTAGGTGTAAAGAGGATAGATGCAGGACTGAAGAGGGACGTCTGATCAGAACTGTGTGACAAAACATCAAAGTGCTTTTGTTTTGTTGGTTTTTTTTTCTGGAGTGTGGGGGCAAGAAGAAGATAATTTGACAAAAAGTACAATTTTGGCAACAAATTTTGGCAGATTGACCTTCTCGCTTCCCTCTCTCTCTCTGTCTTCCCTCTGGTTGTTCAATTCACTGGAGTAGCTGCTGACCTGATGTCATGCTGATATTCAGCATGCAGAACAACAAAGCTACTGACAGAGACACTGACCTCTTCTTCATTTGATATGCTTCACCTTAATGCCCACCCAAAGTGATCAAATTGCCAGTCAGTTATAAAGGCCTTTCCCATTTGGAAATACATATAAAAAGTAGCAAACAACAATTTATAAAATAAGTTCAGCCATAAACAGAGAGAAATAAAGGGAGAACTCTCCCCCAAATTATTTTTATATATTTTTTCTTTCTTTTTAACTTTAACTTTCCTCCACTCAGCAGCGACGGCAGTGTCACATGAGACAGCCAGCTGGTAGAAAACAAAGGTAGAATAATGTGAAAAGAAGTGTGTGGAGTTACAGCAGAGCATGAAATATTACTATTTTCCTCCACCTTTCTGTGAGTCGTTGCTCCTGACTGAGTAACCACACCCAGCTGGTAGACTGTAGTATGTTATCTTAAAACAAAAAAAAAAGGGTCCCACCCACTGTGACATCAGGTTCTGCTGTGCAGCACGAGGCAGAGGTTGCAGTCAGGTGGGGGTCTCTGTCCTATCAGCAGGCAGAGGACTGTGGGAGGGGCATAGCACGTTCATTTTTGCGCCCTCCGTTCATGTGTGCATACGGCGGCAGTTCATCCAGAGACGGCCGCATTGTGACACCTGCTCCCGTCCCCGCTGCGAGGCTTGGACCAGACAGCCCATTGGCCGCCTGCTGGCTGGAAGCCTGCTTGTCCATGGCAGCTGCTGATGTGCAGGGAGAAGATGGGGAGCTGGAGCTGAGGGGTGGGGCGTGAGGAGCCTCCGAACCTGGGGAGGGCGGGGTCTGTTGTAAAACTGTGGACTGCTGCGACTGGGTGGAAGAAGCTGGCTCCAGAGGAATGTCATCGACATCGTCCATTTTGTCCAGGTGGGCTTGTGAGTCGTCGCTCGTCTTGTGGTCGGCACTGTAGAAGAAACTAACCTCTTTGAACCCCGGCTCCAGCTCATCCTTGATGCTGCTGATGATCTCCACAAAGGATGGACGCATCTTGGGATTGTACTGCCAGCACATTCGCATCAGTTCAAACCTACACACACACACATGGACACAGTAATATGGTGTTTACTCAACAGAAGTCACCAGAAGAACAAAAAAAAACTAAACTTTTTAAAGTTACCTAATAGATTATTTCTGTACTATTTGACTATGAGGCTTATTTTAGTTTGACAAGTTGTTTCAGTTGGGCTTAAAATATCCTTCTGGTAATCAGCGGAACATAAAACTGGCTGTAAGCACTTTCCTGCTTGGAGTCCTCACTGTGGTTAACCCACACACTGCACGTCAACCTACTACCCACAGAGTAGTACTGCCTACCCTACGCTGGCTTTCAGTTCATTGTATGTTCATTGAGACCTCACCAGAAGTGCTCAGCATCAGGTGCACACATGAAAAGTAAACTTCTAGAGTCAAGTTAGTTTCTGGCATTAATTTTTCCTGATTAGGATTAAAACATTTAATATGCAGTGTATATATAAAGTACAACCCGTCACCATTGATACTGTTGCACGATTACTTTTTGTAATTTAAGCAGTAAATCAGAGCTTGGGGCTCTGATAATTGAGTGCTATGGTAATTCTAATGGTAACATATTAATATTAAATAACTTAATAAAGAGATAAAATAAATAAAATGATCAAAAATGATAAGGCATCATTTAATTATTTCTCGTTTTAAAGATAAGCAGTGTGACATGTTCATTTTTCCCTTTTCCGACACAAGCTGATGAAGATGATTATTTGTTTGACACCCAAACTCATCTAATTTAAACTGAATATTTTTTTTTTTACTTTAATTTAATTAGACACAGCATCGTTTGAATAATAATTACACACAAACAGCTGTTTGAGAGAGTCCCCGTCTCTCGTATGAACAAAAGAATGAGATTTTGTACGTTTGCTTCTGCCAATCAGCATTTTCACAACAAACTCTTGTGGCGTCACATTTGTTCTCCTCATGACTCCCTGTTTGTGGTCGGTGGCCACACAATTTATTTCCCTCATTCACTTCTTCTTTGATGAGGGTTCAGAGTCAGCCTCTTTCATTCTAAGTGCAAACACATCATGGAAAACAAAAGGGCCCACAGTGACAAACAGACTGTGGGCTGTGGAGCAGAAATCCAAAAATGCTTCACATGTTGTGAGAATAAACACGAGACTTTAACGAAGTAAACCAGGAGGAAATACGGAGTCAGAACACACAGCGACATGACACAATGTTTGCTGCTGGTAGCCTGGTGACGTGGTAATCTACAATAGGGCATGTGTGTGTGTGAGTGTGTGTGTGTCAGTCTCTTACAGCATGTCAGGACAGTTCTGTGGTTTGTCCAGAAGCCCGCCCTCCATGACAAAGCGCAGCACCTGCTCATTAGACAGACCCTGGTAGGGCTGCTCTGCCAGAGTGGCAATCTCCCACAGCACAACCCCGAATGACCTGGAGGGAGGAAAGAGAGAGAGAAGGAGTAAACAAGTGTGTCTTCCATTATCTCAATTATGAACACAAGACCTTTTTTTCCCTGAAAGCACTCAAACACAGCGGCTATGTGGAAATGTCGGTTTGTGTGTCTGTTTGCTCACCAAACATCAGAATTGGTAGTGAAAACTCCATCTTTCAGAGACTCTGGTGACATCCAACGCACAGGGAGCAGGCCTTTACCGCCTTTGCGGTAATAATCCGTCTCGTATATGTCTCTTGTCATGCCGAAATCTACAGAGACACAGAAAAATACACATCAGGAGAAGCAGATACGATGATTAAATTAAATAAAAATCGTACGTTCAGATCTTTTAATTCTTGAAACAGAGGGGGTAAATCCTGCTACACATGAAATCAAGTGTTTCAGGTTTATCCAGGGACACTGTAATATAATAAAAGCCTTGCATCACAATGTCCAGACTACTTCCAAAATAAAAGAGGTGACAAGTGGATTATCTTCTATGAAAAATATCTGACACTAAGCATATCAGGAACATGTTTATTTGTGGCGGTGCAGACTCTCTAGGAGCTGTGAATGAAACCTGTCGACACAGCTACCCTGCAGCTTTCAAGGGTTCTTCTTTTTTTTGGATTAGTTTTCCCGGATGAACCGGTCAACCTTAAATTCTTCTCCTTCTCCTTCAATACCATCGACTAAAAGGACATTATCCTCCCCTGCAGCTTTTTACCTCCAATTTTTACAGTGAAGTCCTCCGCCACCATGCAGTTCCTGGCTGCCAGATCTCTGTGGACAAACTTGTTAGCGTTGAGGTAAGCCATGCCGTCGGCGATCTGTCCGGCCATCTGAAGCATCTTCTTCAAAGGAGGGAGAGACAGACTGGACCACTGTTGCTGGAGACAGACAGAGAAGTCGTTTTAGAAGACATTTAAACCTAATACACATTTATAGTGTGTGTAGGTGATGTATATGTAATGAGGGTTTGGAATTACTCTGCAGTGTTTCTGAAGCAAAGTGGCAGGACTACCCTCCCCCATCAATCCATGCTGTCCCCTTATCACTGCTGTCCCTGCCTGTCTATCTTTGTCACCCGTCTTATGACTTAATAAGATATATTTATATTTACCAGCAGGAGAGAG
>NC_024311.1:16760193-16804333 GCF_000523025.1 Cynoglossus semilaevis | reverse complement strand
AAAAGTGGAAAAAAACGAGAGGGAGGGAGCATGTGTTTTTGAGTGTAGAGCAGGCAACAATGAAAATATTTTGAAAATAAATCATTGACAGTTGTTTTTTTTGTAGTGTGACGCCGCAGTCCATTCACATAAAAATGAAATTTACTTTCCATAAATATTTGAAAATATGCGATCCTATTGCAATTCATTATGTTATTGGCCAGAGACCATATATTGATGATGATCATGCGGGGCAGCAGCCACAACACTGCTCTGTAAAACACACTTCGGATATCGTGAGTGATAAGTTGAATATCCTAAAAGATCATGAAGATATCATCTTTATTTTATATTTAATAGACTAGAAATGTATAATTTTGGTGACCTTGTTCCGAAATGCATCACCAGATACTGAGGCAGACATTACCTCTTTGGTTCGGAGGGAACGCAGGTAACTCTTCAGGTCTCCTCGCGTCATCAGCTCCATGATGACCAGCGTGGGTTGACCCTGGGAGACCACACCCAGGAGACGAACCTGCAACAAATACAGCACATTCCCATCAGGACAGAAAATCCCACAACCACGACACCTGGAAACTGTCAAACTATCTTGCACAAGAACTAGTCCCAAGTCACAAAACTGTCAAACTATCTTGCACAAGAACAAGTCCCGCAGTTCCTGAATGAGTTTGTTTGTGAGTTCACGTACCACGTGGTGACAGTTAAACTCTTTCATGACGGAGGCTTCATTGAGAAACTCTATTCTCTCCCTCATGCTAGCTGACTCATTGACAGTCTTGATGGCCACCCGTGTATCCGGCTCGTCTTTGACCACGCCCTTGGCCACGCCCTCATACACCATGCCAAACGAGCCCTGTCCAAGTTCACGACTCAGAGAGATCTTCTCTCGCGCCACTTCCCATTCATCCGGCACATACACTATACAGAAGATAAAAAATAAACAAACATTAAAAATCTGTGCTTATATATATAAAACTCTTCAAGTTCTGATCTTGAAGAATCACAACATTTTAACTCACTCTCTGCGGCACTGAAGTATTCTGGGTTAACAGACGCATATAAAACTCCATTTCCAAGGCGGTCACTGTTTCTGAATGAATGAAGAAAATAGAAAAACATTAGACTAGAACTTTTTGAGTTTTGCCCAAATTTCCCATGCCCAAGCAGTATACATTAATGTGTAACAAAATAAATTGTAATAGACATCATATCGTAAGTTGAGGGCATTGTTACATCCCTAGTAACAGCAGATTTGCTGCAAAATATATGTGGTTCCTCTGGGGCTCGAACCCAGGTCCTTCTGCATGTAAGGCAGATGTGTAAGCAGATGTGATAACCACTTAACTACAGAACCACCACACCAAGTGCCATAGTTTCTGAAACACTGCACATCGAGTATGTAAGTGAAGTAGTATCCAGCAGGTAAAGTGTAAATACTCACTGTGTCATACAAGTCAATACTAATCCCAGTGCAGTATTTTCAGCTTTATTTACTATAACTGTTACGGACAATTATTAATGTGTTTTCCTTTGGTGGGTTTGTGGTTTTAGAGTGTCGTGAGTTCTGGCGACTGATGTGACCACATTAACCACTAGAAAGAAAACATCATGTCTGTTCAATATTTGCAGGGCTTTTCCTTCTTCAGGTCCTTCATGCAGGCGCTCGTGGTTCCTGGTTACAGCAGTTTTCTGTGTCTTTGTGCATTGGTGCAAAACAGTTGACAAATGTTCAGATATTCAACCATGTGGAGCTTTACCGTTTCTTGTTGAAGACCACCAGCATGGTGATGAGAAGGCAGATGATGAGAATGATGGCGATGGGAATAAAGATCATGGTGTAGAGGACGTTTTCATATCCTGTTGTGATTTTTTTAAAATAAAACAAACAAATACATTGTTAGTTTGCAATCAACAGTCGCCAGCATTTATTTGCTATCAGATGATGACATGTGACATGATGTGTCTTACGTTCAGCCACATAGAGCTCCACGCTTTGTGTCCAGGAGCCGTTGCCAGCCAGTGATGTGGCCCTAACTCTGACCGAGTAATTTCCTGGACTGAGGTTAGAAAGCCGAACACCACGCTGGGCCTGATACATCGGACCAGAGACGCACTCGTGTTTCTCAGTCTGAAACACACACACACACAAGCAAAATAGGAGAAAGCTTGTTAGGGACAAAGCTGCTCTGTCAAAAAAACAAAAACAAAACTCCAAACCCTGCTGCTTTTAATTTTGTATGCAGTAAATAGCCAAAAGATTCATGGAGCCAAAACACCTCCTTCCCTGTCGCTGATAAATATTAGGACTCAGCACCGGTCACTGGGCCGTTTGTCTTCGTGTAACCATATGTCACAAAGCAAATGGCTGGTACCTTGCTCCAACTGTTATTTCCTAATTGTTTACTCTTGTTTAATGTCCAAATAAGTCAGCATGTCTTCATATATTGTAAGTTCTTTCTACTCCACTCTACATAGCTGTTGCAGGGTAAAACGTTGATTTTTTTAATCAACATTTTCACATTATCATTTTCATATCATTTTTAAAAGTATTTTGTCATAGGTCTTGTCCTACCTCAGCAGCCATCTTGAACTTGATCTCATACATAAGTATTAGTCCATTAGGGTGAGAGGGTTCGGGCCAGCGAAGAAACACCCAGTCTTCATGGCCCTCCCAGGTGACCGCACCTGGGATATCATCAGCTTTTTCTGGAGAACACAGACAAATTGGATACAAATGGACCATGGGGCAAACACATCTGGTGCTGGTAAATAAATGAAACCAAGAAGGTTTAAAAAAAAAAGAAAGAAAAAGAAAAAAAACCCAAGATTGAATTATCTTCTCACCAGCAGGTTTGGTTCTGGAGAAGACAAACTCTGCTGCGCTGCAGGTTTTAACCTGGTCATTGCAGGCATGAATGTCGATGCGGTAAACTGTAAATGGCTGCAGGCCAAAGATCTGCAGTTCTCGCTCTGTCACTGACTGGTCCATGAATTCGAACTCTCTATCTGCTGGGTCTAGGTCAGCGATGGTGCTGGTGTTACCGGCTCCATGGAGGGGAGGAATGGTGCTGCTGTTGGATTGCAGACGGTTGCGATGAGAGAAAGTAGAATTGGCCAGGCCGAAGAGGTCTCTGCGGCGGCGGTCTGCGGGCCTAGAGGTGAGACAATTCAAAATGTATGATATAATTTAGTAAAGAGTTTTGTTAGGGGAAGAAATGGAAGAAAATCATCTTAACACAAGAAAGCCATCTGACCCCGAAAAAGGAAGATATAAAATATGCAGTGTTTGATAATAAATGTGTTTTTTATATAGAAGTGGTGAATGAGTAAGAATGTAGGAGGGAGGTGCTCATGCTGAAAGGCTCCTCTGTGGGCTTTGTTTTTTGGTCTGCTTTCCTTCCAGAGTTAAAAGAAATCTTTCCTTGCTCTGCTGTGAGTGACTTTTGTTGCCATGTGGCAGTAATTTCACAAGCTGGGATGAATCTTGGTATGCATAAATAAAAGTGCAGAATAGCATAATTGGTTTGAGTTAATACAAGCAAAGTATACAGTGTACCATACCATGGCCACTGCAAGGACATTGGACCTAAGAGCAGGAATTGTTTTCCAAACAGCTTTTCATGCATTTGTGTTCAATTTCAGTTCAATCTGTGTTAGACCTTCATTTTTCCCTTGACAAAAAAAAAAAAGAGTTTTGTCTTGTGCAGGACTTTTTTTTTAAACACAGATCCAAATGTTTTGCCATAACAACTAATGAAAACCTTCTGACTTACTGAATAAATAACACTAAGAAATCCTACACATATTAAAGAAAGCATCTCTGATATGAACAATCCAACACAAATGTTTCAGGCAACAAAGCTGAACTGAAACAGCAAACGCAGCACAGTGACCTGTCTTCTTTCCATGGAAATAAGGGGATCATTTATTTCCACTGCACCTGCAAAACATTCTGGTAAATAATTAACATCAACTAGTCTGGGCCCCATGTGTGTGCGTGTGTGTGTGTCTGTGTGTTATGGTGATGTCTGATTATAGAGCACACAGAGTCCCTAAATCAGACAGTAGCATAAACATGTAGCACCACTGCTGTCGTGGACAAAAAAAAATTAAAGACAGCAACTGCTAAGCTGCGACATAATTCTAGGAAACCACTCTCAGTGACAGTTAAAGAAAGAAAAAGTTTAGTTTATTTAAAAAAAATAAAGGATAAATAATAAAAATCCATAAATCATATCCAATTATGTTGCTCAACAAAAATGTTTAAATTAGGCAAAGTAGAAAAGCTCTTTTTAAAGATAAGTTTTGGGTTTATTTTTATTATTGTCAAACACAAGAACATCTGGTCTGTGTGGGTTCACCTTCTGTTACCCATGCAAATTAAAATGAAAGTGAAAGCCCTCGGCTCAGGCCACACGATGTCTGTTTTTGTGTCTCTGTGGGATTGCTGCAGTGATGTTTACTTGCCAACACAAACAATTAATTAATGCTGAGCTTATTTAGTTGAAAAAAACGAACAAAAACGTCTAAAAAACGCACCTAAAGCAGTTATAAAGAGAACAACAAACTCATGCGTATCTTACCTTGGTGTGAAAATGGAATTGTGCAGGAAGTTTTCAAAGGCTTTTCGGTACGAAGCATCGGCAGCTTCAGCCTCTAGGTCCTCCACTGACTTTGGGCATGGGCAACAGGGCCCCTTGTCTGGCCCCTCATGATCTGGCTTTGTAGGCTTGGTGTCTTCTTCTGGGTCTCCCACACCAGTGGCAGCGATCCTTATGGGGATCTTCAGCTCTAAAAGAGAAAAATATATATTTATATACAGTATATTTATCTGTTTTGACCAATTTTGGCTGATTTACAAAGTCAAAATACTTTTTGTGCATTTCATTATTTCACTATTTCGATAAGCTGCTGCCTGAATAAATAGTTAATGTATTACCACAAGGGGGCAGCAGTAGCGTGTTTTTGATAGGATGTCATGAGAGATAAAAGTTACTGAGTTTCCTGAAGCAACTCTAACTGGTTCCTTTGAGCTCCTTTCCTGTAAACAAATCTCCCTGTAAATGTGCTGCGTGTTTTCCTGCAAAATGAAACAGTCCTGTTTTTCTTTCTTTTCCCTCAGATCACATTACTGTAAAATGACTTCAGTTGCCATTATATACCTTTTCTTTTTAACAGAACAACAAAACTTGAGACCATTTATAAATGGGCAGCTGCAGCTGTTACTAAAAGCGGGGTTACCCTTTCACCAAACATGTATTATGGGGAAACCAATATCACTGAGCACACAGCAATAACACATCAATATGAAACTCTGTGATTATTTGCTGCGGCACAAGTTGTACTGCACAGTTTTAGCAAGTGCACCATACCTTTGGAGCAGTAGTTGTGCTGGTAAAGCTCTCTGTCTTCGGGCTGCTGCTGCCATCTGACCAGGTAGTATGTCTGGTTTCCATTTGGTGAAACCGGAGGTGACCAACGCACCACCAGCTGCGTGGAGGAGTTAGAGTATGCTCGCACATCCTGGGGCATAGAGGGCGCTGAGAGAGATTTAAAAGAAAATGGTGTTGTTGAGGGGATTTGGAGGGAGGAGACAGAGAGAGAGAACGACAGGGAGAGAAAGACGAGGGGGGGCGAGAGAAAGATTGTAATCTAAACTCTGTCATCTGTGTGTGACTATTGATAAACCAAAATTCTAAGAGTCCAGAAGTAAACCTCTGTTCTTCAGGGTGGGATAGAGTGCCTGCCAGCACAGATGTGATTCACTGACATCACAGAACCATGTCCGTCCAGTGCAGCTGGACTTACTTTCAGCTGTCTTCTACTTCATCTTATTGTATTATACTTTTTGTAAATACATTTTTGTCCATCTCTTTGAGAAGCAGCTGTGTTTATTGGGGGGGGGGATTAAATCTACAGATGGGATAATGTTTCTAGGCTGGCGTGCATTTTAAAAACACGGATAACATGGAACGCAACATCAGCAGTGAAAATACGTCAAACATCGCTGTGTAACAAGTAACGCCTAAATTTACCAGTAACGCCTAAAGGACGGCATTTACCTGAGGGGCTTGTGCGAATGTAGACCACTTTGCTTTTGGCACTCGGCACATGTTTGTCCTCCACCATTAGCGTAATAGCTTTGACAAAGATGGCATATTGTGTCCAGGGTTTGAGACCAGAGAGCAAAACTCCAGGATCCTTGTCTTGTCTCAGCTCCACATCCACCATGTTCCAGCTATTGGAGCCACAGCCGTCTTGCCCCTCAAATTCAGTAATGTTCTGGTACGGCCTGGGGGGGAGACAGTTACTAAATAATTAGCAAATAATGTCTTAATGAAAAGGAAAACCTTTTGGTCGTTGAAAATTAGAAATGTATTCTTATGTCTGTTGTTAAATGTAATCTTATATCAAAACAAAACACTTGTTGTTTATTCTCATACGATTGAATTTTTTTTAAATGTACCATCACTGCAGATAAACTGGAGCTTGTAAATGTCTTCATTACAAAATGTAATTACTGGGGCTGCACTTACGCCTCCTTGTAGTACACAATGAAGCTGATGAGGTCTCTGTAGTCTGGAGGTCGGTACCGTTGCCAGTTGAGTTTGATTCTTGTGCTGCTGGTGGAGTTTGACTTGAACTTCAGTATGGTGCTTTCACCTTGGAGGCAGACAGGATGGAGTTAATATCAAAGCACTTCAATATGTTTGTGTTAAAATGTGCACCAATTAGTCTTGTTGACAGAGGATTGCAGTAAACATGGTCACGTGAGGCAGGCATTTGCTTGCTGCTAGTATACTACGGTTTTTTTTTCCTGCACATGTCTGTATATAGCAATTTAGATTTTTGTGGCTTCAACACTGAAGCTCATTTGACCCTTACAGCTGGCTCGATCCCCGTTGTTTCTGAAATCGCTCTCATCAAAGCGGCCCTGGATGCCCGTTTTCTCCCACATGCTGCGGATCTCAGACATGCAGAGCTTTGGGTTGGCTCTAAAAAACAGCTTCCCTGTTTTGATGGTCAGATTGTGCTGCTTCCAGTCCCACAGATACTGGAGCTGCTGGTTGTCAAATGCTGAGAAGGCGTACATGCTGGAGGGCAGAAAGAAAGGACGGATGAATAAATGTGAGTAAAAATGTTTTCTATCACTTCCCTTAATACGTGTCTTAATAACAAGTGGGCGACAAACGGAAGAGGATGAGTTACTATACCTTACCAAATCAAAAAGGAGAGAAGAAAAAAGGAGAAGAGAAGAAGAAATGAGACAGGAAATGGGAGCAAATACTATGAAAAGAAAATGTAGAAGAACAGAAGACAAGAGGGGACAGGAGGGAGAACAGGAGAAAGGAGACTAGAGGACAGGAGAGTAGAGGAGAGGAGGAGAAGACTTTTTCATGAGTCAGTGGGTAACACCCAGACATTCTGGAATGACAGAAATCTGTGCTTTGGGACACAGAGATTCCTGTGAACTCAAGGAGAAACAGACAGAGAGACAGAGGAGGGAGTGAAGGCCAGTCCATGACCCTGAGAAAACCTTTCCTTGGACTGTTTAGCTCAATTCTGGGCCTCAAAATAGGGGGGGAGGGATCAGATTTGATTTAAGTTTTAGCAGTTTGCTTGGAAAACACAACTCTTATTTGGAACCCACAGAAAAATAGGGATGTTTACATTCCTGTCGCCTTTAGCTGTGTCAAAACAACATTTCAGTTTTAGCCTTCACTTGTAAAATCAACAGACACATTCAGACAATGGACCTTGGTATGTTTGAGAGGAACTTTTGTTTGTGCCCCTGTAAAATCTTCTTAATGAAATGTAAAACAAAAGTAAAAGTAATAAACCAACCAGTATTGTGTGTGTGTATATATGTGTGTGTGTCTTACTCATCCAACAGTTGTTCCCCATCAATGTATTTGAGACTGCGGAGGAAAGCTAAGGAGCTCAGAGTGTGAGAGTGTCTGATCCTGACGTAACCTGTCACCCTTTGGATCAGTCCTGTGAAACTCTCCAGCTCTGCCACGATGTTGTCTACATACAAACAAAGACAAACACACACGTAAAAAGTTTGTTTTTTAATTAAAATGTCTATCTATTAATTGTTAATAGCTTTATCACATTAATTTTAACAAACTACAAGGTATGGAGAGAGAGAAAGAGAGAGAGAGAGAGAGAACAACTGAATTGTGGAAACTACATTTTCCTTTTTTATTAACTTGATCATACAGGTATCACTGACGGCCAAAATGATTTGTCTGATTCCTGTAAATAGCGCCAGCTAATGGATAATATACTGAAAACTTAACAACAACAAAAATAAAAGAACTAGTAGATGAGGAACGAATTAATGTAAACATAAACCTCAAACTTCTGTTTGCAAGCACAAAGCTGCACATTTACTACTTGTTTTGATCAACGTTATAAGAGACAGCATTAGGACTGGAAAATGAAATCTAGCTGCTGCAGATAGTCTGGAGGCACAAGTCCAAACAGTGCTTTCAGACCAGATCAGTGATCCTACTGCTGGTGTTTTGTGTCACACAGAGGCCATCCAGGCATCCTGTTCTACAACGTGCACCATTAAAAACACACTTCTACCATTTTCTTCTGCAGTCAGTTCAGCAGCGGTTGTCAGCTTTGCTCACTATCATATGTTAGAATGCCATGCATCTGTAAGCCTCTGGTATTTCTACTTCTTTTCAACGCTCTAGGTGCCATTACGGTCAGGCAACAGAAGAAATGTCAGGATGTGTTGCACAGCTGTGTTTCTGTGCTCTGCTGCAGTACTTACGGCCTCTACGGATGTTGATGTGCAGGTTGCCTTTGATAACAGTGCAGTCTTGGAGAGACTGAGCAGCATCCACGGAGTCGATGATCTTCTCTCCGCACACTTTATCACACGGGCCATCACAGGCTTTACAGTACGTGCTGGAGTCAGACAGACAGTGAGAGTCATACATGATACACAATGGTCACTGACAATGGTTTTTACATTAAACAGCTAGATTCAGATTTTGAACTTGAAATTATCAATGGTCACTGACAATGGTTTTTACATGAAACAGCTAGATTCAGATTTTGAGATCCCCCCCCCCCAAGGGTGCCTCTATGCAAGTCCTAGCCCACAACTCACCTGTTGGGTGCAGTGCGCGTGTACCCTGACGGGCATTCACCCATACACCCTCTGTCGTGGATGATGAAGACTTTGTTCTGTTGATTTATGAATTTAAAGCAAGTCTCTGCACTGATGCAGCGCCAGCCTTCAAACTTGTAGGTTCCAGGAGGGCAGTCAGACACACAACGTCCTTCGTAGTAGTAATGCACACAAGCGGCGCACGCTGTATCACTATCTGGAACCGTGCAGCTGCCGAGACACTGAGGGTGGCAGCACTCGCCATCTGCGGTGCACACTTGTCGTTCACACCTCTGCGGACACTCTGTTAGGAAGAGAGTAGAAGATGAACCCTGGTTGACAGATGTTCTTTTTTTTATTTATGTTCACATGATAGTTAGAGAAAGAAATAGAAATTAGATTCAAATTTGAACTCAGCTTAAGTACGACAATGCCAATGAAAAGATAGGAGTACAGCAGCTATCAACACTCAGTTGACCCCAAAGTGGGTAAAATGTCTGGATAATAAAACATTGATCCAGAGTCCAGAACATGTCATGCTGCATCCTAGTTACCACGCAGCAGCCAATGAGAAGAATGATGCCTCAGATACAGATTATTATTGGCAGGTTGATCATTGGCATGCTGCTGTTTAATTAATGTAATAACCACACGTATATATTTATATTATATTTAGCTCAATAGTTAATTTTTTTTTTACATATATATATATATATTATATTTAGCTCAATAGTTTTTTGTTTTTTTTAGAAAATATAAGAAATACACAAACAGCAAAAGATAGTTTCGTTCCACTCAGTTCCTAGTGGTTATCTTAGTGCAATAAAGCTCCTGTGATCCGGGGTATTCCATTCCGGGTTTTCCAACATGCACTGTTGCAAATAACTGTGAGATGCTGTGGTGTCCCTCTAAATAGGAGGATACAGTAACCAATGACAGGAAAAACTGATTGGGAGCTACTGAGAGAAAATAAAAAAACTGGATTGACGCACATATGGAACGGAGCTGCATCTAGTGGCATCTTTTGTCTATTTAGCAAGAAAATTATAAAGGAATACACAGAAGACAAAGAGCAACAAACAATTTTTTTTAAATAACAAACTACACGAAGAATGACACACTCTGAATAAATAAGGACTTGTTTGTGGGTAGAGTTGTCCTCTCTAAGCTAACATTCCAAAGAAGTATGAACAACAGAACTTCAGTAGAAGCCCAACCCAATCCCATTGTCATGGAGAAAGAATCAGAAAGTTGGAAAAAATACAGGTTAGCAGCTGCTACTTTGAATGTGGACTGGTTGAAAGAAAAGGTCATTCACCAATACTTTAAAATGTTCACACTGTGTGGAGCAGAAACAAACCTAAACTGTTGTGGAACAACTTATAATCATTGCCAGAAGTTATTTGTGTGTGCGTTACTGATTCATGTCCTGTGGGGCACAAACAAAGAAGAATGAAAATTGAAAAAAAAAACAAAAACTAAACTATGATGAACCAAAGACTGTAATTTAGATTTCGTCATCTGCTTAGGTTAACTCAGGCCTGTGTTTAAAAAGAAACCAAGCAAAGTGAAGGAAATTATGTTTTGTTTATCGGACGCTGACAGATTAAAAACATGGACACGCTACAGCATGTTTCCTCCATTAGTTTGTAAATTAAACGGGATATACCAGACCAAAGGATGCGTCTCCTCCTACTGTTGTAGTATATTTTAGTGATTAACACAAAATCTAGGCAATAATCAGCAAATTATATAAGTATTATATTATATCAGTTCATTGTTACATTTTATGACGCAGAAAAACATTTTTAGTCTTCGAATTGGCTAAGCTTCACAAAGTTAGTACTGCTTGGCCTCCACCGTGCTTCTTCAAAGGGTTTTGAAGACAGAGCGCAGCATCATTAGATTTGCATTACTGCCACCTGCTCCGGCTACATTCTCTAGAAGCCACTTCTACACGCATCACTTGCAAATGAATCAGAAAACAGAAAATACAGATAAGGGAAATGTCACTACAGATGAGCATTTCACTGGAAACCTACTTTGTGACATTGATACAGATAAGGGAAATGTCACTACAGAAGAGCATTTCACTGGAAACTTACTTTGTGACATTGAAAAAAAAAAAAAGAAAAGAAATTAGATCACTTGTGAAGATAATGCAGTACAACTGTTGCTGTCTTATGTAATTATTTATGAGCAGTTACACTTGAGGAAGGAGAAGTGAAATGTGCTCAAGCGAGTGTTTTTGTGTTTATTATGCCCACACACACACACACTGATTGTGGTGTACTTCATCCATTGATATTTAAGAAGCAAGATGTGAAATTTTAGTGGTAGCGTTGAGGTCTGTGGTTGCTGAATAAAGCGGTGGTCAGATAAAGTACTTTGCATCTACGCAGTTGAGTCGAGCTGCTGTCACACTTGGACAGGGCAGTGTGTCTGGACGTTTGTCCTTGTCCCAGATTAAACCAGCAGAGGAGGGGAAAAAAAAAAAAAAACTTTCTACAAAATTACGCACTACTTTACTATAAAAGGTAGGAATAGTTATCCTTTTCGCCGAAAATTACGCACTACTTTACTATAAAAGTAGTCCTTTTCACCAGTTAGGATTTGACTATCTCTGGTTGCCATGCCGACTGATACATTGAAAGACAGCATCATCATTTAATGTATTTTTACGTGCCGATAATTGTTTACGACTGATGTGGAAGCTATCCTTTGTGGTAATGATGTTATTTGAGGGCAGACAGCGTCACTATTTATTCTTGGAGTGAACCCAGAACGTTAGCACATGCTGCTTATGCTATTTTTGGATTCAAAGCCTGGGGAAACGTGCAAGTAAGAGACCGAACATGCAGGAGTAGGTTCACTCTTAAACCAAGTATAAATAGTACCGGAGTTAGTCAAACTGAGTTCATTTATTTTCATGAGCACTTCTATATTAAAGATCTACCTTGTCCAAAACAGCAAAATGCAAACAGATCCTAATAAACCTAACACTTAAATAAGTGTGTGTATATATATGCCCCCTTCTGCAAACCAACTCTAAATTCAGAAACACATCTATATTGGATCTCTACTGTACAAGTCATCAACAGGCAATGGGAATTGACCTTCACTCTGATGGACACATAAGCAAATAAGAGCAGTCAGACTGTGTGATACCACCAAATATTCAGGGATGTTCCAGCTCAGAAGGAGCTGTGCCGCAAATTCTGGGTACTGAATGTTCTGTCCCTGTGCTAAGTCTCTGCCACTCTCCAACTCAATTGTGCCCCCCCTGACCTCCAGTTGAAGATGAGGGAATCCACAAAGAGAGTAATTTTGCATTAGCTTGTCTGAGGAGCGCTAAGGGAGACAATGTGATTAATTTTGAATGGAGTTGAACTCAGGACTGAGCACCTATTCTGAAATGTCCTCAGCACTGACTGCCACAGTGCAGGTCAGGTCAAAGAGAAAACATGTAAAAAACCAAGTAACGTGATCTCATTAAATAAACAGATGAATAAAAATAAGCACCTTATATAATACATTTTTATTTTTAAAAAAAGCATGAAATTAATGGCATATCTGCATGTATCAATAGTGTCTCGTTGGTGTGTCCAAAATACATGTACAATCTATTGTTGTATTGAATTTGTAAGCAATAGTAAGCTTCATGAAGATTGACAAAAAATATCAGGATGAGGCCTCCGCTGCTCCTGGGAATACTTTGATGCACCAAAAAAAAAAAAAACTGTAAAGGCTCTATTACAAAAAAAAAAAAAAACTCTTTATTGTTTAATTCAATTTAATGAGCACCTTTTCCATTCTGTCATTGCAGGGTTGTGGTAAAAAAGATCACTGCTGTGGTTAAAAAAAAAAAAAAAAAAAAGCCAACACAAGGCTTTCAGGGAAACAGAAATACCAGCCCAGCAGGAAGGTCAGCTGGGAAATGCACGCCAGCCACCAGCTGGAAAGCAGGAAAATGTCTGGTTGTTGTTTCCAAACTAATTTACCCGACCAGCCACTTAAACAAGTAACAAGCATTAAAAGCCAAAAGAAACTCAGGTCTTATTTGATTGTGTATATTTTACACACTGCCTAATAAACGAACATGGTGTTTCAACTTATTTTTTTCTCTCTCTTTCCTCCTCAGTCAATTAGAAGCCAGTGGCCTTTAGGCAGCTAATCTGTTACGGTCGCACTTTTTTTTAAGGTGCTAGAAACTAAATGTACTACAGAAATTACACCGTGATGACACTACAGACCTGAACAGAAGTAGTTGTTTTTGTTTGCTTCCCAAACTAAAATCCTACTTAATTTTTCTGATGTGATACAGCAAAACACCAGAGACAAATGTTAATTGCCCACCTACTGTCATGATAACTCTTCTTATCTTTGAAGTAGAAATGACTTCAATGTGGTATAGAAAGGGCAAAAATCACAATTTGTTTTGAACAATTGACTTACTGTCCCAAAACTAGTACAAATTGGTCAATTTAAAAACAAGAGGATATAATATAATTATTGATTGTAAACTCAGTCTTATTTCTACTTTTCAAAATTACTAAAGTACTGTAGCTAATATTAATTATTGGACAGGCACATTACATACAAGCATTGTTCGCCTTTATTAAAACGTAACTCTTGCCGTTTATACACACAGGACAAAGGACTGTACTTTATATCCTCTTCATGTCCAGGTTAGGATTTTTCAGGCTAAGACACGCATGCACACCGTGTTTTACGTGGTAATATGTGACTTCATTGTGTGTCTTAGTTAATTAATTTTCCTCTCAGAATTCCTGAATTCTCTGATCACTGTTGGTGGTTCTGCTAGACATTTTCTTTCCTTCTAAACATGTTGTTGATGTAATTGTAGAGGCACAAATTTCTATGCTGTTACTATAGTGAGTATAAACGTGGCACCAGGAAGACACACCTACATATCTATTACCATCCTTGCCCGCATTATTATTAACAGGAGTCAGGACTTGGAGACAATGAGTAACACCTGATGACAGACATCAGGTTTTTTTTTCCCCCTGTAAACTAAAAACAACAGGCAGTGCTTACAAGTTCTGACTGGTCAGTACAGGTAAAGAGGTGCAGATGTCCTACATTCCCCCATTGCAGTTGCTTATTACAGTGAGGTCAGAGAGAAACTGAAACTTTGGGTGAATAACATACAATATGAGAAATTTGATGCCTCCCTCCCTGGCAGATTCTTAATAAAGTGAGATCAACACAGGGTGTGGTAGAGCTGTTGCCTTTGGCCTTGTCTTGTTATGGCAATGGTGTACCTTGGCTCCCAAGAGTGTGGAACATGTCTACTTTTTACAGTTTCTTCTTTTTTTCTTTTTTTGTCAAACATATGACAGCACAAATACAGGTCACTGATGTCTCGGGGGGTTCAAATAATGACTACGAATAAAAAAAACAACACTACACTACACTGCAAAAAGGGCTGAAATATGCCACTGACTTGTATTGTATTATAAGCAATGATGATGGGATGGTTTTGTACAGTCTAGTCTTCATGCCAAATCTTGAGATCTAAATAGATGTCGAGTTATACAAAAAATAGATATGTATTAATTACAATATCTAAAATATAATGACTAAATTAATTAAGTTTAATTCTTCACCTGTATTGCACACGCACATACCAAAAAAAAAAAAAAAAAAAGAGAGGGAGAGAGAGAGAGAGAGAGAGAGAGAGAGAGAGAGAGAGAGAGAAACACACAAACAACTCAATCTTGTCATTTAACACAAGTGCAGTGAGGCTGTGAAACTCTGCTTAAACAAAGATAAAAAGATGATAGATAAAGAACAAGGGGGTGAGAGACAAAGAAACAGAGAGAGACAGAGAGAGAGAGAGAGAGAGAGAGAGGTCTACAGAAGGTCTACATTCCTAAGTCTTTGTGTTAGTGTGTTTACTTGGCGTGGGAAGACAGAAATATCCCTGGAATTTGATGGAAAGGATGAAGAGGCAGAGTATAAGATTCCCATTCACCTTGTGGCAGGCAAGCCTGGTTGGCTGTGCAACTGACCCAAGAGCCTTTAAATATGTTGGGCAACTTATTAAAACTAGTATTCAGGGGTTGCGAGCTCCACACTCACCAAAATACCTTAGAACATTCACGACAAAGTTGCAGACAGGAAGGAGCCGCAGCCAGGGTTCAGGTCAACAGGTAGTAATACATGTACGAAAACAACGATCGAGCCGAGACTTGGAGTTGTTGACAGAGCAGGGGAAAGATTTCTGGTCTAAATCAATCATGGAGGAATATTTTCATAATAAAAGCGATATAATAAAAAGGTATTATTGGAAATAACCAGCTAAAGCATAACACAATTAATGACTAATTCATTTAATATAAAGCCTTTTCTTTAAGGTTAGAAAAAAACAAACGCAGAGTTTGAATACCACTTCCGTTTTTTTGTGGGCTTTTTTGCATGTTTATTTGTTTATACTGGACTAAAACCTCTGACACTTTTCCCTTTAAAGTGCCATTAAGGATATAGTGAATTGTGTTATTGAGGAATTATAATTATCTTTTTGAGGTTTCATTTGGGGTTCTTGAATATCAACAGTAAAAAATAACCAGCCAGAAGGACATAGAACCTGCTTTGCATTTTAGTTTCACATTGTTCTCATGTGATCTGAGCAGAAGGTAATGAAAAAGGCACTTCAAAAACACACTATTCACACTGGACCTAAACAGCCTGAAATCCATAAACAAGAAACCAATTTCAGTCCATGGTCGCAGCTCATCCCAATCTGACAGTGTTAACAGAGCACAATTAAAGGCCACATAATTACAGTAGGCACTTGATCTCAGCCAAACCAGTAATGTTCACTTCCAGGAATTCCAGGGATGGGTGTAACAGTTCACTAAAAGTAGTCATGGATGTGCCTGCTTTTACTAGCCGTCACTGTAATTACCAGAACTGACAGCCTCTGGGATTTGGGTGAGGGTAAGCAACATAACTAGTTTACTATCGTTAGTTGTTTTAATGACCAAACGTGTCATCCAAGCTATAGACTGTACTTGCTGTTAAAGGGTTTGTAATCCAAACAGTATTCTTGACCATCAGTTTAACAAATGTTCATTCATGTTACATATTAATAGTGAACAAATTAACATTTAAGAAATTAGAATTTCCCTAGCTTTACAGATCAATTTTCTGTTTTATTAAAATTATATTTATTAAAAGTTGCTCTTAAAAGAATCCTCTCACAGTCCAAAAACGGTAAATTAGATACAGTAAACATTGATGTATTTCCATTTTCTGAGTGTAAAGCAAGCAACATTTATACTATTTTAGAAATGGAATAAATGTCAGGAGACACATGGGTTGCTTGATTTTGGAAAATAAATCAAATTGTGGTTATTTACGTTGATGTTAAAATTACGATTATTGAAAATGATTACTCCAGAAACCAATTGCATTTGTTGCCCAAATTGAACAGTGAATACGATATTTATTGTGCTTTGCTGGGAGTCAAATACTGGATACTCTTATCATTTTACATGCATACATCACTTTAAGTAGAAGTATGTTCATATGTGTTTTTATTTTTTTATTTTGAATTGACTAGCAAAACATCTTGGTGTAAACAAGTTGAATACATCAGAGCAAGGGAGGTGACGTGGGAAGAGCTGACTGACACCTAATGCTCCCTAAATCCTCGGCCAAAATCCCTTAATTTGATTAGCACAGGTTCATTTGAGCCTTTCTTGATGTTGAACATATTGACACATAGAGCTAAGATCCACAACAGTAATAAGACCCTATCTGACACAATTAGACTGAGCAGAATTTGGACCCGACCCAGGACTAAGGTTGGTCTCAATTACGCTAGGAATGAAGAGTACAGCAGCTATCGGATCATCTCAACACTGAGCCGTTTCTTTTAGAGGAAAATGGGGAAAAAAAGTAAAACTATTTGGTCCACATACAGCTAGGACACGATTTCTTTTAACATTAATACAGCAGTTTAAGAAAGGCCACCACAAAACCAGTAAAATGCAAACGATCAAAAAGAAGTAACAAGACTTTTAACGTAGAACTTTAAAACTTTTACAAAAAAAATGTGATAGTGACTTGTCAAGAATGGAAAAAAAATAATCTTGTGACAGGCTAAACAACTATGCTTGAGTCAATTTTCCTAGCTTAATGTATAATCCCCTAAGCCAGAGGTTAACAAAAGACAAAAATTCCTTCCAGTAAATCCCAGAAGACCTACTTTGTACTTTAATGATGTGCTTTCATCTTCTCAGACCGTACAAAGCACCGGAAAAACATCCCCCATGCTGTTCAATGTGTGAGTGTGTGTGTGGGTTTTCGTGTGTGCAGGGGAGAGAGAGAGGGAGAGAGAGAGAAAGAGAGAGGGAGGGGAGACAGACAGACAGACAGAATAACATAGGGAGAGTCACGGCATGCACGGACATGGCTCTTCCTTTAAAAAAAAAAAGGAGTTATGAATGAGACAATACACCCAAACCAGATTCCAAACAACAAACGGGGAAGTAAACACAGGAGAATGCAGCCCCCACCACTACAAATAAAAAACACGCAACTTTCCCAGAGCAGAAAACAGGCCCTTTTTTCCCTGCAACAGTTTTATGAACGTATTCAAACTGAAAGAATGTCCTTTGTATCAACTCAACAACACCAGGAGTGGAGCATTTCCCTATCGTCATTTATTGATCTGAAGAATGACCGGGTCTGAAATAAAATGCCTCTGGAGTAAACTTTGATGCCAGTAAAGAATGTAGGCATGAAAGCATTTGAACAACACCGATAAGGTAAGAGTAATTTTGGGCCTTATCAGAAAACAGAAAAAAACTCAACTCTTCCTTTTATTATTCTTAAGTTTTTCGTAAGAGTTTTAAATAATAGATTTCATGAGCAATAATGTATTGTAAGATTGCTGGAGTTTACTTTAAATTTCCTTTTTTAAAAAGATTGAAACAACATTTTCTGACAAAAAGAAAATTCACCACAAACCCAGGGATTGCTGGAGTTTACTTTAAATTTCCTAAGATTGAAAGAACATTTACTGAGAAAAAAACACCATTACATTCAACACCAAGCTAGCTTCAATTAAACGTACACAAACAAGATGCTTTGCTCTTCTTTAGCTTTTTAACTTTAACAGTAGACACGAGCCATAAAACAGCATAACATATATGTGTAGCCTCTAATCAACAAGTACTGCAGGCTGCCAGACAAAAGCTTGAGGAAACCAGCTCTGTTCAGTCAACCACTCAAGTCGTCGGCCTTCCTTGCTTAATGAAGCTTGGCTTTACTTCCACCAGACTTCTCCAATAAACTGCCTAATAAATAGCCCAACAATGTAGTCTGTGCTGTGCAAAGAGCAGTGGAGCTCATGCAGTCTGAGATCAATTCTGTTTTGAGGAAGCAGCAGCAGAGGCAACTGATGGCCCATTCGGCCTGGCTGACACACTCCCTCTGGAGCACAGTAGACTGCTTATGCATCCTTAGAGTGTCATTGTCTATGTGTTCTATATTTAGTCTTTAGGACCGACAAAATGGTACCACATACCAAGCAATGTCAACGCCACAGACAAAACACAAACAATATAATTAACCAAATCTGAATGCATCTCATCCTGCAGCCAGGTTTGGAGTAGAATTTTCTGCATTTTAGGGTGAGAGGGATGAAATAATTCTGACCCACATATCGAGATACAATGTCATGACTGCTTCTCTCTGCTCGGCCACTTACTTTGTAAACAAAAAAATTCCGAGAGATTTTACAGTGTGCTGAAGATGTATTTGGTAAAGACGAGTCAACAGATCTCCTCCGCCAAGTTCATAAAACTAGACGAAGGATCACAGCACATCCCAGACTCAACAACACACTGTCTCGTGATTATGAATGTTTGAAGTCAGTTTGCAGTACATGAGTGTGTAGCTACAGGGGGTAAGACAATACACTTTGCTTCATCAACAAGACGAGTCTCAACTGGCATGTCTCGTAAACACGTGTGAGAAGCATCAAAAGAGAATGTTGTGAGGCACTTAAAACAAACAAGAGTTCAGCCAAAGTGCTTTAAAGAAGTAAAAAGAAAACGAAGAAGTTAAATCCAAGATAAATAACACCTGAGGCCTACTTAAGGTCAAGTGCGTATCAACTGTAGCCAAACACTATTACTTATTAAATAATACTGATGGGGATATTTCTATTCTACACCCTCTCCTTGTCTGTAATGAGATGGTGTCTTTCTCAGATATATTAAAATACGTCCACACCGCAGACATCTGGGTACTTATGGCAAGCCCTTTTAACTTAACTTCCTGTTTCGGCCGTGTTGTCTCTGTGATAAAAGTCTTTCTTTCCGAAAAAAAACAAAAATGCACATTAGGGCCATTTTCAGCCGGAGATTTTCAGTGGCCGAAAATTCAGTGCATCCCTACATTTTATCATTGTCAATAAGTTTCACATAACTTCCTATTTAGTGTTCTTTTTAGAAAAGAAGGTTGTCGACAAAACAACACTGGGGATGTGAAACAAAGAGTCTTGCTCTAAGCTTGACACCACCCCACATATTCCTCCATCTTCAGATACCGGGCACAGCAAAATGTCTTATCTAACGTCAAAGAACACTAGTGTTGTACAGGTAGTCAAGGCCAGGACAGCAATAGTTTCATGTCACAAGACTGAAAACATCAACATGCTGAGTCTGCAGCAAGCCATCAGTCGCCAAGGAGACAATACAGCCAGACACACACACACACAGTCAGCCAAAACACAGTCTGAAAAACACCAACAAAACAAGTCTTCTAAAACACTGCAGACATAAACCACTAACTGAGGTTAAATTAAATTTTGTCTACTCCACATTTGTTTAAAAATACATCAATCCAGCTCCAGATACACCTGACAGCATCACAACCTCATGTTAATTGAAATTGATGCAGCATCTGTGCTTGTGTTTATAGTTCAGACTAGCAGACTTAATGCAGGACTTTCCCATTTTTGCCTTTGTAATTAGTTTTTGGCAGACCACAACAGTCAACTGTGAATAAAATGCTTCAGTTTCAAGTTTTAATTTTATCTCATATCCCAATAAAAGTTTACTTTTTACTATTCCTGAACCAAACATCTACAGTTTAGGGCAGTTCTTTACAATCACTAATTTAATAGGCAAAAGTTCAGATTCTCTTCACTGTCTATCTGCAGTTAAAATAATAAAATAATATTTTTTTTATGTTTAAGAGCTCGCTTACCTTTCTGGCAGTGATTGGAGTTCCAGCAACGATAGTTGTAGTTATTGTTAAATATGGTCTTTCTGCACTGTGGGTTGTTTTCCAGGATACCAGGACAAACATCGCTGCACTCTTTGGACTGCTTGTTCCCAGCAATGTAATTGTTGAACTCTGCATCCATAATGACAGACCAGTCGATGGAATCCAGGTAACAGAGCTCAGGGTTCTTCTCAATCCGAATGGCACCACGGGTGATATTCCGCAAGTTGAACAGACCAATGTCCTTGAGGCTAGTCATCTCAAAAATGACCAGAGCATAGTTGTAGAAGAGGGTACGTCCACGGATGACAGCCAAATTGGGGAAAAGGGTGCTCAGACTGTCCAGGCCAGACACTCTGAAGAGCAGCAGGTGATCAGTGATCATAGTCAACTTGGGGAAGCTAAGGGTGCGGAAGACGTCCTGATTGGGGGTATTGCCTTTGTCCCCAATGAGTAGAATCTGCAAGGAACCCTCCACCACCGTGCAGTTCTCCAAACGCCTGAACTCACTGATGTCATTGCCGATGTGAACGTCTGGACCACAGACTGAAATAGAAAGATAAAATGAAAGGTTATAGCAACTGTAGTCTAAAAATTCAATTATTTTTTATTTGCCTTTTATTTTTTAAAGGTTGAAATAAAACATATAGCGAGCGACTCAAAAACCCCTAGTATTGAAATTGAATCAAATAATTCAATTATTTAGTTATTGAAATTGAATCAAATAATTCAATTTCATTTTAATTTAATAATAAAATAATACAATAAATATTTTTGGTGTAATGTTAGGCAAAACAATTTAATCTTTTTCTGAAATATAAAAATATTTACAATTAAATGCAGCATGTACTTCAAATATTGACTGTACACTTGAGCTTTGCTTTCCTTAACTCAACATGTTTGCCTGGCCTTCCACATATTTTCGCAGCACAGTATGATAAGGTCAGGGTCTATTGGGGCTTAGTTAAACAGTGTGCCTGTTTAATTACAACTTTGATGGCTTTGCTCTTGACCTCACATGACCGATTTTTTCTCCGTTAGAATGCTTTAATGAAGCCGTCACACAGGTACAGTATAGGCTTGTAAAGTATTCTGTCGACATCATCAGTGAGGTATGCTTGCACTGCGAGATACCTGAATACATTGAATTGGACAAAAACAACTTGCTGAACAAAGAGCAGGAGTCATGGAGTTTAACTAATACTGCAGTTGCAGTATTCTTTGTGAAACAAGAGTCTGCTGCTGTGGTCGTAGATGTGAGGCACAGCACAGCTATAAAATAAGGCTAACGGCATACCAACATGATCACAACCACAAGGTGAGTACAAAACTGGGACAAACTCGGGGGATGTCCTATAATTGTCATCAGGTATTAGAGGACCAATAGTATTCAAGGCCTTTTATATGTTCTCGGAAATGAGTAAATCAAAGGACAACCCTCCCAGACATTAGTATCACCTGCAATAAACCAGGCAAAATCTGCTATCAAATAAAGGATTCTACCACACCTTTTGTGTGTCAGGTAAGTAAATACAGAATTGATCCTAAATTCTTAAAGCTAGAAAAAAAAATTAATTAAAATGAACATGCTTTTTACCAGATATAAAAATGCTAAACAAATTACCTGCTGATTTTAAGAACTGATGTTTAGAATTTGAACTGTCTGAACTTTGGTGTCTCACTGCGATTGCCGTAGGGCGGCTTGCAGTTGAGCAGCTTGTTTGGGCAGTGGATTATTTACACATAATTATGCTATTTTGTTGAGTATCCAATGCTCTTTTACTGGCATAGAAATGACGAAAATCCCTTAAACATGCTTAAAACTGTGATATGTTGAACAGTATATGTATTTCCAGTTATGAAGTCATTAATTGATTTAATTCTTTCAATGAAAGTTGCACCAATAATAATTAAATTATCTTTTTTCATCAGTTATGTATATAGACTTTGATCATCTATTAAAAAAGTGGAGAATATTATGATGTGTACTACGTTATGGTTAAAGAGTAACTATAACATTTGTTAGAAGCTCTATATACAACCAGTGGGAACAAAAGGCCTTTTTTTCCACATTGGATTCATGCAAACAACATTTCAAAAGCCCTGTGAGAAGTGAGTCATGGAAAACTAGTACAAACATATCAACAGGTAGGCAAACCAACTCTAATGTCTAAAGTACACATTATTTATTACACTATTCTGACGGTTTTACTGGACATGAAATACAATTACCAGTTGATCGAAAAACAAAAACAGGTAAATGTCTGTTGGCACAAGTAAACAGGGTTGCTGTTGGGCCTGCTGCTGCAAAACAAGGATTCAGAGTGATGTTGTTCATGCTACATATAAAGGCTAGTTTATATGAGAGGGTGCAGGCATTGTGTCACCATGCCCTGTGGCTCTAGGACGAGGGCACCAAAGTTGTTTTGGTGCTCTGCCGTGCATGTTTTTATTTAAGAGCAGCTCAGAGACCACAGAGGCAAACACATGGTTGTAGCTCCGTGCAAAGACAATCAATGAAAAAATTCAAAAAGTCACATGTTAAGAAAATTACTGGTGAATTGTATTAAACTTTGTTGAAAACAAAGACATCACTCTTTGTAAATCAATGTAATTCAGAGGATTACAATTGGGTGTTCCAGATTAAAAGGGATTATTTGTACAAATATCTTTTACAAAAAATTAGTGTAGTAGGACCGAAGGTGATATGATGGCCCTTAATTTAATTCATGTGCTTACATTTTTTTAAATCCAGACAGAACCCAGATTAACAAACATGCTTCCTAAATTTGGTCTGGAAAATTACTGAGAAAGTAATTAAGAAAGTCTATGAAGATTCTCAGTCATCCAGGTCATGGTCAACTTTAAAATTTCAGTTAGGCAACTGGATGTTAGGCAACACTTTAAAATTTCAGTTAGGCAACTGGACGTTAGGCAACTTCACGTCCAGTTGCCTAACAGAACTTTTAAACTTAATTTAGAAAGAAACTAAGTTTCACTCAGGGACTAAACTCCTGATTACAAGCTAAATAGAATAAAAGGCAATAGTCTGGTCTAAAGTCACTAGTCTATGCTTCAACAGCAGACCATATTACAATATTAAGTTACTCACTGATTAACTATTTATGGACTTTTTGTACACCACCTAGAGGTAAACACCTTATCGACACATGTTTTTAAATGCTTTTATGTCTACTTGAAGCGCATGCCCAGCCTACACAGGTCCATGCCACAGTGCTTTACACAAGTAGAAACACGACTTAATCCAACAAATGCTGTCATGTTCCTGGGCTGTAGGGAAGATTAGGATAATTATATGACTATGAAAAAAAATTAATAGTGTTATCTGAAATGTAATTTTTTTTCAGTTACCCTAAATGACCCTAAATAAGTTCAGAAAGTAAAAAAATTAATTGTTTAGTAACAATAGCAACAAAATATTTGTCTGCTACCTTTAATAGATAGCAATGAGTTCAGGATTCATTAGTCATTATTAACTGGATTTTTCATTGCCGCTCTGCTACATTTCAAATATAACTGTACTATCTCTTTATGTAGTACAATGATATAGGAAGCATGGGGCTCTGACCAGATATAGCGACTCTACACACTTGTTGTTTTTTTAAAAGCCATAGACAGGAATTGCAGCTGTAACAGCATCAAACAGACAGTGGTTTGTAGCTTCTGTTTTTCAGAGAACCTAAGTCTCAATAAAGTGTTTACAGTAAAGTATCAATGGTCAGTGAATTGCAAAATTCTAAAATAAAATACAAATTTTGAAAAAGCAAACGTGTCTACCCTCTAAAAGAGCCACTGCTCCAAACCATATGAAGCTGGGACAGTATCAAACTACAAAGATAAAAGAAACAAGACTTGAAAGACCATTGTGAACGATTATAAAATGCCTTTGGTGTGAGGCAGTATACTGGTATGGCGGATGTGTCTCTCTCTGTAATCTACTTGTCAGTGAGCATTGCCAGCAGCGTTCAGCAAGCTGCATACCTGTTAATTTAATCCCACCAACCAGGCCTGTAAAAAGACACACTGCCTAGTGATGTTACATCACAACAGGCTCAGGGCTTCACCCTTCGTGGCCTCACAGCAATGCCAGCATGGCCACCTTACATGGGAACTGCTCCTGACCACGCTTGTGCAATCGTGAATAAAGCTTTTTGATCAGATTTTGAACATACTTCCTAAAAATACTTATAGCAGGTGTAATGGTTCTGTACTTCTGTGACAAATTCTAAAACAGCAAGGTAAACAGGCTTATCTCTGGAGCTTTGGCAAGCCGTTAGATCACATATTTGCATTTGATAACCTTTCCCTGCCCAAGTGCAGCACCTAGACCCTCGGCAGACAATTAGAGGAAGTCCACTACAAGACCCATAGGACAAAAAATAGGAAGCAATGTTCCCTCAATTTCCTTAATTTCCTGAAGGGAAATCCCAAGGGATTAATAAAGTTCTATCTATCTATCTATGTCAAGGTTGGTGCAGCATTCACTGTCACTGGACTGCAGCAAGTTTGTGTACTCCCAAGTTCCATACTGTCAGTGACAGACTGCTGGGGGGTTGGGAGCTGGGGGAATCATAAATACTCCACATGCAATGCAAAGTGAGAAGAAATGCCTAAGGAATCCTAAGCAAGATCATTCCTTGATAAATCAAACTTGTTTGGTACATCTGTAAGGCAGGGTCTGGGTAACAGATAGCTAGCAGCTACTCTTGAGTCCCATCTGATACTGTAAACAGCCAGAAATGCTTAACGTAAAAATCACACAAGGGAACATCAAGCAGCTTAACATGTGGATAATATGTACAACATCAATAGAAGCATCACTGTTTTTTAGTCCTGTCCTGTAACAAATTAGGTTTTACAGTAAACCTAAAAGAAACATTTCGCAAGCTGATCACTCTTTTCAATCTACAAAACTTAGTCTGTTTTGCTTGTGAATATACTTCGGCTTGTTCTATTTTAAACCCAGACCCTGGTTCAACCCCCTGACCCAGCCCTCCCCAACATGTCACGATGAATGGGATAAATCCAGAAGGCTTGTTTACAGTAGAGCTGGAAACATGGAAAAAATTTAATATGAAGGTTTACAAGCTGACGGAAGCTTAATGCCATGGTTAGTCACTACAACGTCTCACTAGAGTTAGTAACAACAACCACCTAAGTCATGTGAATGGAATCAATGTTCTGCAATAGTTTCAAAAGTTATTTTTACATATTACTCCAATATATTGTATAAACTTAAATTTAAATTTTGATTGTGTGGAAGAAGTAGCACTAATTTATCAATTCATGTGTAAAAATCTGGCATTTCTGGAATTTTTCTACAAGGTCAGAGTATCCTCAAGTTTGTTTAGCAGGGGAGAATAATTAACGGATTACCTCTGAGGAAAAAGCACAGTGATGCTATTGAACAAACACGTTCAGAACATTCCACTGCCTCACAATCCCCACAGAAGTTCTTATCCACAACTGTAAAAAGGGCTGTTGTTTATAATGTGTTACTATAAATAGGGAATAAGGAGGTAATTTTGTCAGGGACAAACAGATTAAATGACGACAGAGCCATATTTGCTAAATTCCTGGCTGGTGGTTTCAACATTAATGTTATTCATTAAAGTTTAGGTAAACACATAAATGGAATTCCCCATTTTTGTATTTGTGGAATACATTTCTTTAGCCCTCTTTCGCACTCCTTCCTTTCTTCATGAGAACCGACTACCTTTGTTGACTTGTCTCCACTCTCTTACAGTAAACTATTTTATATATGACCGTATTTTCTTTTATTTCTTCGGTTTTTTACAGATTGTCCTATCTAATACACGCTGTTCAGGTTTGCAACATTAAAGCTACTTTTCAGCCAAGTATGAACGGTATGATAATAAATAAAAATTCGTATTCTTTAACCATGAAAAATAATGATGATGAAAAAAACCGCATTGTGTTTTGTTCAGTCAACTACGCTGTGATTTACAACAGTTATTGTATCGGGAACTGCTAATAGTTTTCCGTTACAAATCTGAGAAATTTCAGGGATAATAAAAAAATAGCACGTAGCCGTCTCGTTACAATTTTGTTCTACTTCATACATTAGTATTTCAAATAAAACTATAAATCCCTCTATGGATTGTTTTGTATATTTAAACAGAACTGGAGCGGGGAGCATGGCTTAACAAATGTCTCCGTGTCTGGCCGTGTGGAGTGGCATTACTTACTCTCTGCGGTGGCGGGCCACAGGCAGGACGACAGACCCAGCATCAGACCCCAAAACAAGGTCAAGCGGTTCCGTTCTGTTCGAGGCCTCATTCCTGGACGAGAAAATCCTCCCAAATCTTAGAAATAAGTATGTGGAGGAAACAAAGCGTCGACCGAATCGGTCGGAATAATTTAGAACGTCCAGTTAAAAAGCTATCTCCAGGCAGCACTTTTTTGCTATTAGTCGGCTAAGGGAGCTAAAGCTAACGTTACTACAGTCGGGCTAACAGGGCAGCTCTCACGTTTCCAAATGGGAGTCGAACCGTGCTCCAAAAAGGAAGAAAAATTACCAACTTATACTTCCAAAAGATGCTCTTTTTTAGTTATTTATTCCAGCCAAAAATAACTAAGAACTGAAATGAATAATAAAACCCAATGCGGCTAAACCAGCGAAGGGGATTCCTCTGTAATCCGCATCTTCACGCTCCATATCGGGAAGAAAAAACGTTCAGCGTTCCGCTGCTGGAGAATCCTCGGGAGGCAGATATCGGTTAAACCCCATTAAAATTGTACGGAAAGAGTCGGCCCAGGTCGTAAAACGCCATTATTATCGAATACACAGCCCCTTTGTACGAACGACACGACGTTTGGTTCAAAATATCCAGGATAAGTGTGGTTTTAGACCGCAGCCTCCTTCTCCCTCCTCCCCCTTCTCCTTCTCCTCCTCCTCCTCAGTCTCTCATCATGCACACACGCACCGCGTTGTTGTGGCAGCGATAATTCAGCCTCCTACCAGAGGAAAGCCAACAATTTGACCTTCCTTCTCTGTGTTCTCTACTTATCTAATGCCCTCCCGACAATATAAAGCAGAATGAGCCGCGCGGTCAGACAGATTAACGAACAGGTACAGTCACAGCCTCTCTCGCTCAGTCTGCAGTCTGTCGTGTTCGCTGTAAACACGGCGCCGTGAACAGAGATCGTCTCCGTTTCGAAAGATGGATCACTCGAGCTTTTTGCCCCGCCTTCCAGTCTGTAAAGAGTGGGCGTCGCTCTATGACTGCAGTTTGGAGACCGCTGGATAGCAGTTACCATAGTGACTGATCTGGTACTCATCATATGAAGGCTACGTTTACTGATCTGGTACTCATCATATGAAGGCCACGTTTATCTCTTTTAGTTTTTGTTTTTTTTCAGTGATCTGGTCGAAACATACTACATTAATTAATGGGTTGCTTATTTTGCGATTGAGTAAGACAACAACCCGATGTATGTTTGGTTTTCTTTTTAATGACTACCTTCAGTTACACGCTATTTTTGTTTTACCGCCACACTTAAGCGAGCTCGTCTTCGCTTTTGCTGAAGGAAAAAACACATAGTAAGACCTCTTGATTCCTTCTACTCTCTGGTCACCGGCGTTCCACCTCCGTTTACGATTCGGTGTGTTAGAAATCCGGGACACCGATCCTGGATCAGGGTTGTTTTGCTTCTCAAAAACATACGTCGGAGGATTGTGCCTCTGTATCTCTATCCCAGACAACAGTGGACATTATTTTACAACGGCCTGTTATTAAATGATATGCAGATTCTACACATGCCATACGTCGATCATTAGCAGCTGTAACGTGCCAGCTTTATTTGTAATAAACAACTATGACGCGTGACCTAATTCAAACTACGCGGTGTGGTATCATAACTCGTCTGGAAGGGTATTCTTGAAAACCAACTTAGCATTTTTGTTTAACATTTAATAGTGTTACGAAATTATCACAATAAGTATCGCAGACATAATAATAAGCCTCTAAATGTTATCTTTCCACATGAGAAAGCCAAAATGCTGCCACCGTGAGGTAATAGAAAATAACTGCGCGTCCATGATCTGGAAAATGTGAGATGTGTCATTACTACGATTACTTCAAATATTGTTACTACTACTGTAAGTGTTATGTCTCATCTTATTATAACTAGTATTGCTACGACTAATAAACTACTACTAGTAGTAAAAAAACCGGAAGATTTTGAGATTGTGTTTATTCAGTTATGAATTAAAAAATAAACAAAAATTACCAGAAAAAAATGATCATTTTTGATTATTTTTAACTGATTTCATCCTGCTATGCTGAACAGTTTACAAATAATCATTTCGTTAAAGTGAACCTTTCAACTGGTCTTTTTTGTATTTCAACACTGTTGTTAGTTTTCCACATTTTAGCCATTGCACTTTGTTTCTCCTATTGCAACACTTTCATTTTTTAAATTCTTATAAATTCTTAATAATAACGTCTTCAAGAAACCTACTCCGTCCAAAAGTTAGTCGATGTAACTATTTTTGAACTTGTCACTTTCCAAAAAGAAACAAATGGCTGTGACAAGTAATGACAAGGTGCCTTCTTTGTATTTTAATAAACCTCTTAGCAGGTCAGCATATTACCTGTTTGTTACATATAAATATATATTAATCTCAACACTGAGGCCTGGTGTCTAATTAAGCTATTACCCGAATAAGTTGTCTCTCAAGTACAAAGAGATCAAGAATCTCTTTTTCTTTCTTTTTTCTTTTTCCTGACCCCGGACCCAGACAGGTATTTTTACAACTTCCTTGGAGATCTGAGGCCCACGCTGAGGAAAAAGGGCCAGCAGCTAGTGACGTTGTGGGAGAAGTAGACAGTAAACAAACCCATCCATAGAAGAGCCCCTGACAGTTTTGATTATCCCTGTAATTACAGGCTGCTTTCATCACTTCACAGAGCAGAGCTCAGAGCCATTATTTGGATGGCACACATTACCTCAGCTCTGGCAGACAGCACTCAACATCAGTCACAATCCATCAATTAGCATGAAGAGAAGACTCCAGAATGCACATTAAATATGAAGCCAATATCAGTGACCACCCAAGAGTTCCGATACAGTGAGTCATCCCATAACAAGTGCTCACTGTACAAACATGACCCCTACTGTGCCAGAGAATGTTGTGCTTGTCCCCTTGCATTTGTTAAGTGCCTATTAGAGACCCTATGAAGGCAACCATTGAGCCCACCTACCACGACTGTCCCGTTGAAATACATTCTTGCACTGCACTCATGTGGAAATAAGTCTGTTTGCCACCAACAGGCCACACATGCTAATGAGTGTCTTGTTTTCTACTGTGCTCATGCAGGAGCAAGTGAATAAAGGAAGGAACTAATAGAAGATTTGCAGACAACAGAACCGCGGCTTTGTGACACTAATAATTAAAGACGTATAACAGAGAATTAATGGATATGAAATCAGAGCAGGAAATGGGGTCTGACTGTGTGATGTCGTCGGTTTGGTTTGCAGGTTGAGGTCATGTGAGGTGAGTCCCAACTTATTTAATCAAAATTTTTAGTTTAGTTTTTGTAACTTTATGTGTTCATATGGATTTTATTCTGTTTAAATATACATGAATTAATTAGGTTTTATAAATCAAATGTGATATCAATTTGGCTCTAGGTAAAATAATACTACTAATACTAACAACAATAATAATAATGATTTTTTATTATAAAACCAGAAATTATAGTAATATTAATAATAATATGTAAAGTATTTGTTCCACAAAGAAAATATGGTGTTGTCTGTCTATTTGTAATTAAACCTACATATAATTATCAGTATTGCTATTATTATTATTCTTATTATGATAATGTTATCTATGTATCAAAAAATAAAAACCTTGAAGTTTTTTAAATATATATATATATATATATGTATTGTTTTTACTTTTCATCAAACATATACTATATGTCTATCAGTTCTTCTACAGAGTTGCGGTTTCTATTGCAGGTGATAAAATCTGTCCCTAACACTTTTTTGAATAATTCAGTTATAAATGCCATGTTTTACAACATGCACCTGTTAACAAATGTTGTAAAATTAATTGATGTATACTGTAATTTGTTTGAAATGCCTTAATTCTGAACAAAGTCAGAGCTTTTTTTAAATCACAACTATCATTGCTTTGATGTCATCTCACTAGCCTGATCTCCTTAACATTTTCTCTGTTGTTTGGTGAAAGTATGCGAAGTATGCGGGGGCGAGTCACTTTCTGCCCCTACTTCATTTTGAATGTAATGGTCACTGAGCAATGTGCTGATTGGCCAGTCAGTTCACGGCTATTTATAGAATCAACTATGTGCTTTCCACTTGTAGTTTGTAACTTCAGTGTCATATGAAATGGCCAGAAATCTGGGCCTGGTTTTTAGCTCATGTGAAACTTGAGGAGACATAAGCCAAAACAGTGTTCTTATGTTATTTTGAGAGGAACCACTGACGTGGGAAAACACCAGAAGTCCTGACCATCAACTGGAGCAACAAAAACAGATGTTGGCCACGGCTATGATATGACAAACACCCTGCACTGAAGTGCAAATAGAAGAAATAAGATATGAGACCACTGTTTGTGTAAGAAAATGCTTAATCAACATATTATGGCACATAATTATTTTAATAAAAAATTAAATGCTTTAGTTATGTAATTAAACATTTAATCTACCACAATATAGTACGCAATACACTGCTTATGGGAGAATGGTAGACACCCTTCATTATTAAATCATTTTGACATACCTGGAACCAGAAATACATATTTTTGACACATTTGTCCATTTTTATTGAAAACATCACACTGACATTGTTTTGACATTGTAGGTTTCCACAGTGTTTTGTGAGTCATGTTTTACTTTTAGTACATTTGCGCACATTCTTCTACATCTTACTGACAGAGGTTGCTGGAGGTTATAAAAATAGACTTTCTGTTTTGAGCTGGTGGAAAAACAGCAATGATGTATCAGTTACCATCATGCTTCTGAGTTTTTCTATATGAATATATGTACAAAAATATACAATTACACACTTATGTAGACAATAAATGTAAACACCCTAGATTTTGACTTGTGTGTTACGTGTAATTAGGACATGAAAACAAGCTGTGTAAAACAATTATTAAATAAGTCTGTTGTGACTCAGGTTCTGATGCATGTGCTAGACATTTCCATGGGGTGGCAGCAAAACACGCATGTTAGATAGATGTGGTTTTATATCCGTTTTATCAGACCCCCGGTGTCAGAGATTAATTGGTCCAACAAAGTTGACCGATGTTACTGCAGTCCGCACATGCTGAGTTTGACTATTGTTTTTTTATTTTTATTTTTAAAATCATAACAGTAACGACAATATATGTAAATTAAAATTAAAATGATGAAACCAATAGCCGGAACCCAAAACGATGCTTTTGTTATTTGTCGGTCGCTGAACGTGAACACCTAACCGGAAGTTTTCTAGAATCTATTTAGCACCGCAGCTAACGCCATTCTAGTGGTCAAAAATCGAGTATTCTGTTAACAGTTTGATATTTTAAATTGTTCGACAAAAAAGAAAAAATGATTAAAGCAATTTTAATATTTAACAACCACGGGAAACCGCGACTGATTAGATTCTATCAGTATTTCGTAAGTATGTTTGGAGCCAATGGTGCATCTTGTCTTTAAATTACCAGCTGTCATTGCTGGTAGAGTGACAGTTAGCGTACCAATTGTAGGCATTCAAATTAAAATCACATCAAAGATTTGGTGCAAAAGATGAGCACAAACTTTTATTGTAATTAAAATCACATCAAAGATTTGGTGCACAAGATGAGCACAAATTATTAGTCTGTGCTGGTAACCGTTCTGTGTTACAAAAATGACAATTTATTGTTTCAGTGTTCGAGTCCGTTAATTGCGTTGGTTTGTTTGGTCGCCAATATGCTAGAAAACAAATAATTTACAAAAACACTGATAACTTACAAAGAAGACGGATTTCTGTATTTGTTTTGTGGTTTTCTGTTACATTAACACACTAGACCGTGTATCATGTTGTAGTTGTATTTTTTGCTAATTAGCCAGACTAACCCTACCTTTCCTACAGACTGAGGAAATGCAGCAGCAGATAATTCGAGAGACTTTCCATTTGGTATCAAAGAGGGATGACAATGTCTGCAACTTCTTGGAGGGTGGAAGGCAAGATTAACTACCAAAACGATTTTATTTTCTAATACTTTTGTTGTAATCGTAAATTAGCTCATCACTGTTCTTGCAGTGACAAAGCTTAATGTAGTTTTTATCGAGAAAAGTATACGTATGTAACAAATTACAATATCATTGTGTTAATCAGGTGTTAAAGGCAGAGCTTCAGTTGAGGTCAGACTGTGCTGTGTCATTAAACAGAACTTTAAGCATGATTTGCTTTAAACCCAGTGCAGTTGCTATTTTCAAACCATTAGATGGAGGCAAACACAAGACTTTAGATATCCAGTTTTCACACATTTTATTATTTTATAATATTATGCAATGCAGCTATCTACACTAGATGGGTGCATTTATTTATTTTTTATTTGAAAGGAACCTGTTGAACTTTGTTTTATTAATATATATATATAATTGTATCTATTTCAGTCTAATTGGTGGCTCAGATTACAAACTGATCTACAGACACTATGCAACACTGTACTTTGTCTTCTGTGTGGACTCTTCTGAGAGCGAGCTCGGCAGTCTGGGCCTGATACAGGTCAGCTTTTACAATCTTCTTTTTATGAACATAATGCTCAGTGACATACTTCCTAATGTGATAGACAATAATTCCATGTAAATGATGTGAGTATACTCTTAGCTACTTATACAGCAGATATTTGGTCTTTTAGTGAGATGTTAAAACAAATCCTTTTCTTCATAGGTGTTTGTGGAAACGCTTGATAAATGCTTTGAAAATGTTTGTGAGCTGGACCTCATATTTCACATGGACAAGGTGAGCCAGGAGCAGAAGTTTACATACGAAATATATCAGTATTGTTATTTTGTGAATCTGAAAGAAATTACTGATAGAAGTTGACCCTGTTCATCAATGATATATATTTTTTCATCTAATATAATGTTCTTGGGCACAAGCTAGACCTGGGTGACATCTGGAGTTTTTATATATGTTTAAACTCAATATAGAATGAGACTAATAACACAAGAGCCAAAAACATTAGTTGGCAGAAAAAATTTGGTTGCGATAAGTAGCAAAAAAATATTTTCTGCCGAGAATGCCACAACTCATTTAAATAAAACCACTTAATGTGCATTCTCGGCTTTCCTTACAACAGTAGGTGGCGTTACTTAATAATTTTCCGTAACAGTCTCCCTGTGTTCATAATGACGTTTTATGGTCTTTTAAGGCAGAAATTCATAAGATTTATTTTCAAACTGTAATAGTTATGGCTTAGAGTTATTTTTTATTCTCGCAATTAGTGCAGACCATTTATTATTTATTTCTATATTCAAGTGAAATATGTTGGCCATGAATCATGTGTAATATGTGGTGTGAATATGTCTGCTTTCCCATGCAGCTAGTTGCTTTTCAGAAACATCTGCATTGTTGGAATTGGGCCATTTCTTTTTAATGTGTTGACAGAGGTTTTGTTTTTAATGTTGCCGTTTGTCAAATTTGAAATCTCTTCATCATTAATTAGGTTTTATAAATAAATCTGATGCCACAGATCTGAAATATCCCATCCCTACTAAAAACACTCTTCACTTGGGGCCATATTTTGTACTACCGTTTGATAATAGTGCAAGAAAGTTTGAATGGGTTATAATATAAAGTCAGTGTAGTTTTCTAAATAATTTAAGAAAGTAATACTGGTTTAAAATGTGGCAGCCAGACATTACTGAAACCAGCTGTCCTCAAACATCACTTTAAATGTGTATAACTGAAGTCCAACGATCTCTCCAAACCCACAGATGCCCCTTTGGCTTGAATCAGACGCTGTATTGTTCAGGCTAAAATACAATACCTTTTTCTGTGTCTGGAACTTGCAGAGGAGAGAAAATGATTGCTGTTGACTAATCATAACCATCTCCAGCCATCTTGATTCAATTTTCCCAGCAGGAAATTGATGTCATGTGGTGCAGCGGGGTTTGGCCTGAGGAATGTTCCCAAGAAGAAACTTGGAAATATTTCTGTTGGGTTGAAAAGCCCTTGCTTTGAGAAAGCCACAGTAACTGGACCAAATCTGTTTGTATTTAGTTACAACTGTGTATTCTTTAAATATCTTTTATTTTTTACAAATTACACAACAAACAAGGGACGTATTACCTGAATTTGTCTCAATACACTGTCATATCACTATAACAGTTAACAATGGTAATAGGAAAATAACAGTTTAACATTAAGTAATTTCAGAGATGCCGCTGTGACTCCTTCTTCTATTCCAAAAGTCATTCCCATTTCCACAGAAAGAGTAGAAAACCTCTTGCAGTGAATCAGTGACACAGATAAAACAAACAAACCAAAACCTGGTGATCTCATAAACTCATTCTGTTACCACAAGTCCTGCTGGAGTAAACAATTTTCCTTTGAGTAATCTGTCAGCCACAGTACTTTTTTCAGAGACAAATGGCCCCTTTATACCTCTATCATCCCTCAGTTATAAAAAGTGAAGAGCTGAGTGTATAAACATGACACATTTGTAAACAAACAGAAATTCAAACAGACATTTGGAGCCGCCGGCGTCCACAGATTTACGCCGCCGGCTGCATGGTTCTTCATTATGCGACTGCAGTGCATTTAAAAAAGACAGCTGCTGTGTATTATTGTCTGCCTTTTACTGTTCTGCAGGTACACTACATCTTACAGGAAGTGGTGATGGGCGGCATGGTTCTGGAGACGAACATGAACGAAATTGTCGCTCAGGTGGAGGTGCAGAACCGCATGGAGAAGTCGGAGGTGAGAGCCTTTGAGCCGCAATGGAGACCGTGCCTTTTCACAAACATTTAGGGTTTAGGATGATGTCATGTTCATGAACTCGTGTGAACACGTGTGCATCAAAGTCGACGCGCTGGCATTTGAAATTAACAGAATTATTTGCTTATGCTGTCATGTAGTTCTCAGTTGGATGAAGATTGAACAGAACTAAAAAAAAAAAGGCCAATAGCCAAGACCCCAATGTCACATCCTGCTGGTCAACCACAGGAGACAAAAAACACGTGTGTTGATGTCCAGTGAGTCAACACAAAGACATGAAGTGTAGGTTTTCTTTTGAGTTGATTAAAAACACTGAATGTGAGAACATCTGCTGAACAGCTACGACAACACTGATCAGAATTGCAAATGTATGTGACAAGACACAGGAACTGTTGTTCTTCAAACAGCACAGATACTAGGTTAGCACACGTTAAAGTGGACAAATGATATAAAAAAATTAATTCTTTAGCACACGTTAAAGTGGACAAATGATGCTACTTTAATGAAAATAAAAAAACCGAATTCTTTACTTCATGTCTAAAGGACATTTGAGTCACATGCTACGGTCCAATACAGTGAGAGCACAGGGTTCTTTTGGCACTTATGTAATAGCCACATTTTGAACATGTGTTTGGTTTTGGTTTTTTTTTTTTGGCCAATGGAAAATGTTTGAGCCAGAATCAGGCTTAGAAAAAGAAGAAGCTCCAGATGTTGGTCGAGCCAAGAACGGACCGAGATCAGTGATTCCCAACCTTTTTTAACTTGTGACCCTATGTTGACGTCACAAATTTCTGGCAACCCCAGACACATTTTTTTTCTTTCAGTCACGTGATTGTAGTCAATCAGGATGCATCAGCTCAGATTTTGTTATATGCTGCATATTATTAGAATTAGAAGTTTATGTTCATGAGAGGGCAAGAATACAGTTGTTTAAGATTGTAAGTGGTGTTATCAATAATAATTTCAATATATATAATATTTAAAATATATTATAGTTCATTATGTTGTTACCTAGATTAAAGACGGTCGTGTGGCCTTCCTTTGCCTTCCTCTCTGTGTTGCTGCAGATGATGACCCATTTCTAGCGCCTCAAGTGTTTTTACATATTACAGCACTTGTTTTATTAGCGCTGTGCTAAATGAGCAGCTGTGCTCAGCTTTTGGGCTGTACATGATACCGCTGGCAGTTACGTAGGAGTAAAGCGAGTGTCAAATCCACAGTAGTAGGTGGTCCGGGTGTTGCTAATCCAGTGCAACGGTGATGACTTGTCACTTTGTGACATCTCAAAATGGGTGAATTTGGAGTGGCTTGTTTTGAGACACATTTTCAGACTTTTAAGGATTATAAAACAGTAAATGTAGGAACAATACAAGTGGCTTGTAGATCGCTGCAGTAAAAGCAGAGTGAGCAGAGGGATACGGTGAGATGGAGGCAGATGATCCTCTGTGATAAAACATCTGTTTAGTTGTTTAAACTGGCTCTTAAGGAGTAAGAAGAAGTGTGACAGCAAAATTTGCTTTTCCTTTTGTGGTTCCGTAGTGTAGCGGCTATCAAGCCTGCCTTACGCCCAGAAGGCCCTGGGTTTGAACCCCAGAGGAACCATGTACACAATGGCGCCTCCTGGGGCAGCCTGTGTGGATTGCAAAGACAAATAAGTGACTAATATTTTTATATATATATTTTCTTCATACTTAGCGATCCAGGTCAGATTACATCAGGAACAAAACTACTACTACTACTACTACTACTACTACTGCTGCTGCTCCTCCCTGTTGACAGGATGAATCAGAATTATACTACTACTACTACTGCTGCTGCTGCTCCTCTCTGTTGACAGGATGAATCAGAATTTAAAAAAGACCTTGTTCCAAATTCGATCTCGTATAACTAAGAACAAATTGAAACCAGTGGTGTTTGTCACTTTTTTTAAATGTGAAAAGTTAGTAGAAGTGCTACATTTAGACATAGTCCACAGGATGTTTTTTTTTTTTCTTCTTCACATTTGGTTTTGTGAAAACGTGCACTGATCTGAAAAGAATATTAAGAGAATGACCTTTTAACAGAGTCCTCGGGTTCTTGGCACAGATGCTGTGCGGAGGTAAGACTTCCACCGAGGTCGTAAAGTTGTTTTTTCTCTCTTGTTTCTTTTGGGGCAGGGCGGTCTGTCAGCAGCCCCAGCTCGTGCAGTCTCTGCTGTGAAGAACATGAACCTGCCAGAGATTCCTCGAAACATCAACATCGGAGACATCAATATCAAAGTTCCGAGCCTCTCCCCCTTCTGAGAAGTGTCCCGCCTGAGCTCTTCTGGGCTGATGTACCGATGACGTTTCTGTTCCTTTTCCACCAAGCTCTATAGCCAAGACAGAGGAAACCGTTTGTAATACAGCTCGCATACCGTACTCCTCTGCAGCCCACTCTCACACTTATTCCAATCTTTTCACATGAACAGGAGATGAGCTGTAGAGTGATTTTCCACTTCTGCTTTCTCAACCTGTAGACAAAGCTTACCGCGATGAAAATATGAGGAATAATTAGGCCATCTTCACATATCCATTATTTCTTGCGTTGTCCGATGCTCTGCCCGTGATTTCTGGCCGTGTCTGAAAGAAAAACGACTGCTGGTTCGCCTGCATATCACTTCCAAATCTCCAACATTCATCACCGGTTGTTCAGCCTCAGTTTTGAAAACATTCCCTGCTGTCTGAAGGGGTTCACTGTAATATGACCCTGCTGCAGTGTGCTGTAATGACTTAAACACATCTTTATCTCCTGTTCCAACAGAGCGGGGATCAGACTCCTTAGCTTAGCTTGGCTCCTGTCATTGTTTATTTTCCCTTCTCTCTAATTTATGGCATCTCTGACATTCTTATGATTTGTGAATGATTTAATTCTTCTCCAGGGTGCACGCTGCACTCAGGATACATAGCTCTGATTTTCTGAATGTGTTTTTTGTACAAAGAAAGAGAGATCCTTCTGTAGCTACGCAAATATGGAAATATTGTAAATTTAAAAAAAGGATCCCCACTGAGTGAGAGATGATTCTGAGGTTTAAGATTTCCTTTTAATGACGTGTTAGAATTAGGATCAAATCAGAGTTAGTGTAAGGATTAGGATCGTTGTGGTATTACGGTCGGGCGCTTCAGAATGACTTGTGTCTGTAAAGTGCTCACTAAACAACACTGAGAGAGAGAGAGAGAGAGAGATATTTGGTACTAGTGTGTACATAAAGAAAATGCTGTCATCTTGACGACGTGTCTTGGTGGTGACATTTTGCCCTTTCTCTACTGAGTGAGAGGTTACCAGGTGGGTCAAGATTTAGTCTGGAGTTAGGATTTGAGTTCAGGTCAGATTAGGTATGTATTTGTAATTGTTATGGTTAAGGGGCAACGGAATGCTTTATGTCTATGATTTTAAGTGTGTTGTTTTGACTGTGTCCTGTCTGTCTGATAGAATCGTCGTGATTGACATCCAGACCAAACCTTGTAAGTCATTTATTTAACCATCAATTCCTGTCAAACCTCCCCGCCGAGAGATTTAATAAATTAAAATCACATAGTTGTTGTGTTTTTTAAAAAAAATCATATTTATTCACAGACACAAACTTTTTCTTATCTCCCAACCAGGCTGGGTAAGTCATTATGCATCAGCAGAAACTTTCACCAAATTGTTCTTGATGCTACTGTAAAAGAATGTGGTTGTGTTTTGGTTTGGTTTTTTTTTTTTGCTCCAGCACATTTTCATTTGGTTTATTCAGCAACAACTCCTTAATCCATTTTTTTTAAATAGAGGAGGTAGTACCACCACCTCCCACCCCCACCCTCACAGATGCAGACTGCGAGTGTTTCACATCAGCTAAGAACAGTCCGGCTCAACTTGTGCGTCCCGTGCAGACATGCGTCAGGTTTTGTGTCAGTGATCCGCTGCAGGAGATTCGGTACGTACTGTTTTACTTCCTTTTTTTCATGTCACTTTGCTTCTGATATTCTTCACATGTTTTTTTTTTTAAATCTCTTTTCAAGCTTTTAAAACCTCTGGCATTTGGAACAAAATCACTGTGTTTTTTAACAACAACAACAGAACGATGCTGTCGTGTAAATAGTTCTGTTTTGCCTGTTCTAAAATCAAGAGACTTTTACTCTTGAATCAGAAGATGTAAAGCAGCGGTTAACTGTTTATTAATGTTTTTACTATATAAGTTTTGCAGCAAAAAACGAAGATTTCAATAAGAACACTTTCAGAGTCATAGTTTAAAACACTGGCTCTGTATTTAGTTGCCTCCATCAGTAGATCAGACTGTGATATGTTCTGCTGATCTCCAGCTAACACAGGATCATCTGTACAGTGTGGAGGTGAAAACAGGTTAGAGTCGGTGTTACAGAGGTTAGTTGAACGTAGTTGTCCCCCCCAAAAAACAACAACAACTTTGGGATTATTTAAGTCTTTAAAATTGCCTGTTGCAGTGTGGAGTAAGAACTGTGGACGATCCTTGCAGTGGGTGGTCCCATGACTCCACTGTTGTAAATTGTCACTCTATGAAAATATGTGACTTTGCCCAAAAACACAAACATTCCCCCTGATGAGATTATCTCTGTCTTTGCTGACACAGGGATATGTGTTTGTTGTCCTCGTCGTACTCATTAACTGGCTCTAATGGATGGATGGATTTTTTTTTGGTTGATTAGATTAAAATTGCTCTGTAATTTAATTCCATTTTATCAGGGCTTTCCATTAATTGTGTTCCACAAACTGACACAGAGTCCGAGCTCCTGGCTTTTAATGCACAGCAGAGGAATTACAACCTGTTCTGCTGTAGAATTTATGGTATGGAATCTCTTTCCATTTATGTGCTGTATATTAATCAATGTTAGGTGCAGTGAAAGTGTTGGGGCGATTATAACTACTGCTGCGCACATCTGTGGTCAGATTGACTGAAACTGTGCCAAGTTCAACTGTTGCGTTTAATTATTTTATTTTTTAACCATTTACTTAGTTGAATCTTTAAGCAAATCTGTGCTCCACAAAGTTACAAGTTTTGGTTAGAACCAAAAATAACAGACCTCCAGTTTTCCACAAAGTTACAAGTTTTGGTTAGAAAAAATGACAGACCTCCAGTTCAGCCTGCAGGTGGCGGTAATGATTTCAGTGTCTATAGACTTACAAACTCTACAAATATAAGATGCTTTAAAAAAGTATTCACATTAAGGAGTTTTCTTTATAAAATATGTTGTGGTTTTTGTTTTGTTTTCCCCCAAATGTCCTGTACATTTTTGTGTACAGTAAACACATATTTTAATGTAACTCAGCTCCTCACATACTGTCATGTCACCTGAAGTGAAGTTTGTTGTCGAAGGACACAAGCGTGTAGACGAGCCAAGTGAGGGTCGAACCCTCAACCTATTATTATAAAACGACTCCACCGTTGACTGATCCACGGCTGCTTCATGACGCTGTGGAGAAATACCAGAGGGATTAATAATTACAACATTTTTTTCCTCTCAGTGAAGTGTGGAGGAGTAAACATCTGCCTTCATAAAAACTGTACGTTTGCAAAGTAGAGTTGTAAAAAAATTTTGAGACGTAGAAAGTCATAAATTTCACTCAAAGTGTTTACATTTTTATTAATGTGGAGAGCACTTTGTCTGAGCAGCTATCATAAAAAAAACATATTCTGAAGTGTCAGGGAACAGAGGGCTGGAAGCTACAGTAGTTACACCCACCTCCCTCTGTTTGAAGACTTTAAGGTGCAAATCCTACAAAGATATGAACTGAGGTTTGTTTTTTGTTTTTATCTGTTTTCAGACCGACTTGTTTGTTTTAGATCTACACTGGCAACAATACTTAGACCTACCTAATGAGAGAGAGAGAGAAGCCTTTCCAGACATTTCGTCAGAGCCTGATACAATTTGATCAGTAAGCACTAATGACATACATGGTACAAAAAGCTTGTAAACCCCTGCAGAAGTCGAGCCGCCCCAGCTCCAGTTAGAGAACATTTCTGTGATAATAAAATAACGAAGGAACATGTTTGTTTTTAAGTGTCATTGCTTCTGCTCTTACTCCATCGTGCCACGTTTGTGATACGGTGTGGTGTGTTCAGGGCAGACGTACTTCCTTGGACACTATCAATGTTTTCCTCCTTCAGGCGGTGGTACAGATGGTTTGGAACATGCCTTGGATTATTGACCAATCACAGATCTTTGCTTGTGTGGTCTTGGTCTGCACACAGAGAGAGTTTAATCAGATCTTTTCCAGATGTTCCGTACCTGTGTGGTGTTAAGTTCACATGGCATTAGCTGTGAAAAACTTTACTTTAACTTAATGTGTTTTGCTAAAAGGTATGTCATGGTTTTCTGTGTCGACGTCTTTATTTTCTCTCTCTCTTGGACAGAACTGTCTGTCATCTTTTTTGCGTTTTTGCACAATAGAACGTGATTAAAGGAGAATCACGTTTATCTTAGCGATGACAAATATGATTAATCCACAGTCACGATTTGGCAGATGTTTTAATACCGATGTTCCTCCTGATGTAACTCTCCCCATTAATCTGGGCTGGAGAGAATCCAGCGACACTTCACGTCTACATTTGTGTGGCTCTAACAGATCAGACTACTTCCAGATGTTGCCTCTTGGTATTTTATGTGAGAAATTTTGATCTTTTGATCTGAGGTTACTCGTAGCGATGACAAGCACAATGTAAGATCGTGAGTAACTGCAGAAATCGTTTAAATAAGCACGAGCAGCAGGATCAATCAACAATTCCAAAATACACAAAATAATGTTAGACAAAAGCATGATTTTTTTTGAGTGTCTGGAAAAATCCTGGCCCTCGGACAAGTATAGTATCAATCTTATATCAGGCAAAAAAAAGAAAATCACAATTCAACCCATGGTTCTGAGGGAGGTTACTGTACGTACAACAGTTTATTTAACCCTTTTCTCCGTCTCCAGACTTTATGTTGAACTTTGTTGACCTGGTAGAGTATGGTCTTTCTTAACTGAATGCATTCCTAGGCTAAGCTGAAGGTTGAGGCCCTGCCTGGTACAGCCATGAATCACGGGTCAACACAAGCTTATTGGTATGAGAATGTTGGTTGTGGCCACGCCCACCTACATTTTGTGGTTTGTGCCACAGGCCCATTTAGTTACGGCCGTGTTTATCACACAGACGATGTGTACGGGGAGGACTATGTGTCTTTATCGCCGCACTTCGAGGGTTTAATGTAGCCAGTCCACTTTCAGCCAGTCCTCCTCAGAATTTTTCCTCGTGCTTATTTTCTATATTTCTTTAAATGTTAATTAAATAAGTTTGTTATTTTAGATCAGGGATTAAAGATTGTTAGTATTTTCTAAATGTACCATTTGAACAATTAGGGAAGGAATACGTAGATGGCAAATGATGCCTCCGTTTATTTATTTAAATATAGAAATAATCAGGTTCATGTTCATTTATAAAAACTAAAACTCTAGTGTCTAGTCTCAACTCACTGTTGTGTTTTTCTTTTCCTCTGTTTACCATCAAATAGGATCATAAATTACAAAACTGACATTATTTTCATTGCAACAGACGATGAGCTCAGTCTCGTCTACTGATCCAGTTCTTTATAATCAGAAACCTACATCCATTTCTTACATGAACTGCAGATTAAAGCTTTACCTCATCATTGCTAAGTCAAGGTAAGGTCCGGGACCCAGCGGTTTGGCAACTCCGATTAAAAACATGCAAATTAACAAAATTTCAAGTTGATACTGCACATATTCTGATATTCCTCTTTTGTTTTGCTTTTTTTTCCTCAGGCTGTTTCTTCAGACTGGATGATACTTTTTTGCCATGTTAATACGTCAACCATTAACTGAGGTGGGTAGAAAACTGCTGCGGTGGATGAGCACAGACTGATACCCCACCGCAGCTCCGCTCTGGACTTCTGAATCCGTCATGGGGAAAGTCTACTACATCAGTAAAAATGTGGGACTCGGGCTGCTTGTCCTGGGGGTCACCGCTTTGGCCACAATTATAGCTCTGTCCGCTGTCTACCACAAGGAGAAGGCAAAGAATCTGGGCAGTCCTGCAGGAGGATCATCCAACGACACCAGCACCAGCACCAGCACGGCTGTACCCTCCACCACCACGTCTGCTTCCAAGGAACTGTGGGACCACTTCAGACTTCCAGGCTCTATTGTTCCCGTGACCTACAACGTGACCCTGTGGCCCAGGCTGACGCCCGACGCCGACGGTCTCTACATCTTCACCGGACACTCGGTGGTGGTTTTCCACTGCGTGAAAGAGACGGACCTCGTCATCATTCACTCAAACAAGCTCAACCTCACCGGCCCCGGTGCTGCGCTGAGGGGCTTGGGTCATGTGACTGCGCCTGCTATACAGAAGCACTGGTTTGTTGAAAACACTGAGTATTTGGTTCTTCAGCTGAGCAGAGGCCTCGCTGTGGGAGCGACTTACGCACTTCACACTGAATTTCAGGGCGAACTGGCGGACGACCTCCAAGGCTTCTACAGGAGTGAATATGAGGAGGACGGTGTGAAGAAGTAAGCACTGACTTGGCAACACACACGAGTCATCATCAGTGAAGGGAGTCCTGTGTGTTGGTTTAGGTCTTTTTTATTTTTGGAGGTGGATTGTTGAATGAAAAAGCTGAAAAATTTTTGTTTTTATTTAAAAAAAAAAACTTTTGCAGAATTGTCGCTGCCTCACAGATGCAGGCAACGTTCGCCAGGAAAGCGTTCCCGGGCTTTGATGAA
>NC_024311.1:16738020-16758924 GCF_000523025.1 Cynoglossus semilaevis | reverse complement strand
GGGTTTCCACTGCGTGAAAGAGACGGACCTCGTCATCATTCACTCAAACAAGCTCAACCTCACCGGCCCCGGTGCTGCTCTGAGGGGCTTGGGTCATGTGACTGCGCCTGCTATACAGAAGCACTGGTTTGTTGAAAACACTGAGTATTTGGTTCTTCAGCTGAGCAGAGGCCTCGCTGTGGGAGCGACTTACGCACTTCACACTGAATTTCAGGGCGAACTGGCGGACGACCTCCAAGGCTTCTACAGGAGTGAATATGAGGAGGACGGTGTGAAGAAGTAAGCACTGACTTGGCAACACACACGAGTCATCAGTGAAGGGAGTCCTGTGTGTTGGTTTAGGTCTTTTTTATTTTTGGAGGTGGATTGTTGAATGAAAAAGCTGAAATCTTTTGCAGAATTGTCGCTGCCTCACAGATGCAGGCAACGTTCGCCAGGAAAGCGTTCCCGTGCTTTGATGAACCCGCCATGAAAGCTGTCTTCAACATCACCATCATCCATGACCCCAGCACCGTGGCTCTGTCCAACGGCAAAGACATTGGTTTGTTGTAGAGAGAGTCGTTTTCCATGTTTTCATCCTTTTGGCTGAACAAGTTTGACACACTGTAAATATTTAATCACAATTAATGTTAGTGCAACAACCCAATCTGACAAAAGTGATAAAAGTACAATACCATATATTTTTTTAAAAACAACATCATGACTATTGCAAACTATTTTATGGAGGCTGCGGTGTGGGATGAGGCTTTTGTCGTTTGGCAATCAGTAGGTACAACAGCATTGTTTTTCATTAAAGCCGTATAGCGCACAATAAAAGAGCACTTCATTTTTGAGACGGAGTTAGTGACTTTATCGTATCAGCGTACTACGGTGATTTCCCGTCGACAGTAAACATCTAGGGTACAATGTAGCATGAGTTTAAAGCTAAATTTAAATTAAAATTAAACAATAATAATTGAATTTATTAATTTTGTTTGTATATTCACATTTTGACTCTGTTGCTTAAAATTTTTTCTAGGTCTAGAAGGTTCAGGAAAAAAAAAAAAACACGTGTGTGAGGAGGTGTCTGTTTTTTCTTTTCCAGGGAAACAATCTGTTTTATTATCTACTTGGACCAAGTACAAAATACTTCACAAAGACGGTGTCTACGTTGCTTAAATCATGACAGGCCCAGTTACAAAAAATGACAAATGTATCAGAAAAATAATTTTTTAAAAAAAGTTGCGCAACCTTTTTCAGCCCTACTAATAATTACATTTGAAGTGAAAACGGTACCGACTGGTGACCTTGACATTGTTTATGTCGTTAATGAACAAACAAACATGTGAGTGAACGCTTCCATTGTAAATAATTAAGAGCTGGACCAACAGATACTGTTACAGAGCTGACAGAGCTGAGTGTCAAAGGTCGGACTCATCCTCTGTCTGCGCAGATGTTGCTGACACTGTCATTGATGGCATCCCAGTCAAGGTCACCAAGTTTGAGCCCACGCAGAAAATGTCCACGTATCTGCTGGCTTTCATCGTCAGTGACTTCGTCAGCATCGAGTCCAGACAAAACCATTTGTTGGTGAGAAATTTCCCGTTTGTGCTTCACTGTTGTTGCATGTCAGACACTATATTAGACACTGTTGCCTTGATTTCTCTGCAGATAAGAATCTGGGGTCGTAAAAAAGCCATCAACAACGGACAGGGTGAATACGCTCTCAACGTAACGGGGCCGATCCTTCAGTTCTACGAGCGCTACTACAACGCTTCATATCCACTCTCCAAGTCAGGTATGCTGACTCAGAATTTATTTAAATGACACTGGTGACAAAGTGCAGCTGAGATGTTGTTACCGAGTCACATGGAACTACACACCAGCAGTGAAATGAGTGCTGCGACAACTAATATAGGAAAAAAAAATAGAATTCATTTAGAATTTAAGAAAATTGATTAGGAGAGAAAGCTGAAGTTCATAAATAACAATGTTGGACAAAAAATATGTCACCTAAGTGTCTGTCCGGAGAGACAGACTTTTGTTTTTAGACAACCACACACATGTTCAGCTCTGGACGGCCACATACAGTGACGTAGTGGGCCGGATTTGGCCCGCAGGCCTTGAATTTGACACTTGAATGCACTGTCATGGCTGGTGATTGATGTACCACATGCTGGATCCCCTCTCCCTGTAGACCAGGTAGCTCTGCCGGACTTTAACGCCGGGGCGATGGAGAACTGGGGCCTGGTCACGTACAGGGAGACGGCGCTGCTCTACGACCCCCTCGTTTCCTCCATTTGGATCAAGAAGAGAATCACGTCTATCATCGCTCATGAACTCGCACACATGGTGAGTGATGTGGTGTTTCGTCAGGGTTCTGATTCGTCCTCCCCGGTCAGACTGGAGATGACTTATTGTAACCTGGGGATTATCTAACTGTCCTCCCTTGTTTTTATAGTTGTGGGCTTTTCTTCAGCCTCCTCCTCCGCGCCTTACACTGAAATTGCTTTGGGATAATAACATTTTGCAAAGTCTGTGAAATAAAATCCTCTGTCAGGGGCTGTGTAGAGATGTGAATCTGATTGTGATTATTTTCCCACCCATTTTACCGAGTGTCTGATTTCAGTGGTTTGGAAACCTGGTGACACTGCGGTGGTGGAACGACCTGTGGTTGAACGAGGGCTTCGCATCGTACGTGGAATACTTGGGAACCGACTATGCCGAACCAACCTGGAACATTGTAAGGACACCCTGACCCGTGCGGTCCAGTTCCACAGACTGTGAAATAAAATCCTCTGTCAGGGGCTGTGTAGAGATGTGAATCTGATTGTGATTATTTTCCCACCCATTTTACCGAGTGTCTGATTTCAGTGGTTTGGAAACCTGGTGACACTGCGGTGGTGGAACGACCTGTGGTTGAACGAGGGCTTCGCATCGTACGTGGAATACTTGGGAACCGACTATGCCGAACCAACCTGGAACATTGTAAGGACACCCTGACCCATGCGGTCCAGTTCCACAGATTAACAGCATCTGTTCTCACTCTCCTCTCCTCCCCTCTCCTCTCCTCTTCACAGAGAGACTACATCGTTCAGTACGACTTGCACAAGGTATTTTTAGTGGACGCTCTGGCCTCCTCTCACCCACTGTCCTGTCCAGAAGAGGAGGTCAGTGACCCGGCTCAGATCAACGAGATGTTCGACTCCATCTCATACAGCAAGGTCAGCTCCTCTGTTTTTTTTGTCCTAAGACTCAAATGTGAAAATCCAGGTTGGGTTGTGATGAAGAGCAACAAATCCCTTAGTGCTGGTGCCAAGTTGTAGTGATGGTATTGATACAACTAATATTATGGAGCAACCACACTGGCCCAGTGACTCTATGACTGGTAACTGAACAACTGCCAGTTCAAATCCCGCAGCAGAACTGTGTTCTATTAAGTAAGAACCCAAAACTCATCACTCTCAGAGATTTTTTGCAGACCAGCCAATAACAATGACTCCACTCATTGTTTTTCGTGTTCATTGTTTTCCATCTGTACTGACGTCAGCATCAGACTGTTGACTGCCGCTGACACACTGGTCTTTTCTGATTCTTCTTTCTTTAAAAATCCTTTTTGTGTTTGAAGATTTCAAATTTCACTGCAGCGTCTTCCCAGCGTGTACTACAAATTATTTTTCAAACAAACTTTTTCACCCCTGTGTGAGCCAGGTGTTGAGACACATCACATAATCGCCCAAAATAACACTTTCCTTTCCTTTGTATAAAAGTGCATTCTATTCCAAACTTAGATTGATATTTTTATTAAAAATAAAAAAGAATCACTGCCATAAAAAATAATCTTAACTCGTCCTGGTGTGAATAGGATTAGGATTGTTGGAACTTGTTTATTTTTTATTTCTGTTATTCCTGGCATTTGTGCCGTTTTTGGTCTGCTCACCTCATTTTGGTGACACACTGTCAATTGTAAAGACAAGTGTTTTTAGTTATTAGTTTCCTCATAATGTCCTTGTTTAAGCTTGTACGTCAGAGAGACCAAAAAAACAAAAACAACAATTTATTGTTAGTGTTTATGGGTTGGCGGGTCGAAAGAAAGACCGGGAGCTGACATTGTTGTATTAGTGCATTAGCACTATTTCCCAGTGATTTATTTAAAGCTTCCTGCAGTGAATTCTGCCGACAGGGCAACATGTTGTTTTGATATTTGCTTTGGACCGAGTACAAAAAAAACTCTGTGAAAAAAACAGAAAAGAAAAAACAAAACAGAAAAGAAATCTGATTTTATGAGCAATTTCATGCAACCGGAGTCTTGTGGTTTGTGTGTTTGTCGTTCACAGGGAGCGGCTGTGCTCAGGATGCTGTCGGAGTTTCTCACAGAGCCCGTCTTTGCCAGAGGACTCAGTGTGAGAATTAACCCTGTTATAAATATAAACCCCATCACTGTGTGAGTCGCAGTTTGTCTGGGCGCCGGTGGTGTGGACGTTCTGTGGATGTTACAAATCAAACCTTTTATTTATTTTTTGTTGTTAACCACAGATTTAGTCTGATGTTTTTTACTTTTAACCAAACCTCCTTCATTTCCCATGTGAAAAACTAACCTCTTCTTCACTTCTCCCCCCCCCAGTCCTATCTGAACACATATGCCTTTGGCAACACGATCTACACAGACCTGTGGGATCATCTCCAGCAGGTCAGTTGAGATGAAAACCTTTTTTTTTTTTACAACTCACTGAAGTCGTGGTGTTTTTTGTTTCATCTTATAATTGTTTCTCCCCTTTTTGTTTTCCTTCTCAGGCAGTGGATAACACTCCAGGTATTCATATTCCGTGCTCGGTCCATGACATCATGAACAGATGGACTCTCCAGATGGGTTTCCCAGTGGTCACAATTGACACCCGGACAGGAAGAATCACTCAGAAACACTTCCTGTTGGATCCAGATTCGGTGGTGGAGAGAGTGTCTCAGTTCAAGTAGGAATTACAACACACGTCGAGTCCCATATCCTGTAAACGGAATAAATAATGAGGTCTTTTGTTTTTTTTCAAATGCAGTTGCTTCCTTTGGGATCCAACTTTACAGTCATTGTTTTACCTTTGGACAAATGTAGTAAGACAGCTGCGGTGGCTAACGGCTCAGTCATCCACGTCATTTTATCTGAAGCAGTTCAGTCGAGGCGACTGGACTCTCATCCAAAAGGTTTCTTCAGTCCTGATTTACTGCTGGAAAAAAGCTAAAACCTTAGCCTCAGAGTAGCAAAACACTCTAGAGGCTAAGGTCACCACGCCCTGACCTTAGGAAGGCAGGAATTTTTCTGATTACCAGGGTCAAGGTGTGACCAGGGAGGTATCGCCTGAGGAACCTAGAAAATTGTCCTATAGATCTGAAGAAGACTCTTGGATGAAGAGGCGAAACGCCTTGAAGACACTGTTGCCTTCTACTGAACTGATTTTGTTTTTATGACAGTGCTGAAGCGAAGACGTGAAAGTCAACTCTCTCATCAGAATTAGACAATGACTTCCTGTTCCTGGTAAACACTATGACTTGTAAAAGCACTCACTGCCAAACTGTGCCGTAAACAACGTGACACGTACAATGACACAACTGTCGTGGTCGCTAAACAGAACACCCAGTCACAGAGCTGACAGTAATCTGGAGAACTTGTTTTTAACCACAGTGAACTGCTGGGTGCAGCCCACTGCAGAAATAGTCGCAGGGTTTGGTTTGGTTTGTAAAAAAAAAAATATATGTATATATATTATATATATATATATATTAGGGATGACCGATAATAACTTTTTGCTGATATCTGATTTGCCGTTATTGTCCGAACACTTAATTTTTTACTATTTTTAGGTTACGTCATCTGGGAAACCTAGGGTTATTGGGTTTTCATTATCGGAGGAAAAAAAACGATAACGATTCTTTCCGATATTACATAATTTAGCTAATATTGGCCAACCGATATTATCGGACATCCATTATATATACCCGATAATGTCAATCGGTTGGTATTAGCTTAATTATGTAATATCGGTATATATATTTGTATATGTGTTTATAAAAATATGTATGTAAAATTGACTTTTTGAATGATAACATTGTTCATATAACATTTTCACTGAGATCCATCGTCCAGACGTCGTCATCTTTTCTGAACACTTTTTTTATGTAAAATTGACTTTTTGAATGATAACACTTTCACTGAGATCCAACGTCCAGACGTCGTCATCTTTTCTAAACACTTTTTTTTAATTTCTCTGTATCTGCTCTAGCTACACATGGTTTGTCCCAATTAAATGGATGAAGGCTGGCGTAGAGCAGCAACAGTACTGGCTCCTGCAGGAGACAGGTACAAGGATCTTCTTATTCAGAACATCACAAACAAAGCCTATTTGACATCTTTTTTTTTTTTTTTAATATATATTTGTTTGACCCAGATGTCAACAGTCAGATGAGGGTGTCAGGACAGGACTGGGTGCTGGCAAACACCAACGTGTCAGGATACTTCAGGGTCAACTATGACCTGGAGAACTGGGAACGTCTGCTGTCTTTGCTCAACACCAACCACCAGGTGAGTCACAGGTTCGGTTCTCTGATCACTATCATCAAGGTTCATAGTGGCTTTGACCATGTCAAGAGTGTGACACAACCTGCTGTGAGATATGCATTTTCTGAAAAGGCTAGTAGTCTCCCTCCAGACTCTTGTGGTCTAGAACATAGACTGGTAATGATTCCTTCTTCACTTTTCTTCTTCTTTTTCTTTCGGCTTTGTCCCCTTTTTTTTCAGGAGTTGCTACAGCAAATCATTGATTTCCATCTCTCCCTGTTCTCTGCATCTCCTACTCTGACTCCAACTATCTGGAGGAAAAAGAAATATTGTTATTTGTAGTTAATTAGGTTATGATTGTACTGGTCCAGTCCATTTCTAATCTAACTCAGTTGAATGCGGCCCTTGAGAGATTCATGTACCTGGTGAAGGTCGCACATCCAGTTCCCAGACATTAATATTGTGATCATCATTCTTCCAGGCTCTATCAGTCATCAACAGAGCACAGATCATCGATGATGCGTTCAACCTAGTTAGGTAAATGTTGAATATATTGGATTTTTTTTCTTCTTCTTTTGGCATGGCAACCAAGTGACTTATTATTCCTTATTTTATTGCACAGAGCCAAAATAGTGAACACCACGTTGGCCTTGAGAACGACCAAATACCTGCACAAGGAGAGAGACTACATCCCCTGGGAGTCGGCTCTGAGAAATCTCCGCTACTACATCTTCATGTTTGAACGCACCGAGGTCTTTGGAGATCTGCAGGTAAGAACTCCACGACAGCGGGACAGTAAAGTGAAGGCGACTGTACATAAAAACTACCGTTGGTTTATTTCAGGCGTACCTCAAGCAGCGAATACAACCGCTCTATGAACACTACCGGACCCTCACGGCCAACTGGACCAAAGTTCTGACGCTCCACACTGACGTGTAAGAACTCTCTTCTGCTGACGCGGCCTTTTAGTTACTGTTTAGATGGAATTCATCTTCATCTTCTTCATCTGCAGATATAATCACATCACTGTTATCGATGTGGCCTGCGTTGTGGGCGTACGGGACTGCAAAGAGTTTGTCAAGACAGTGTACAGAGAGTGGATGGACAATCCAGTGAAAAACCCGTGAGTTTAAGACGCTACTGTTTTTCTTTATTATCTTTTAAATCCCACAAATAAAACCAATCTTTTTGGAGCCGATGATTATTTAAATGTTTACTGAATAACGCGTCAGTACGTGAATAAGTTTTCAACAAGCTTCATCTTCAACCCCGACAGAATCCAGCCCGACCTGAGGAGCACAATTTACTGCAATGCCATCGCCCTTGGTGGGATGGAGGAGTGGGATTTTGCATGGAGAATGTTCCAGAACACAACTGTGGCTTCAGAAGCATCGTTGCTCAGAGGAGCCATGACCTGCACCAAACTCCCGTGGCTTTTGAACAAGTAAGTGTCGAAGATGGAACGGGACTCGTTCTGTAGTGAAGCTTCGTGGCATTTATGACTTAATGCTGTTTCAGTTGGAGTCGGTGTTAATTTATAAGTCAAATAGACCAATATATTTGGTCGGCAACTTAGTCCACGACTTTCCTTTCTACGACGAAAGCGAATAAAACAAAAAACAAAAAACAAAACAAAAAAACAACAAAATACAAACTCATGCGGGGCTAAATGGCGCAGATGATGACGATGGATTCAACGATGCGAATTAACGAAGTTCACGAAGTTCAATGTGAACTATATATATATACATATATATATATTTTCACAGTATTTATAGGTATTTTCTCAGTAAGTGCCTGCTCTGTCTAAGCCAGGTATCTGGGCTACACTTTAGACCCGAATAAGATCCGCAAACAGGACGCCACGGCCACGATCCAGCGCATCGCATCCAACATCGTGGGATTGCCTCTGGTCTGGAACTTTGTCAGAGACAAATGGAGTTTCATTTATGAGCAGTAAGTCGACGTCTTGTTATCGTTAATACTCTTTAGATACTACTGTGCTACTGCGTTCATATCTATACTGTTATATTTACAGTTAGTATCATATTTACTGTTATATTGCTGCTAATTATATTATAGTTATATATATAGTATATTATTATATATTTTTAGATTATACATTAATTTAGATTTTATTTTCTTTGCTCCAAATTTACTGCTACATATTAATGTTGATTCTATTAGTTTTTAGTGTTGTAAATTCCACCTTAAATATTTCAGTTAAATGTCAGGTTACAGTTTTATGTTATTTTTGTATTTTAACTTTTAACTTTTGTATTTTTGTTGAAATACTGGTGTCACTGCAGGAGTAGAGTGGAGCGGCCGTCGTAACATCTTCATATTAACGTGGCTCTTTATGTTTCAGGTACGGAAAAGGATCATTTTCTTTCTCTGGTCTCATCAGCGGAGTCACCAGAAGGTTCTCCACCGAGTTTGAGTTACAAGAGGTAACAGTGAGACACTGATCGCCGCACACGACCTTTTGCACACATTCACGTCCTTCGTTTGTCTTTTCCTCGTCCACAGTTGAAGCGATTCAAAGAAGACCACTCTGAGGTGGGCTTCGGCTCGGCCACCGTCGCCCTGGAGCAGGCCATAGAAAAGATCACAGCCAATATCAAGTGGATGGCGGACAACAAAGACCAAGTGTGGAAGTGGTTGAAAGAAGAGTTGTCATGAACCTTCAAGAACGACGACGTCCAAATGGACACGATCTCCTTTTCTACTGACCGTCAGGGTTGGACTGGATGAAAACAAACGGATAGAAATCACTATAATCAGAAAGCAGTGCCTTAACTGAGACTGGACATCACTGGACGAGAGCTTCAGTGTGAAGGTGCCGCCTCCAAAGAGGAGCAGGTGATGGAGTGTCCATTAAAAGCATTAAAGACATTTTCGTCTGACATTTTATTCTTATAACCTTTATTTTTACTGTTAAAATGTGTTGAGTTTTTTTTTGTTCCCTATATTTTTTATTTTATATGTTTTCACCACAACACGATGCATTTAATTAATAAACATGAGCCAATAGTCTGTGTGCGGAACACCAAGCTTTTTTTTTTTGTTAAAATTTGTGACGTTTCATTCTATGTTGACACGTGATGTTGAAATCATTTTTTGCCTTTATGTGGAAAGATCGAAAGATGGGGAAAAAAAGATCCTGCCAAATAAATTAATCTGATTTTTAGGGCTCCTTGTTCTTCTTCTTTTCATTAATTTTCTAGTGCTGCAGCCAATCCCAGCAGTCGTCAGGCAGAGTAGAGTGTATTTACACCCTGGACAGTTGACCAGTTCGTCGCAGAACCAAACATTCACACTCACACCTACAGAAAAAATTTAAATCAAAACCTGTTAAAACTCCTGAAGCTTTACAACAAGTTCAGATTTATTTCTGTTTTGTATTTATTTTTACCAGACAACATTCAAAAGGAACTCTATTTCAATCCTTAGACTAGAGAGAAGTAGATTGATGCCCAGTGGAAAAGACATCCCCCAGAATCCTCTGCTTGTGCTGAGACTTGGAGGACAGGATAGAAAGAACACCTTCTTATTCTCATGATTTATTTCTCTTGGAAATCTTCCTTTGTACAGTATTTACCTGCATAAAGTTTCAAATACATGTCTTGAAATTCACCGTTGTAGCCAGAAATAAACAGAACTTGTTGAAACTGATTAGTAATGAGAATAGTTTGTAGTTTTTGCCCCTTATAGTTGCGTCTGTGATGCTAATACTTATGGCGGAATGTGAAAGGTTTGCACTGTGACAGGAAACCGGTTGTGAAACAGCTGCTTCGAACATTTCCACAAATGGCCAAACTGAGTGGGTCACGGGATGACTCATGTAATCACTTCCATGCTCCCGCGTTTATTGTGTTGATGAGAATTCAATTCTCTGTTGTTGTTGTTGTTGTTGACAGCCAAGGATATTTGTTTGGTACAAATTGTTTGGAGTAATAGCAGTTCGATTTACAATGGAAGAATAAGTTACGTGGTCCCCGCTTTTACGACTTCTTACTACTTCTGTTTCTACCAATAAAAGTTTGTAATGTCTTTGTTCAAACCACCCGATCTCTCATCAAATCCTTGTGTGTTTTCACTCTGACTCATGGACTAGTATTTACTTTTTTAAACGTCCTTTTGGGCTATTTTGCCCTTTGCCGCCCTCCAGTGGACTTAAAGATTAACTGCGTTTCCTTTCCTGTTTTTTTCTTCCTGATGAGGATATGACTCCACAATGAAACAAGAACATGATCCCAGTTCAAGTTTCAACCTGATTCTTTGCCTTATCCATTCAATGACATCGAGACATCGACATTTTAGGGGGCTTTAGATATCCTGAAGACTTGTGATCCAGATAACATGTTCTGATAAATGTTTTGTATATATATAGTATAATTAATCTTTATTAGTCAATAACTTGTTTTTTGGTCCCATAATTTTGCCTCTGAGCCTGAACTTGATGTAGAGAATCTGATTTGTGTGACTTTGTTCTTCACATTGAAACAACTCTAACACCTCGTGAGCTCAGGCTAACAGACATCCAGAAGCTTCTACGTCAGAGTGTTGACATTGGAGCAACATCGATTCACACGTGGGAGAGACATCCTCCATCACAGACTGACATCATTTGTGATAACAATATTAAATCTCAGGTCACATACAGATCCAAACACAACACAAGGGGGACAACAGGAACCAGGGCCAGGGATAAAACTCCTGTGAAAACACAATAAATCAGGTCTGTGTACTCAGTCTGGGGACCGTTATTCATCAGGAGTTTTTTTCTTCTTTTTTTTACCTTTTTTTTAGGACGTCAGGCATCAGACTTGTTTACACAGGAAAGAAAAGGTGCCAATTAACAGCTCCCAGTTCAGCTGTCACCCCGCTCTGTGGGGGTCTTTCCTTAAAGCATTTAGAGGGGATTTGATCCCCATTTAACACCTCACTGTCCTGCCGACAGCTGCAATGTTTTTGTTAGGAAGTGGATTAGAACACAGACTCAGCCTCGTGTGTCTGAGTTGAAAAAAAAAAGAGGAAGTGGATTAGAACACAGACTCAGCCGCAAGTGTCTGAGTTGAAAAAAGAAAAGAAAATGCCAAGACAAGAGCATGTGTAATTCATAAAGATAATATTTATTCTCTTTGTTGTAAAAAAAAGGAATTAATAAATATAAACAGATTTATGTACAAAAACAGACAGAAACACATTTGGGTTCAAAACAACAAAAATGTGGTCAATTGTTCATAAATAAATAAGAGTCCAGACGTCATTGTTACAATGAATATAGTGGTGTGGATCAACAGTCACAACAGCGGTTGTTTCAACAGTGTCCAGTGAAGGAGACACCGTGGAGTTGTTCCTGTGGCATCCAGTAGTGGTCACTGCTGAATCCAACGTCAGTGGAAACCTGGCAACAGAAAAACAAAGTCAGGTTAGAAACTGATCCAGATGAAAAAAAGATAAAGATCATTTCATGGATGATTTAATTTGTCAGAAACGATAGAAGGTCGAAGGTCACATCTGAACATACCTGATAGGTGTTCTGAGGAGACGGCAGCGGTGCCAGGCTCAGGCTGTCACAGCCGGACTGCTGTGGTGGTCTGTAGTCGGCCGTCGTCTGACCCATGAACTGGCTGAGGGTTTGAGGTGTGTCCATGACCCTGGAGGGTCTCCTGGTCTCCAGCGCCTCCTCGCTGAGGCCCAGCTGGTCCGACAGGTGTGAGATGTAGCGGATGGTGAGGCGCAGCGTTTCGATCTTGGTCAGGGTCTGTCCTGCAGGGGCCACCGAGGGTGGGAGGTACGCCCTGAGGTGATGGAGAGCCTTGGTCAGATCCCTCATCCTCAGCTTCTCCCTCTCACTGGCCGTCTGCCGCTTCTTGCCCGGGTACTTGGACCTCGACCTCTTGGTGGTGGAGGTGGTGGCGGAGCACGACGCCCTGGAGCAAGGCAGCGTCTGGGTTTGGTCGCTCAGACCTGAGGCTTCGTGGCTGCTGAAGATAAAATGCTCCAAGGCGTCTTGGTCGTTGGTGACGGCCTGGACGGAGGTCGGGGAGAAGCAAAAGGAGTCCACAGAGGAGGTGGGAGACAGGCTGCTGCCGGCACTGAAGTACCCGGGGTCCGAGGCTGGGTCGTAGGCCGCAGGGTCGTAGGATTTCTCCAGCAGAGACTGGCAGTCAAAGAAGAAAGAGTTGTCCTGGAGCTGGAGGGGAGGGCAGTAGGACATGTCCATGGCTGTAGTCGGAGTATCTTCCTGGAGCTGACGGTGTGTGTGTTGCTGGTGAGTCAGTCAGAGTGTAGTGAGGATGACTGGGGAGGCTGCTCCATATATGTGGTGGGAGGTGTGAGGTTGCACCTCCGGCGGCCTCCTCTGGCCCATGAGAAGCTCTGGGAGCAGAGGTAACACCTAGGCCAGGGGGTCTCATGGGAAAGATGCCCGCCTGGACAAGGTGCGACTTGGCAGCACGCACGATTATCATAACCCAGAAAAAGTCACACGGCACACTCCTGCGGTCTGGGAAAATGACCCCGCTGTGGCGGGAGTTTGACCGGGGTCACAGGTTCAGTCCAGCCCTGACCCTGAGGCAGGGTCCCTACAATCACTGACACACAAGTCTGTGCTTGAATTGAAGCTTTTTGTGACTAAATATGTCCTTAGGAAAAAACATAAAATAATCATAATAACGGAAAAATTATTTACTCAAATTAAAAAGAAACAATGAACTTCAGCAGTTGGAAACTTTAAAGTTTTGTTTTAGTGTGAATTTATCTGTGAATTTGTACCCGTTTTTTCAATATTTTCTAACAGTTTTTGCAGCAGTGAAGCCTTCAGTCCAGGCTGCAGAAGTGTGCCAGTGCAGCTGCGAGGTGTCGGGAGTTGACACCTCCTCCTGTTTGGACAGGAGCACAGACTCCAAAACACAAAGAATGTGTAGCATCATTAAAAAAAAAAAAATTTTTACCTTTTATCATTTAGTCATTCAGGTCAAGCCTGTTATATAATAATGTTCTTGTGGCCCCAAAAATTTCTAAAATTTCTTAAGTTTTTTTTTTAATGTAAATTTAAATACAAATTTAAATCTGTTTTCCTTATTTATCATTCAAGTAACTAATGGACTTATTAGTTACACAAATATTCATTAACTTTTCACTCAGTTCATATTTTTATTCGAACAGACACGTTCGCTCCTCCTCCTCCTCCATCTTGTTCCTCCATCATTTATTTCTTATTAAACTCTGATCACGTGCGACGTTTTCTCGGTGAAAGTGAAGTCGACTCCAGCGTCAGGTGCAGATTGTGGCTGTGAGCTCTGAGCGGCGTTCCCACAATCCGAGCGCGTCACATTTAACTCCTTCTTTAAGTCCATGAACTGCACGTGTGAAGCGGTCTCAGGCAGCCCGCCACCTACTGGTGGAGGCAAGAAAAAGAAAACAAAAAAAGAAAAGAAAAAAAAAAACCCAAAGAAAATGGACTGTTGTGGTGATAAAATGGATTAAAAAAGTAAAACATTTTTAGGAATAGTTCATTTAATTCCTTTTAGATTTATTTGAGATGAACTTTTTTATTTTTCTAGGCTGAGAGGAAGTGTGTGAGGTGACACCAGAGCTGACAGCTGACCTGAGGAGCTGGTCTCCCCGTGACCTCTGAGTCCTCCACCAGTTTTTACTGTTAGGTCAATAAACAAGTCACTGAAGGAGCAACACTTATATTGTTGTTGTTGAAATAATAATAATAATTTTTAATTGAACTGAAAGGATCACTCAGGAGGCTCTGCTTTTATTTTTCACTGACGGAAAATATTTTTGTATCAAAATATTCCAGGAATCTTAGTTGATGGAGTTTGTCTTGATTTTCTTAAAAAGAAAACTCTCTACAGGTAGAACTCCATCCTGTTGTATTTAATGACAAGTTATTGGCAATTTTGTTTAAAAACCCACTCTGTCTCGTTATTGTAAACATATATATTTTACTCCTCCAGAACCACATTCTCCGTGATGTCATGAAGTGTTTTTCTCGTTATTGTAAACATATATATTTTAAATTCAAATTGAATTGCTACTTTTACTCCTCCAAAACCACATCCTCTGTGATGTCACCGTGTGTTTTTCCTTTTTATTCTCCTTTTTTCTTCAGGGCACTTTATCTTTTTAGTCATTTTGAACTTCATTGTTGATTACGTTGAATGTCCACAGTCTGTGAAGGAGCCAATCAGGTTCGTGTTCAACTGATCACGTGACACATGGACGCTTGAATCTGAAATGTAGCGATGCTGAGTCCAGAACACTTCCTGTGGTCATTAAATCTGTATAAAAAGTCGATTGATTAGTTGAGCTGTAGTTTACTGACATTTATCATTTAATAATCAATAATAATAATAATCATATTTTTAATACCTTAAATTTCAGTAGAACTTTTCCCTCTGCTTCTTCTTCTCTTCCCTTCAGTTTTTTGAATTTCTCCAGCTCTCTACATTCATTTCCTCTTCTCGACTGAAGATGGAAAGACCCCCCCCCTCCCTCCATCTTGGACCCCCCCACTTATTCTCTTAATCCACATCAGGCCTGACAGTGTTTACTCACATGTAATGAAAGAATAATCAGCGCCGCGGTGCTAACCCTTTCATCCCACAGCCTTTTAGCCCAGGGAGTTCATTAGCTCGGCTGTGATGAAAGACCTGTGTGAGTATATTAGGGCTTTTTTTTTTTTTTTTTTTTTGGCCTTGCATATCAACTGAGCTGCATGTATGTGTTAAACTAAACACTTCAGCCTTAATTCTGCGGACTGATATGCAGATCCTCGCAGCTCTATGAATATTAAAGCCCTCTCTCCTGGCGTTAGAGGGTAATTAAAGCTGTAGGTGAGATTAAAGGGGGGGGGGAAGAGGGGAGGGGGGTCCAAACATCTGAGTCTAGACTCAGCGGTGCCAGGGAGCTCAGCGTGTTTGCTCGGCCACATTAGTGAAGATACACTAAATAAACTAGTGATCCTGTGACGGAGACTTCCACAGGAAGTCAGCGCTGGAGGAAGTTCAATTACAGATATTCACAGATCAAAACAACGGAGTGTGAGGTGTGTGTGAGGCGGCGCGACTCTCACACACACACACACCAGAGCAGGGGACCAGTTTGACATAGGTCTTAATAAACGTTATCCAGAAGCTGCAATGGAATAAAACAGGAATTCTCTCCCAGTGTGTCTAAAATCGTCTGTGAGAGAAATGGTTAAAGTTTGTGTAAAATCCTGGTGAAAATGCAGGAATTATTACACGTTGTTTTATAATTATTTTCTTTTTCCCCCGGTAACTGAAGAATAAACAGCTTATTGCTAATGTGTTAACAACCAGAAAAGCTTGTCTTAGTTTGGGTTAAAATATCAAAATATATTTTAAGAAAATGAAGTTTGTAGTTTTTATATTAAGATATTTGAAAAAAAAATGCCTCGAAAATTTAATTATTATAAATATCTTGTCAACATCGTGTCCTGGGCCTGATGTTGGTCCTCGGGCCAGATGTTTGAGACGCTGTGCTATTATTTTTATATTAATGTCCCACTGCAGGTATGGACTTTGTGTCAAGATTTAAATAATTAGTAAACATAATAACGCTTAGTGTTACTGACTTTTTTTTAATTTTGTTCACTGCAAAAAAATAAAAATCTTAAAATCTGGTTCAAGGGTTAAAACTTTTAATTGGTTTTTAAATCATGGATTAATAACAGGAAGTAACATTTTAATTCATTTCCTGAATTATACCTGACCAGACTCACCTCTGGGTCAGAGATTTTCCAGCTTTGGCTCATCATAATTTAGGCTCTTTGTTTGCTCCAGGCTAAAACTGCCTGTGAATTATTATCCATTTCTGCACTACTCTAATAATCCACTAGAGGGAAATAACATTCGCTTTGAACTCTCCCTTAAAACACCCCAGGAATTTCTCTCTTTTTCGTCAGTGCATTTTATTTTATATATTATTTATGTCACAGTAATAATAATACATTAAAGTCTGAAATGATTTGAAACTAATTGACATTCATTTCCAGTAATACATTAAAGTCTGAAATGATTTGAAAGTAATTGACATTCATTTCCAGATCTGTTTTATTTTAGTTTCATATTTTTAATAATGGAAAGGTGTACATTTTGTCAACCTTATGATGCAGTAAATCTGAATTTAATTTAATTTAATTTAAATTTCTGCAAATGGAATCTCCAGATGATAAAGTACAAATTCATATCTAAATCCAAAGTAATAAATATTTTTTACTCCCGTCTGTCGGCTGCAGTCAGGATCAGGTTCTGGACGAAGAGTTTCTGATATTAATCACATAATAATCTTCAGAGCTTAAAATAGTTATTAAACATAAAGTCTGCTTTACTTTGTTTTGCTGTTTGTATGTTGTATGTTCACATCGCACAGAGAAACTGAGAGGCGTCATGTGACGCAGTGATGAAGAAACACCAACGACATTTGATCGTTTTATTATAAATAACCGTATAAAGAAATATAAAAATAGCTGTTAGACATATCAATATTTACAAGAGAACAGAAAATAAATACGACGAACATTACAAATAAATTATTGGATTCACAGTGAGGCAGTAGGAACACTGAAGTAGTCTGTGTCTGTTGTTGGAGTCGGTGGTTTTCCTCAGCACCAGTAGTCTCTCGAGGCTAACGGGAGGCTGAAGTCGTGTCCATACATCTGTAGAAGAGAAGACGGGACACGCGTTAGCATTGGTGCAAATGTGACAGAAATGCAAATGTAGGAGTAAAAAAAACAAAAAAAAAAAAAACAAGCAGTAGTTCATGGTGACTGACCTGATAGGAGGCCTGTGTGGATGGAGGAGACTGCAGGATGGCGTCCACGCTGACGTCTCCCTGAGCAGCTCCACTGTAATGCCCGTTGTACTGATCCACTCTGAAACTACAGCTCCCATGATGCACCATGGCGTTGTGGTTGTAACACTGCTCGGGGTACAAGCTCTGCCCTGGGCTTTGGTTCTGAAGCTGAGGTTCCGGGCCCCCGGTGTTCCCTGCCTGGAGGTAGCTGTGGATGTCAGGTGAGGAGGTGTCGCTGGCCGACGGGTCTCCCTGTTCCCGACGCTGCTGGAACAGCACCTCCTCGCTGAGGCCCAGCTGGGCCGACAGGAAGGAGATGTAGCGGATGGTGAGGCGCAGGGTCTCGATCTTTGTCAGCGTCTGCCCGGCCGGGGCCACGGAGGGAGGCAGGTAGGAGCGGAGGTGGTGCATGGCCTTGGTCAGAACCCTCATCCTCAGCTTCTCCTTCTCGCTCGCGCTCTGTCTCTGTTTGCTGCGGATTCTTGGCGCCCGGCCCGACTTCCGGCCGCGTCCCGACAGGGAGTGAGGCGACGATCCGAGGCTCGGAGAATATCCAGACTTGGCCTTCCTTGGGGTGGACTGCGCCGGCACTGCTGGAACTGCCCCCCCACGCCGAGGCCCAGCTTGGCGGACAGGAAGGAGATGTAGCGGATGGTGAGGCGCAGGGTCTCGATCTTTGTCAGCGTCTGCCCGGCCGGGGCCACGGAGGGAGGCAGGTAGGAGCGGAGGTGGTGCATGGCCTTGGTCAGAACCCTCATCCTCAGCTTCTCCTTCTCGCTCGCGCTCTGTCTCTGTTTGCTGCGGATTCTTGGCGCCCGGCCCGACTTCCGGCCGCGTCCCGACAGGGAGTGAGGCGACGATCCGAGGCTCGGAGAATATCCAGACTTGGCCTTCCTTGGGGTGGACTGCGCCGGCCGCTGGTCAGGCGGAGACAGGCTGGAGTCCATAGAGTGAACGGGGGAGAGGGATTCTGGGGAGGAGATGCTGGACAGGTCCGAGTCGGAGCACCATTGGTACTGGAGGTCGTAGTTGAGCAGTGGCAGCGAGGAGGTATCCATGTTGTGTGAAAGGTCTCAGTGGTCTGAGAGGAGAAGCTCTGTGGCCGTGTGTGCTGCTCTGCTCCTCCGCACTGCTTTATAAATCCAGGCCAGGCCACGGAGGTGCTAAGTGACACCTCTGCAGATTCTCACAGGCCATCAGTGTGTGTCAGGACCCAGCAAACACACACACACACACACACTCCCTCTCTCTCTCTCTCTCTCTCCCTCTCTCTCTCTCCCCTCTGTGTCTGGGAAAGTTCAGCTCCAGGAGCAGAAGTGTGAAGTTTGACTCCTGCTCAAAACAATAAACAATTTTTTTGGCTCCCACTCAGATTCTTCTCCAATGCATTTTGCACATGGTGAAGGAATAGATGTTGTTTTTTTTTAAGGACTTGAGTAACTTTTTTTTCAACGCAGACTGAAAAGTAAAAGCTAAAACAAAAACTGAGATGTTGACACCAGGGGAAACAGTGGAAAAGGAGAACTTTACAAAAGTGAAGACTTTGTTATGATCCACACTGGACTGTTGACCATACACTGACCAGCAATTATTATTATTTATTTAAATATATTTCAGTATAGTATGAAAGCACATTGCCTCATTTTGAGGGAGAAGTAATTTCCATTTTTAATTTCATGTAAAAAATAAATAATAAATAAATAAATCATATGAAATAAAATTGACAAAATAATATAGTAAAAAAATAATATGGAACATAATAAGTGTTACTGTACGCTGACGATGTGCTGTTGTTCCGTTAGCCGTTAGCAGGTTAGTTCATGGTGCGATAGTGATTTTTTGTTTTGTCTACGTTCAACATGAACATGTGTCAACCATAATGATTTGGTTAATTAAGCACATGTTTTAACTATGTCCCACTGCAGCCTGGTACCAAATGACCAATGGACCGGTACTGGTCCGCGGTCCGGGCTTTGAGTCAGGAAAGATCATGACGTCATCAGCATAGACAGAAGCTGAATATCTAACCAGAGACTCCATGCATAAACGGACGTGAATGTGACATTAGATCAAAGCTGAAGTATATGAAAATGAGTTCGACACCCCTGCCTTAGATCAAAGCTGAAGTATAAAGTACACGGAGTGACCTTTAAGACTTTAATACAGAAACACAGACCACCCTGTCCTCACCCTGTCCTCGCCCTGTCCTCACCTCTCCTCACCTCAACCTTGACCCTGACTGCCCTGTCCTACGGCCCAGTCCACCTCAGGTCATCTCTCACCATCAGAGTCACTTTATAGCCACAGCATCTCACCCCCCCTCACCCCTCGCCCCCCCTCTCCTTTATCTGTACTGAGGAGTTACCACTGCGGTCCACGTCCGTGCTCTTCGTGACTAAAATGTAACAGAGAATCCACCGAGGCTTAATGAACCATAATGACTTCTTATTATCCAGTTAAAGCCGAGGTGTGATTGTTTCCACGCAGCTGAGAACTGATGAGTCTGGAGGCGTCGCTTCACACCTCAGCTGTGAGAACTCGAACCGCTGGTGGCTCCGCTCCGGCCGCTGCTGATCTGAACTCTGACGTCGCTGCTTTGTTTGTCGTCGTCTCCCCCCAGAAACACAACGAGTAATAATGAAATAACAAACTGAGCTGCAGTTGTACTTCATGATCGGAAAAGGATGAAAAAAATAAATACTTTTGAGTGAAGTCGTATATTTATGAGAATAAAATCACAATATTTTATATTTATAAGAACTCTCACTTTAACAAGACTGAGGCTGTGAACTAATAAGAGTAAATTTACAATAAATTTACATAAATGTACAAAATTTAATTTGTGGAATAATGAGATAAAGTGAAAATTCAAAGTGAAATTTTTTTGGTGAAAACTGAGAGAAGAGCAGCGATCACTAAAATTAAGAATTTAAAAACTCATCTTCTGAAGATACTCTTCATTTCCGGCTTCATGTAAAGTGTTTTACTTTATGTTCTGTCACATCAGGATCACGTCGTCATTGGATGACTGACTTTGAGGCAGGCTGCGTCTTCTTTGATTGGCTCGTTTCATTTTTTGATATAATTCCCAGATATTACACCTTGATTTTTCCTAATATTACAACTTAATTCCCATAAACTTTGAACATTTTTGTCAGGATAAAACAACTTGACTGTCATATATATATATTTATATATATATGTATATATATAAACTCTATCTACAATAATAATATCATAACTAATAATATCTAATAATATCATAACTTACTTAATTAATGCAAAACCCCTATTTTTTCTTATTCTATTTTTTTTTTCTTTTCCTAATCAGCCAGTGATAAAAAAATCCCACTACTCCTGACATGTCAGCCTCGGGGTCGGCTGAACTGGGCCTGAACTCCCAGTCTGACCCCTGCACTCACCCTGACAGAGGTGAGGCTGTGGGAGACTGCCTGTGAGTTTGGCACCTCTGGGCAGATGCCCACCCACTGCAGGCTCCGAGGCTGGGCCGCCTGCCACCTGTCTGGGCCGCCTCCTCC
>NC_024311.1:16736638-16737989 GCF_000523025.1 Cynoglossus semilaevis | reverse complement strand
TTATTGTTGTACAGAGACCTGAAGCTTTTATTCTGACCTGTGTTAAAGGTCGATATAATATAAAGTAAACCAAGTCCAGATGTTTACACCTTAAGATGTGTGTATCATGTACAAATACTTTAATTAAATTAATAAGATATAGTAAAATGCTGATTCATCCATCCATCCATCCATCATCTTTCTATCCATCCATCCTTCCATCCATCCATCCATCCATCCATCATCCATCCATCTATCCATCCATCCATCCATCCATCCATCATCTTTCTATCCACCCATCCATCATCCATGCTTCCATCCATCCATCCATCCATTCATCCTTCCATCCATCCATCCATCCATCCATCATCTTTCTATCCATCCATCCTTCCATCCATCCATCCATCCATCATCTTTCTATTCATCCATCCATCCAACCATCACCTTTCTATCATCCATCCATCCATCCATCCATCCATCCATCCATCCATCCATCCATCCATCCATCCATCCACACCTATGTTTGATCCTAACCCTTGTATGTCGCCCTCTAATGTTGTAGCGAGTAAAGACGTGTGTGTGTGTGTTTCTTGTGTAGCTATACTTGTGGGGACACTCTTTGGGAGAAGTGTTGAGGGGACGCTTTTCTTTGTATGGACAGTTTGTAGGACATTCTGTAGGACATTTAGTCTATTTTTAGTTAGGAGTCAGAATTAGATCAAAGTTGGAGAAAACGACCCACATTAGACGTACATTAGTAACAGATAATGTTGGGTGAGGGGCTTTCTGTTTATGTTAAGTACTAACAAAGCACAAGAACCAGTGTGTGTGTGTGTGTGTGTGTGTGTGTGTGTTTGTGAGAACCATTGAGGTGACAGGTGAGGGGGACACATTCTGCACCTTAGGTGTGAAGGAGAGCTGGTGATGGAGGGGTTATCCAGAGGTGGACAGTAAATCTCATCTGATTGTCTGACAGTGACACAACGAGGACTTTTACTCTGAATGTTTCAAGTTGTTTTTAAATGTTCTGTGGTGAAACGGAAATAAAGGACAAAAGCTGCTAATACACACTCATACATAATGTCAATTTTGTGTATTTTTTTTAATATTGTCAGCTCTTCTGCAGCGACGTTGACTTTATTTAAAATGACGATCAAGAAGATTAAAAATAAGTCTTGGTTTTTGTGTATTTTTTTTAATATTCTCAGCTCTTCTGCAGCGACGTTGACTTTATTTAAAATGACGATCAAGAAGATTAAAAACAAGTCTTGGTTTGAAACGAGACACAATTCTCACAGACCCACAGTCTCACAGACCCTCAGAGCCACAGACCCACAGACTCACAGACTCACAGACTCACAGACTCACAGAC
>NC_024311.1:16735041-16736460 GCF_000523025.1 Cynoglossus semilaevis | reverse complement strand
GCCTTTCTCCCCCCTTGTTTTTCCCCCCCCCCCCCCCCCCCCCCTCCCCCCCCAGCCCCCCCACACACAGCTGCCACTGACATGGGAACACCAGTGTTCACTCCCACTGTTGTTATTATTGTTCCTGGACCACAGGTAAAAACAGTTACATTTTACGTCACATTAATGCCGTTTGATTTTATATAAAGCAATCGTGCACAATCACAGACTTATTCTTATATAATTCATATTATTTTATAGTCTGAATTTATTTATTGTCAGTTTTTTGGTTTTCCAAAAGAAATGTTTAGTTACTCGTCTTTATTGTGTGGATTATATAAAGCAATCGTGCACAATCACATATCACATAAGAATATTACGTATTCTTATATAATTCATATTATTTTATAGTCTGAATTTATTTATTAATTGTCAGTTTTTAGATTTTCCAAAAGAAATGTTTAGTTACTCGTCTTTATTGTGTGGAAAATCCCACTTTAAAACACTCAAAATCCCCCACATTATTTTATAGTCTGAATTTATTTATTGTCAGTTTTTTGGTTTTCCAAAAGAAATGTTTAGTTACTCGTCTTTATTGTGTGGAAAATCCCACTTTAAAACACTCAAAATCCCCCACTTTTTTAATCTCACACACCCCCTAGTGGCAGCTCGTGCACTTCTGGAATCCTTGTCTTATACAGATGAATTCTAAATTAGGAAAAGGCAGAGTCACAGTAGATGTTCCTGTGTCTGGTGAAAACAAAGTAAAGATTATTATTTTTTAATTTGTTCTCTCTGAAGGAACAAAGTTCACGTCGAAGTGTTAGCCTCAGGTGGAGTTCACGTTCTAACCAGTAGATGTCAGTACACACAGACATTCACAGAGCAGACATGAGTGGATCACAAGCCCTCAGTTTAATTCAAGTCATGATGTTATTACTATGTTACAGCTAATGTACACAGGCCTACAGTATTTACACCCAACAACAAACACAGCCACGGAGATCAGACGAACGTGATGCAAAAAACAAATAAAAATCACATAAAATCACAGACATGTGAACAACAACAAGCACACACACGTAAACACACACCTGTGGCTCAGACGTGCCGAAAGGAAAAACATGAAAAAACAAAACAAAAACCATGATTCTTAATGCATTCTGTAAAAACAATACTTTAACAATCATTATCATTTATAGCATTTCATCAAAATATCTAATGTCACGAAGCAATAACGTTAAAAAAGGACAAAGGAAAATCAAAACAGAAAGAATGGAATAGAACTCAGGGGCTACAGTGAAGGAAGGACGAAGCTTTAATGTCGAGGTAAAGAACTGGACCTGACTCTGTGATTAATGTTGAGTCCAGGATTAGGTCTGGACCAGTGGTTCTCAAACTTTTTATCCTCTGTACCACCTGAGAAAACATGGAGCTCTC
>NC_024311.1:16726902-16731902 GCF_000523025.1 Cynoglossus semilaevis | reverse complement strand
TGGCTCTAGGCCCACACTATCTGCGATATTTGTATATACTGTAGTAGTGTGTACGTTGGACATTCTATGTGATGGTACTGAATGACAAACCAGACGATGACCAGTAACAGACCTTGCAGTCTGATATCTGGAGCAGACAACGACATGATGTTGGCCATGACCTAAAGACGGAAAGTTTTAAAATGTACAATAAACGAGAAGACTGAGTGGACCTGCTGCAGCATGGTCAGGTGTCTGACCGTCCAGCGCTGGAAGGCCGTACCGGTGTCACTCTGGATCTCTATGAACTCGTCCTCCTGTGTCTGCGGGGTCTTGATGTTTGACACCTTTAAAAAAAAATAGCCACAATTTTATCAACCTGACGTTTTTGAGATACTACACTGTACTTCATAAGGAAGTAATGCCTGTGGAGTTTCTACGTATTTCATATTCTAAGCCATCCTCCCTGGGACATCTATGAAACACGTGTTTTGTCTGTTTTCTGTAAACAGTTACTCTACATATATTTACTGCCCCGAGCTTTATCTGTTTTTTAATTACACGACCTGCTGCTCACACTTGTACTGCACGTGTACGATATGCTCAGACGAGTCTTCTTCTTCTTCTTCCTACAATTTGAAACCAACCTCGCTCTGTTCACTGGGCCTAAAAATGAAGCTGTGTTTCCACAGGCTCAATGAATGTTGTATCAGATACAAAATATGTGTTGCATGCATTTTGAAGTACAATATATCATGAGCTAAACTACATATATATTCAGTGGTTTTGCGTGAGAACTTGAAGAACTCCGTGCTCACACAGGGTAATAATAAAAAAAAAGACCCTCAGTTACGGGCATTGAACCAATGAGCTTTTTGCTGTAAGGCGAGAGCACGAACCACACGGTCAATGTGTGTTGATCAATAACATAAAGAAAATGTGTTGCTGTACAGAAAAACACACTGTAATTTAAAAAGAACATTACAGTGAGAGACATGAATGTCCTTACGGTAAAAACCCTCTCTGGCTCCCCCTTGGCCTTCCAGTTGGTATCGTGAACTTTTCTCAGCACCATCCAGGCCTCGTCGTGTCGGGCGCACTGAAAAACCACAAAACAACGAAGTCACACAAACTGGTGTGGAATGATAACTGTCCTGATCGCTAACGTGTTCTCTCATGAGTTTTGGACAGTTCTACCCATGACCTCGTCCAAGGTCACCGTGACCTCGTCCAAGGTCACCGTGACCTTGGCAACATTTGTCTGTTGGTCTTTGTGCAACAAACAGTTAGGAGTGGATTCTGATTACGTTTTCTGGGCATGTGCCTTTTAGCCCGAGGAAGAAATGATTAGATTGTGTTGTTGATCAGAAAACCAAACACAGGTGGAAGACTTTTCTCTCTCTCTTTTTTTTAAAGCAACTGTTTACTTTTGGTGTTCGATATGTCGATATTAAATACAGGTGGAAGACTTTTCTCTCTCTCTCTTTTTTTTAATCAAATACAGGTGGAAGACTTTTCTCTCTTTTTTTTTAAAGCAACTGTTTACTTTGGTGTTCGATATGTCAGTGTTGCCCTGAAAATAATGATACAATATAAGAATCATAAATAAAAGCTGTAGCTACTGCAGAACCCTATGTTATTAGGTCCCTCCTGCGATGGTTCTCATGCTATGGTTCCCGTCATCACAGATGTCTGTTATCTTCCTCAAAAAAAGTAAATAAAATAAACTTGATTTTAACTATAGCGAAAAGTTAGAATTTCTTTTTTATTGTTTACTTTGTTAAAATTAGCAAAAAGAACAGTCAACCTTTTTAAACTAGTCCTGTTTTAGGACGGAATGACCTCAAGGTGGCAGCAGAACACACTCACAGCAGCCATGTAAACTTATTGTGCTGGTGGAAATCAATAGACTCATTGTTTGTTTGGAACGGTATTAAAAAAAAAAGAACGACCTCAGAGGAGGTTTTCCAGGTTCATTGTCTTCTTTTTCCACTTTGACTCATAATTTGGTCCATTTTAAAGGGAAATTCAATTAAAGCTTTATGCTGACGACTGTGTCATTTACACAACAGCCAGATGAGTTCATTGTCCTCCTGAGGAGGAGGTTTTTTAATCAGAGAAGGATTTGATGTGATCATGTTGAGGCGGTAATAGACAAACATCACAGCACATGTGGCATCATGGGATTCCATTAAAGAAAGATAACTGAAAGAAGGATATTAAAATAAAACATTTTTTAAAAAAGAAATTATAATAATTTAAAAAAAGTAATTAATATGAGTAAATTCAATTAAATTATTTTTATACTGCAATCATCTCAGAGATTAGATTAGACTCAGGAAAATTAAAATCCCAGCAGTGTGCAAGAAAAAACAAACGTGCACACAGTAATTAAAAGTTAAAAACAAAAGTTTTAAACATGTATTTAATTCTCATTGTGAGTTTAAATGTTCTCATTATCAGAGTATTGTGTGATAAATGTGATGGGTTTGAGAGGAACATGTTGAGGCAGTGACATACAAACATCAAACCACATGTGGTCAAAGCTTTGACACGGTCCTGGAGGAGGAACAGGGCGGCGCGGTCCTGCTAACGTCTTCACAGCCCTGTACTACCTTAGCACCGCAGTGGGATGTCACTGTGGAGTCTGATGACTCAGCATTTGAACCCTTAACAACGTGTTGTCTAACGGTGGTAACAGTGTAACTCCTGACATGGGTCCAGAGCCTCACCTCCAGGAGGAAACGCGGGCTCTCTGGCATCAGGACCACTCCGACGAGAGCAGCCAGAGCGGGGAAGAGGCACACCAGGATGAACAGTCTCCAGCTGTGCATCTGGAACTCCGTACCCAGGGCGAAGCCCCAACCTGGAACGACATCCCGCAACCACAGAGCCACAGAGAGGGGAAGAGAAAATCTCAGAAGAGCAACTTCACTTCCAAAATCAAAGCATCACACACAGACAACATCAAAACAGATTTCACTGTCTAAGTGTTTCACTGCAAAACATCATTTGAGCAGCAGATCAGCAGACATTTGCATTTGAAAGGCTTCGTCAGTTTGAAAAGACGACAGACGACAGCAAGTGTGGCTGTGTTTGTGCATTTCCCCCAAAAACTGATGTGGATTTTTGTCGTCACAGTGAAGATGTTTACTCACCGTTATATCAATTATTCACATATGGTGTGTAATTAGGGAGAAAACATCTTAAATGTAGTCGTGAAGAAAAAAAAAACTGAATGAAAAATGATGCTGTTGCCGTTGTCTGAAGGATGGACTCTGACATTTTGGAGAGAAACATTTCATTAATTTAAAATCAGAGTAAAGTAAACATTCTCTGCTGTCGAACTTCACCTAACTGTGTGTGTTTGTAGCCTTGACAGCTATACTTGTGGAGACAACTTTTATTTTGTGGTGCTTTCAGGTTCAAGATTCAGTCTGGATTCAGGATAAGATTATGGGATGGATCTGAGTTAGGGTGAGAGGCTAATGAGGAAACGTTCCTTTACCATAGTGAGGAATGATTCCCCAGGCAGTGAAGGAGGCGTACAAGCCTCCCAGCATCCAGAACATGCACAGCCAACTCAGATGTTCTCCACGTTTATCCATCTGCAGGAACTCAGTGAAGTAGGTGTACACTATAGGGATGGAGCCCCCGATTCTGGAGGAGAGATCACCAGACGTCAGGATTCAGATCTTCAAAAAAAGTTTTTTTTTTATCATATGCTTTTAATGTATTTCATAATAATCCTGACACTAAACTCATTAGTTTATATGGTGTAATACAGTGGTTCTCAAACTGTGGTACGTGTACCATTGGTCATACACGAGCGCTCTCTAGTGGTACGCTGGTACGCGAGCGCTTTCTAGTGGTATGCCGGGAAAATTTATATTTTCACATTTAAATTTTTTAATTGAATTAATCTGAAAACATACCATGCACAATTAATACAACATTTAAACATAAACATCTTATAAATATTTATAAACATTTATAAACATTTATAAACATCTCTCCTGTGCTTGTGCTCCTATATTCTACTGTTGGTCATCAGTGTTTTCTCAGGTGGTACAGTGGCCACATAGGCCACAAGGTGGCGATGTGGCTGGTGCTTCTACCCTGTACAAGAAGATCACAGTTTCTTTTAAGCTTTATTGTGTATAGTACTTTTTGTTTGTTTATTTATATTTATATATTTTTTTTTTGGAGATCAGTAACAAGTTCAAGGGGAATTCACCCGTAATATAATTTCCATAAAATAATATATATTGTGCCGTCGATGTGTTTCCATCCAAATATATTTAAGGCTTTTTCTACCTTGTAAATCAGGGACAGCTGAACGCGTCTTCGGTTGACTTTGTAGTTTCTTTTTTTAAGTGCAACATCAATATCGCAGGCGTGGGTTCACATAGCAGCTGCGCCATCAAGAGGGATGTATCTTTAACAAAGTGCAAAGTCAATCTACACACAGCAAAAAAGTTTTACACCGAGGTGCTGGCGACAGCGGGAATCCAGACTCAGCAATAAAACTCAAATTAGAAAGCAGCCAGTGTCCTTGTTCTCCACTTTAATTAGCGTCATAAAGAAATGCTCTGATAAGGTAAATAAGGCGATTTCTCCTGGAGTGGGCGCGCACGGTTAATGTGTTTTTGACTATCAACAGTGCAACAGTGTGCGACTGCGGGGGCCAACGTGGGGCCCTGAGCAGCGCGGCCCAAGGTTGGCAGCTCAGAATCACTGCTTTGTTGCAATAAATAATGTGAGAATAAACAGGATCTAATTTACTGGACACAGACACTGATGACTAAGCAAAAAAAAAAAAAAAAACTATTAAAAGAAATGACAATTAAATAGTTTTTTAAAAAGTCTGTCATGCTGATCTCTTACACGCAGCTCTATAACAGGTGTCACTAACTGGAGGTCATTAGACTTAATGGAACAGTTTGACTTTATGAGCAGCTGCACGAGGATGGAGTAATGAAGTAGTCGGAGGTGAACGTGGAGGAAAATGTCATTTATCT
>NC_024311.1:16714672-16726892 GCF_000523025.1 Cynoglossus semilaevis | reverse complement strand
TGAGTAATCAGTTGATCACAGTCACTTGTGTCCTGTGCTCTGTTTGTCTCATTTAGTCTCACTCCTCACACCTGGTGCCCGGGTTATAAATACCCCTCTCTCCCTCACTCACTCCTTGTTGAGTCGTGGTTGTTGTGGATGACCCCTGTCCAGGTCTGTCACTCTGTTTCTGTCTGACTTCAGTGTGTTTTTGTTCTCACTGTTGTGTTGTGTGTTTTCCAGGTTTTCTTCCTGCTTTGTTTAACAAAATTCCAAAAAATCAAACGCGTGACACTCACCCAAAACCTGAGCAGAACCTGAAGAAGAGGAAGAAACCGTAGCTTTGGGCGAAGCAGGACAGTAAGGAGAAGATCAGGTCGATGGTCAGGACGTAGATGAGACATTTCCTCCTGCCCATCTTATCGCACAGACCCCCCCACACCAGGGCCCCCACCATCATGGCCACGTACACCAGCAGACCTGCACACACATACAGGAGAGGTTAAGACACTGTTCACTGACTGATGTGACGCGGTCAAACTCCTGAACTCATGCTGTGTAGACAGAAAAATATCACTGCCATTTGTCATGATGACTAGAGGGGAAGAGGACTCTGTTTGTCCACCAGGGGGCTCTGTTTACCTTCAAATGCACAGAGACGACCAGGGAAATCACTTGTTGAAAATTGTACTTCCCGGTGTAATCCTCAGCATTGCACGCTTGGAGAAACATTTCTGAATATTCATAATGAAACCCTCACAGCTCAATAACGGGTGATGTTTATTCACAGCAAAATTCATCCCTTCCTTTATTTCACCTGCAGATGTATTTTGCCATTTCTCATTGTTGTGGGGGCAAGAGGTGAGGTCATTAAAGTGAGTGACTGTGCTGCTGCCCCTAACTGCACTGAGGAGGTCATACAGACATACGTTGACTGAGGGGGGAGAGTAACGCTCCCTCTGTGTTTGTCTGTGTCAGGTCTGAGAGCTACAGCGCCGTGAACCGCTGCTGGTCGAGACCAAAAGGTCGGTCTTCCTGCCTCTCTCGTGTTTTTACTACACACACATCCCTAATTAAAGTGGGTTTAAACGGCTTAGCGGCACGTGGAGCCGTGGTGTGCGCCCTCCCCAGGGATTACCAGGCCTGTCCCTGTCCCTGTCCCTGTCGCACCGCACACGGCAGGCTGCCTGTCCGTGCTCTCATTCAACAAGCGATTGCTTTAGGCGAAGTCGAGGCCAACGTGTCACTTAGAATCTTCTCGCCCCAGGTAACACATCGGCCTCAGACGTGTACCTGGATGGGTGAGCTGGTGAGCAGCAATCCTGCAGAGAAGCCTGTAGTTTCAGACAGACCAAGGATGTAGAGCTGCCGCAGTCGAACGTCTGCCCAGGTGTCCTTGACTACGGCAAGGTCACTGAACGCATTCAGGGGAAAAATGCACATTTTCTTGTTCATAAAAGTTGGTTTAAAAATATAATGTACTTCAGTTCAAAGCCATTAGACACAGCTCCCAATGTTGTGTTTGTGTAACACCGAGGACACAGAGAACATTTTTAATGAAAAGACCTGATGAGCGGGCACAGCCTCAACACACCCCTACAGTGTTTTTTTTTTCTTTCTTTAAATTAATTTCCTGCCACGTCAGTCCTGTTATCTGTCACAGATTGACTGTGAAATCCGTGCTGATTTAATTTTCAGCATGTGCAGGAAAGAAGTAGGAAATTTCTCTCCTGAAGCAAAAGTAGTTTTAATGTAATCTCACTGGAGGGGTGAAAAAAAAAGTTTCTGGTAGACTGAAGTACAATCTGCTGGTGCAGAGTGTAGTGTAGTCAGATACTAAACAGTGAAGCATCGGACCAGAGGCACAGCATGGTTGTATTTTTACAGAGAAGAAAGAAATCTGCACAGTTCACTCGCAGCAGCATCAACGTCCTTCTTTAGCCGATGTTACTGACGTAACCATGAAGGGGGCAAGTTATTGTGACTCAAGGGATTTTGGTCATTTTGTTCATCATAGAAAGTGGGAAATTAACATAGTAACTGATAATTAAGGGTGTTGGACCAACACCCTGTGTAACAAAGTTTCAGGTTTGAACCGAAAGGCAGGAGGTCAACAGGTGTCAAACACAGACTGAATTTAAAATTTTGGAACAGGAAGGTAGACTGGTTGACTGTAGTAGACGAGGGGTGGAGTTAACAAGACAAGGGTGGGTTTGATTTTGGCTCCTCCCCCACCTGAGCCCCATCATCCAGCATCTTCCTCCTCAGTTTCCACCAAACCCTCTCAAACATTAATGAACAGCAGCCGTTTGTTTGACCTTTAGTCCCAGCTACAGAAGGGCTGCAGTTTGGGAACAATTAGGGCACAACACTGTCCCCTCCAGCAGGTGGCGCCCTAGGTGATCACATATGTGGCCTATGCCAAGGAGTTGACTCTGGGTGAAGGACGCACACAAAGGGACAGGAAGTGGAGTCTATGGCAGCACATGTATTAGTGCACCTGGATGTGTGTGTGTTCACCACAGGAGCACGGATCAAGTGATAGTCAATTGATTCCTGTCTGGAATCAAAGAATCTACAGCTAAGGTCAACGAAGAATCTCGTCTCATCTGTGAAGGGAAATATGTTATAAAGCAACTGAAGCAAAGAAAGAACGTCTGAAGGACTTTTTTTTTATACATATAAAACATGTTGACATGCGGTGGTTGACACTGGGTCCTTTTTTTCTTCAAACATACTCTGATAAGTCAAGTATTCAGTAATGAGTAGAAATCACCTTTTAAATGTCGTTCACGATGGTGGGATCAGTGGATCAAATACATTGATGTATTTGTGAATTGAGTCTTTGTCGTTCACGATGGTGGGATCAGTGGATTAAATACAGTGATGTGTGAATTGAGGGTTCCAGCAGTCAGATTTCCCACTGTGTGTGTCTATAGTAAAACAAAAAAAATATTCAACATCTACTTGTCACTGAGTCCGCATGATGGGTACAGTGGTTTGTGCTCTTGCCTTACAGAGAGATTATTGTTTTGCTAGTTCAGTCCCTGGTCTTTCTGGATGGAGAGTTTGTAAGTTTTCACTGTGTGTCTGTAGATTTCTATGGTAGTGGAAAAAAAAACCTGTAGATTTTGTCAAATGTTAAACTGAATGAGGGTGTGTTTGTCTCTAAAGGTAAGTGTCTCTGTGATGGACGGGCTGTCTGTCCAGGGTGAACCTGTCCTCACCCGTGACTGCTGGGCCTGGCTCAGAGTACAGTTTAAAGCAAGTGTGATAAAAGGGACTGTGTTCCTGACTAAAGGAGTGTCAGCTTCAAAGGGTGCATTTACTGCAGTCGTAGAGGATTTACACCTGACCAAACACTTCAGTGTCTTTCCATTTTAACTCTAATGTATTTCCTTCATAGTAAAGGCCTCCAACAGTCGAAGCCAAAGCCATTTTCTCTGTTATGCAAAATTGAGCCCATTTTTTTTTTATTGTTGTTTTTTCCCCCCCGTATCTGGTTAACAGAGCACGGCTCTGAATCAAACAGCCAGATCTGCTTCATATTCTCGGCCAACGATCTGTGCTCCCCTCTTGCTTTTGCACAAACAAACTCTGTGATTTCATTTTCAACAGGCCTTCCTCCCGCTACCGCAGCCTGTCAGAAACCTGAAGAGCATCTGACAGCTCTGCAGCGGTCACCGCAGGTCGCCGAGCTCGCTGACTGCTAACATGCTCCACATTAGCCCTGGAACGCGCTCTGAATTCCAAACCATCACCAGCCTCCTCATCTCTTGCAACGCCATCATCCCAGGAGTGTGTTGTTAAGATGAAATGAGCGATGTGCAATCTGCCACTTCACAAGGCTCCGCAGAAGGAGTGGGAAATAAGGTGAGGGGCTTTATTTTCAGTTTGGATCCGTGAGCAGGGAGTAGGGAACAGATCTTTTAGAGTCGTGCCAATGCTTTGTACAGACGTCCTCTTTTTCTTCTTTCTTTTTTTTTTTGCTCTCTTTACCTTTCTGGAACAAGCTGTTCTTCGAGAGGAGGAAACCAAATAAATCTGAGATGAAATATTCTAATTAATGCACAACAGTATAAAAATAAAAAAACAGTCTGATAAAACCTAACCCTGAACATGTGGCGCGGTGTCCCACAAGTCACTTTTGAGACATATGTAGCCAATCTTAGAGCTAAATGATGCTAACCCGATGTCTCTCAGAGGAGGCGTTCTCTGTTAGGACACAGTGGTTATATTCTTTTATTTACGCATTGGCAAAAAACATGATCCAAGCCTTGTTTTCCCTAATTCATACCAGTGACTGGGGGATATTTCTGCATGAATCAGTGGTCTGAAACCATTTTCCATCAAGAGCCAAACACAAGCAGGCTGTGTTCCTGCCAAGTACAATGGCAGATTACTTCAATGAGTTCCTCTTCCCTGGGTAAAGATTGGAAGTCTTTGACAGATGATCACAATTATCCAGTCCAGGTTTCCAAAACACTGTTCATCTCCTGTTGGAGAAATTTGTTTGCTGGAGCCATTTTTAACCTCCCAATGTGCACCGCTCTAACAGCGTGGGTCTATCAATAGGTCCACCTTTGTTCCAGACTGAAATATCTCAGCAAGTGTGCGATTGGTTTCTGTTTGCTCCCAGCACCATCATCAGCTAAGGTCAATTTTAATTTGGCCACTGCTCAGGTTTAGGACCACACGAATGCCTTTTTCATTATCCTCCGTTGCCCCACCGTCCTCGGCATAATGATTTTTACAAGAACTATGTTTTCGATTTACGGTTATGACATTTGGACGGAGATACACAACCTCACATCTGAGGCATCACATATCTCACCTTCCTGTTGCTCTCTCACTTACCCAGCAATCCCTTGTCCGCGTTGGATATGCACATGTCCTTCTCAGCGCTCGGCAGGACGAAGCCGACCACGAAGCCGTCCACTCCGTCGGCCATCAGGGCCAGGCCCAGAACAAAGAACAGCATCCACTGGAAGCGGCCGTGCCCGCAGTCCTCCATGATGGCCTCGTATTGTTCTGGTAAATTTTCCTCCTCCTCCTCCTGCGGGGCGGCCTGACGGGCTTTCCTCCTGGCCTCTCTCCGAGCTGCCCGTCGCGCCTCCTTGATCTCGTCCGGGTGCGGGATGCCCTGGTACTCGCCCTCATACATCTGATCGTCGTCATCTGCTCCCTCAGTGGCATCACTTGCTGCGTCCTCCTCCTGCGGAGGGTAGTCTGCTTGGTAGGGGTAGCCATGTTGACCTCGTCCATCTTGGGTGTTGGTGTACTCTCCTCCCCCAGTCACCTGCTGGGTCACATTGTTGTGGTAGGGGTCCTCCATGGTTGCTGTGCGTCAGGAGAGCAGGACTGTATTTGCCTCGAGGCCGTGGTTCACTGGTCAAACTCAGATCTGCAGCTACATGGACATAATCCTCCCCAGGAGCTGTCAGTGTGGACCAGGTGGACACAGGGAGCTGCTGGTTTTCCGTCACTGGTTTAAGGCCTCGGTGGCTGAGCTGAATTATCTTCCTTGATGTGAAGCGATTTGTGCTGCATGCCTAATCCTCACCAGGAGTAGAACCTAAAACACAAGTGTTTGATAAAGTACTGAATGCACAAGACAAATAAACTGCTGGTTTATTCAAATGTCATCACCATAAGTCATAAATGGAGACATTAAAAGTAAAGACCAGGAAGTGATGACGCAGTAGACAAGGGTTGAGGGTTTGACTAAACTATAGTTTGTATTTTTTATTTTACATTTTTCTTTATCATGTCACAAAGACACTGAACCACTCAGTGTGGTTGAGGCTGGTCTATACCGGTTTGGAGCTCGGAAGATAAAACAAGTAATTTAATCCAGATTAAGAGGGCAGTTTTTTTTTTCCGTTTTTTTTTTTTCATTCTACTCTTGTGTAACATTTTATGCTTCATCACGAAACTTTGAGTGGAAGCTGATGGCAGCCGTGGATTACTGTATCTGAACAATGGAGCGTCTCTGCTCCTCCTGCAAACGCAGTATCTGAAATCCCCTCTCCAGTCTGGAAATGCATGCACGGAACTCTTTTGTTGCCGAAGGGGGGGAATGAAAGGAATTGCAATGCAGTAATATGATTTGTTTATTTATTTATTTATTTTTACCTCATTTGTTGTTTTCCCCCTCAGTAATGTGAATAATACATGAAAGATTCAGGAAAAAATCTGAGAGGATGGATGTTGTGTGTGAGTGAGAGAAACGCTGCTGCTTCCATCATCCTGAAGCTGAAGCTCCTGCACTCACACCACAACATCTGGTGCTTACGTAACGCTCGGACAGAAGGACGCTCGTTCCTCTCCCCGCTCCTCTGACGTATTGATCTGTGACACTATTTCTACATGTTTCTACCTGACCGTCCTGTCGCCTCACGGGCGTGCACACACACTGACAGAGATGTCAAGTCAAGCCGCACACCTCTGTGAAGAGTGAATAGGTCATCATCTCTGTGTCTGAGTGTTAGAAGTCAAAGAGCTCCTCACGAAAAAATCAATGTGTGTCTGAGAATTTAACAGGAAGCAGAGAGGTCGCCGTGTAATTTACAGGAAGCAGTTTCAATCTGGAGAGTGACCTTTCACTGTTCACTTCGTTCATTAGTCCGACGGAGCCCCACTCTGTCAGGCTTCGGTGGTTTCTCTAACTCATTTCTGCAGAAACACACTCATTCCACAGTAAAGATGTGATAACAGACTGTGACGGAGCATAAACGCGATGGAGTTTCTGTGGCTTTGGCAAAAAACACGTGTGTTATTATTTTACCTTGGATTAAAAAACAAACAAACTGATTTTAACCTAAAGGGGACATATTACAAAAATAAAAATTTACCTTGGATTAAAAAACAAACAAACTGTATTACAAAAATAAAAATAAAATATTTTCTAATGGTTCAGCCAAAAAAACCCTATAGATTTTACCTTTAAATGGTACTGCAGGCCTTAGCATAGCTTCAGCTAACCATAGAAATAGTTTTCTTAGATACTGACACACGTGTTCATTTCAGTGGGTTTTGTTGTTGTTGTTTTGTTCATACAGACTACAGCAGTGTTTGCCAATGTTTTCTGGCAGTTTTGGTCAAACCAGCAGAACACCAGTTTTCTGGCAGTTTTGGTCAAACCAGCAAAACACCAGACAACAAACTGCCATTTTCATTTAGCGCTGTTAGCTTAATTAGCAACTGTGCTTAGCTTTTGGGTTGTACATGAACACAAAAGTCATGGTAGTATGAATGGTACCACCTTAAACTCATTTCACTGAACAAATGTTGGCCTGGTGACTCCAAAAGTCCTCATTTATAATTTTAACGTAAACTTTTTTCACTACTTTTGAGCAAGGTGGTTCAAGCTAACTTGAGGAAAAAAAAGAAGCTAATTCATTCATTCAAGTTCTTTTTGTATATTTTTCCATTCATTCAGTCATTTCCTTACATGTGGGATTCACAAAATATATCGCCCACTTCCTCTGAGGTCTAAAATTAAATCTGCATTTACTGCACTTCGTGGTTTTGTGCATGTGTGTGTATTTTTGGTAATGTTTCCAGGGGACGACACCTGCACAGTTTACATCAGGTTACTTTTACTATTTATATTTTTTATTTCTTGCCTCTTTACATTCATAGTGAACCAGCACTTTTGGTGGAATAACAGTCAAGTCAGTAAGTAACAACAAATACATGGTTATTAGTGACTATTGTATTGTAATGCATCCAAGACTTAACATAGTATTTCGTCAACGTTCTGATGAAGAGTAATTCATTTCCCTTTTAATTTTTTCTTGTTGCTGCGACTTAATCTGTGCATTTGTTGAAATAATGCCTTTCTTGTAAAGCAGTGGTTTGGATTTAATCTAAGCTCTTTTGTCGTCTCTGTCCATCTATTCTGGCCACAACCAGATCAGTCACACGTTGTTCTCATCGCAGCGCCCGAGCATGTATAAAAACGTTGTTTACTATTTAGTACCGATTCTGAAAATAATCCTTATGCAAAGGCTGTAGAACATAGAAAAAGTGAAAAATAAAAGAACATTCCCAAGAATCTGTTATACAGTAATAAAGGTTGAGGATAATTTGTCAGCGATCCACAGGTCTGTATATATTAACGGTGATGTTCTATGTTAAAGGCTAAATTTTTTTTTCAAGTTCCGACTAATCTTTTTTTTCTTTCTTTCTTTCTATTTGTTATATTAAATACAAAAACAAACAACATAACAAGAATCAAGAAAGTGTCTTACCTGAGCGGTCATCCCAGAGATCAGAAATATATTTCAAATCTTAACCAAACAACCATAAAACTATAAAAAAAACAAAAATATGTTAATGTCCCGGCAGCATTTAACAAACGTCCAAATCCTACATGTCACTTTATCCCGAGGCCGTGCTGCAGCCAAGCCTGAGGCCCCCCTCCCCCACTGCAGCTCATCCCTGTAGGAAACTCCCGGAAGTGACCCGTTCCCCACATCTGGTACAGGGTGGTACAGTCCTGCAGATTTAAATAGCAACAGGCTTCACCGTCATTCAAGTGTGTGTTGTGTCTGTTCTCTGCAGAACTAGTACGATTCCCTTTGCATGCACCTCCCAGTCCTGCCCGGCAGGTGGTGCTAAGTTTGAATTTGGAATCTTTTTTAAATCAATAAATCAATTTAATTTTTTTAATAACACGCAGGACATTAATGTTTAGATGCTCTGCCTGGGCCTGTACTGTATATAGTGTTGACATATTTGGAAACTTCCACACAGTTTGGTGGAGTATAATGACATATTTAAACTATGACTATGTCCTGAGTGCTTCCTGTCATTTGACCTCAACACGCAGTAGTTTCTGCTCCTACATCCTGAGCCACTCAACCCCAAAAAAAGCTTGTAAAAACATAAAATAAAATAAAAACATCTCTCAAGGCCACCGCAGAGGAAGGCTGTGATATTTGTATGAGAAAATGAGATTTTAAACGTGTCTAAGTGGCACCTGCCGGAGACCGATAATCACAAGTGTCCTTCACCGCACATCAGAGCAGTGGTTTATATTCAGAAGATATATAGAATCTGGAGGAGATGACAGAGCAGGAGGTGCTGGAATGTATGGTAGATTCATGTCAGGCTCCCACTTATGATGGTGGTTTGGAAAAAACTTGTCTATCTATCTATGGATCTATCTATTTATCTATCATCCATCCATTAATCCATCCATCCATCCATCCATCCATCCGTCCAACCGTCTTTTGCCCGGTACTCTTAAATATATTGAATGCTAAATAAGCTTTTGTAGCGAGTATAACCTGTTGAAGAGTAGTTTTTAATTATTCTAACAGCACTATTTATACTATTTTACAATAGCGTTGAAGAGTAGTTTTTAATTATTCTAATTACTTTACAATAGTACACGTACACAAGTATTCCAGATTTGACTCTAAAATGATCAAAACTGCCCTGTTTCATATCATAATCACGTAGTCACGTCAATTAAAGGGACATTTCAGTCAGTACAAGTATAACAACAATCAATTGTTTATCAATTCTTTATTAACTGCAGCGACCCCGTCTGCTGTCTCACCCATGCACCCCCGCCCCCACCCTATAGATGGTACAGTCTGCTACAGGACATCATTATAGAGAGTAGATGTCTTGCATAGAGGCAAAGCTCTCTAATCCCAAGGCCAGATAATTTGAGTGCAAAGAGGATTAGCTCCACCCCAGCAGAGCCATTGGCTAAATTTAGCCCCACATTTTCTGTCTTCACCAGTGTCCCTTCTTCTGCACCATGCTTGACATTCTTTCACCCAGTCATCCAGGCGCACTTTCCTCCAAGTATACGCTGCACTTCTTTATTATGCCATCATGACATTCTCGGAGCCTTCAGCCAAATAATCCAGCGCCGGGGCCCAACAGTCAGACGCCGTCTTTCTGTCAGTGTTCACGCCGTGATATGCTGTTAAGTCACAAAATGAGGCCATCTGTGTGTAACTGTGTGGATTTTCAGTGTCCCAGAGAGGAGAAGTTGTGGCTGTAACTTCCTGATGCCTCTGCAGAGGCTCATCCTCTGGCAAACACACTGGGATTACAGTTGATGATGCCTGCTCACACAATCCCCTCTGATGGCAATAAACTGCATCACAGAGACGTCTCGTGCAAGCATCCAGGAAATTAACAGCCTCCACGGGGAGGATTCTGTGAAAGAGTGATAAACTCACTCCCTGCTTCCTTTTTGTTCTTGGTTCAACTTGAAACCACTGTCCGCCTCTTAGCTTTACTGTTTGCCTCCAGTGGATTTTATGATATTTTAGGGTCGCGTTAATATTTGTGTCTGTCTTGTTGTTTGGTTTCGGGCTCTTTTACGTCCGTCTTGAAACTGCTACTGACGATCGGGGATTTACAGCATATTCTATAGCGGGGGACGTATACATTGTACAATTGTTATTATGGTTGCGTTGACTTTGATTAAAAAAAGGAGCTTAAAGGTTCCTTTTTACTTCTTTCCTCTTAGATAATAAAACTTGATAAACGTGAGCGTTTTGTATTTTCAGCTATATTTGTCCTAAAATAATTTTTTTATTAGCCTCTGGGGGACTTTTTATCGCCAACTCATCTTTTGGTTCTGTTAGTTTTTCTTGTTTTTTTTTTAGTGCTTCATTCTTCGCAAGTGGGAGGAAAAGATAACAAGAGAAGGGAGAGAGATGGAAACAAAAGCCTGCAGATAAAATAGTCTCTCAGTCTGCTGGGCCACAGGGTTGCATGTATGGATTATTTTTAGGTGAATGCGATTAGTTCACCGTGATCCAAAAATGGTCTTACAACCAAAGAACTGTGAATAAATGACATTACGTGTTGGATTATAACCATGATGTGTGCATATATAATGACATTAGAAGAAAAAACACTGACGCTCAGAGAAGATGGTGCTTTGGTTAGCTGTGTACAGTGTCCCTTCACTACTTCACTCCTGTTTGATTCTATTTAAAGAGCAGAGATCTGGCTAAGGTAATCTGCTGGGCTTTGGTGAATGGAGTGGAAGAGTGGAAGTGACTTTGGTCCAACAGTAGATTCAAAACACTGGGTTAGTTTGGCATAAATATGAAATGAATATGCAGAGGCATGCACTGAGAGAGAGAGAGAGAAAGAGAGAAAGAGAGAGAGAGAGATTAAGTGAAGAGAGGGCTTGCCAGAGATGAGTTGGATTTATTGCCCTGCGGAACCAGAGACACTGACCTCCTGTGGACATGGGAGGGACAGTGATTCTTTTACCCTTGAATCTAATAATTAGAACATTTAAACAGTTGTCAGTGTTCTTTAAAACAAATGAATGAGAGGTTTAATCTCAAGTGGTAGCTAATGGTAAACGCTATTAAATTTATCATATCTTATTCACTGATTGCATGTTTATTTTGCTGCTGAAATGACAACATCTAGATAAAAAAAATATCTTTGTTTTAAATTTACAGTCGCTCATTGACCTGGAATTGTCATAATTTATGTGGAACTGAAAAAAAAACAACAACAAGAAAATCCTCACAAGCCAAAAACGTCTGGCCAGAAATATAAAAGCTTGGGAAGCTTTAACCGACTCTCTGATGGAGTGTTCAGGAGGCTGACACTTCAGTCAGATGATATACCTCTGGCTCTTTTCTTCTAACTCTCTGACAACAAGAGTGTTTCTGTCTAATTCCAAATGTTTACCCTGGCTGAGGTTTTCCTTCGCTATCACTTCTATCCAACTATCAGGTCCTCCAACTCACAAAACCCTCCATTTATCTCTGCACAAAGGCAGCTATGTACGTCTTTGTGTCTCACTCGTTTCCCCGTCTCACTGCTTCACCATTCCACCCACGTTTTCTCCACTCCTGCTCCAAACTGCAATAATGTGTGTCGGGGCAGCTGAGCACAACGCTGGACTGGGAGCCCTTGCAAAACCACCTGTCATATATTCTAAGAGGGCGGAGGACAGAGGCGACGCTCTGAGCTGTGATGCTTGTAGAGGGAGGCAGGTTTGGAGATCACCGTGCCAAACTTTCTCTACTTCACTAGTTATATATAAAAAACAAAAAACTGTTTGACTAATGCAAAGGTTTTTTTTTAACCTTCAGCCTGCAGGCCATATCTGGCTCATGCCCTCGAAATCCTCACCTGAACTTGTTCCAAATTATTTTTTTTTATAGCAACTTTATTATCTGATTGAGAGAGTCATTACTAAACACTCTACACTAAAAGTTATGATGAAAACTTCTCT